>NC_089708.1:3230232-3591129 GCF_031753505.1 Anomalospiza imberbis
GGGTGTTTTTTCTCTTTTTAAGCATATTTTAACAAAATTAATGTAGTGGCATCTGTGATAATTTTTTTTTTACCAGATTTCAGCAGTAGCTGTGTTGATTAACCTAACCAGAAATACATTTCAGTTTCATTTTCACTGTTTGTTTTAGAAGGAAAAAGCTTTTCTTTCCCCAAAGCCTGGCCTGCTTGGTCAAACTGTCTATGGGCTGTTAACACTTCACAGAATTATGGAATGATTTGGGTTGGAAGGACCTTAAGGTTCATCCAGTCATCGGCAGGGGCACCCTCACTTCCAGTTGTAGTCACAGACCCAAGAGATGATGGATTTGTTGAGCTGTTCGGGTGTTATTTGTGTGGGTATGATTGAAACAATTCCTTTACTTCACTAATTTCCCTGAATTCCCCCTTCTCTGTGCTGCTGTGGGTCTCCAGGTGTGCTGGTAAAGTGGCAGGGAAAATATTCCCGCTTCCCCAGGAAATACAATGGTGTTTAATTCCCTCTGGGTTTCAGATCCAGCACTTTTATTACCTGCTGTGCCTTGCAGAGCCTGTCCCTGCTCCAAGATTGTAGCAAAATATGGAGCTGCTGGATATTCAGAATGAAAAACCAGGAGGGAAGTCTCAAAGGAGAGCTGCCACTGATGCCCAGGAAACTCTTGGAGTTGCAGAGGGGATAAAAAGCTCACTTGGAGCATTATTATCACTCTTGATTGCGCTGATGAAGATGGCACGAGGCTGCATGCTGCTAAAACACACCAAAAAAGCAGCTGCAGTGATGCCAAGTGCTCTGTCCCATCCTGTGTGACAGCTCTGTCACTGCCGTGGGCCAGTATCCAGGGGAAATGCAGTGCCTGTGAGTTACTTGGAAAAGCACAGCAGGCAACGCATTACTTTATAAAATTTATATTTTTGTAGCTCAGTAATTACTGGGAGCAGTTCCCAAAATGCACGGACCAAAGGGAGCAAAGTGAGGCTCCTTTTTTTCCGATCTCTTGCAGACATCTGCAAACACTTGAGTTTGTAGGGACTGATCCAGGACAAGCTGGTGGTAATGAAAAGATATCCATTATCTTTAGGAGATGCTGGAATAACACCAGAGTTATTAAAACTCCCAGCCAGGGCCCTGTTGGCTGTTGGAAGTTGAAAGAATCTTGTTTCTACGAGTGTCTTAAATATAAATTATCTGGGCTGGCTGTCATTTGCTCAGTATTTCTACAGGTTCTGTCAGTCCTCCAGTTGCTAAAAAGGGGCCTAATATTGAAATGGACTCTCTGGCAGGGCTGTGTAATGCTCTGCTTTGCCACTGAGGAAATACCTGACGTATTTTTTTGTATTTTTTTATTCTCTTGGAAAGCATAATCTTGGGCATTTCAGACTAAGTGTGTAGAGCAGTTGTTGTTCCCACAAAATGAGGGAAGCTTTGGCCATCCAGGCTCTGATCCTGACTCTGGCTGCACTTGGCTAAGTCATAAAATCTAAACTGTACCTCTGCCTGACAAGTATGTATATTAATAATTCCCTGTACAGGAGGAAGATTATAAAACCTCTTATGATTTTAAGATCCTTGACTGGTAAATGTGATATTGAAAGGCTGGATCAAAAATGGAAATATATCAGACATTCCCTGATGTTTTCAAAAACCCCTTTGCAGAACATAACCTACAGCCTAGTTCACCATGAAATGTATTATTTACTTAAATATTGCATTGCAAGATTGTGCTCCAGCTGAACAATTTTTCCTACTGCTCCCAATCAGAGGGAACAGGCTGCTGCAACTACTCCATAATTGTTCTACTAATGTACACTTTATTAAACTCCTGCTGTTTTCTTGACTGGTTTATCTACTAAAAATAGTCTGATTAATAAAATGGATGTCAGATGTATCCATCTTTATGTAATTCCCCCATGGAATTAGACAGTCCTAGACAGTAATTTAAATTGTTTTGTGGGTTTTTTTTGGGTTTTTTTTTTGGTTAGTATTAAGCAATGTCAATTATTCTCTGCAGCAGTGCTGGTGGACTGGTGAGAGGATTTGATAAATTTCTATTCAATTCAGGTTTGCAGCCAGGAGAATCCAAGTGTTCACTGGATCTGTTGTGCCATGGCAACCTGGAGCAGGTGAGGATACCAACAGCCCAGAGAGCCTGCATGAAGGCCTTTCCTTAGCTTTTAACCTCACTAAGTCTGAAAATAAACATGGCTGGGGAGCCTTCATTAAAATCTCATCTGCATAATGAATCACAGGATCACAGAATTCACAGAATGACTGGGTTGGAAGAGACCTTCAAGATCATCCAGTCCGACCCAGCCCCAACAGCTCAACTAAACCCTGGCACCCAGTGCCACATCCAGGCTTTGTTAAACACACCCAGGGATGGTGGCTCCACCACCTCCCCGGGCAGCCATTCCAGAACTTTATCACCCTTTCTGTAAAAACTTCTTCCTAACATCCAACCTCTGTTTCCCTTGGGACAACTTGAGACTGTGTCCTGGTTCTGTCAGTTCCTGGAGAAAGAGCCCAAGCCCACCTGAGCACAGCCACCTTCCAGGAGCTGTGGAGAGTGCTGAGGTCACCCCTGAGTCTCCTTTTCTCCAGGCTGGACACCCCCAGCTCCCTCAGCCGTTCCTCACAGGCTTTGTGTTCCCAGCCCCTCTCCAGCCTCGTTGCCTCCTCTGGATGCGCTCGAGCGTCTCAACATCCTTCCCAAACTGAGGGGCCAGACCTGGACACAGCACTCGAGGTGTGCCCTCACCAGTGCCCAGTACATTGCCGAGGACAATGACCTCCCTGCTGCTGCTGGCCACACCATTCCTGATCCAGGCCAGGAGCCATCGGCCTTCTTGGCCACCTGGGCACACTGCTGGCTCATGCCCAGCTGCTGTTGACCAGTGTCCCCAGGTCCCTTTCTGCCTGGGCACTGTCCAGCCACACCATCCCCAGCCTAGAGCATTGCAGGGGGTTATTGTGGCCAAAATGCAGGACTTGGCACTTGGATTTATTAAACTTCATCTTACTGGACTCTGCCCATCCATCCAAGCATTCCAGGTGTCCCTACAGAGCCCTCCTACCTTCGAACAGATGGACACATGCTCCCAGCTTATTGTCATCTGCAGATTTACTAATGAAAGCCTCAATCCCCTCATCCATGTGGTCAATAAAAATATTGAACAGAGCTGGCCCAGTACAGAGCCCTGAGGGACAGCACTGGTGACTGTCCCCAGCTGGATGCAGCACCACTCACCACCACTCTCTGGGCCGGCCATCCAGCCAGTTCTGAACCCAGCACAGAGTGCTCCTGGCCCAGCCGTGGGCTGCAGCTTTTCCAGGAGTGTGCTGTGGGAGACAGTGCCAAAGGCCTTGCTGGAGTCCAAATAGACACATCCACAGCCTGTCCTGCATCCACCAGGAGTGTCACCTGGTCATAAGAAGAGACCAGCTTGGTCAAACATGACCTACCCCTCCTAAACCCCTGCTGGCTGGGTCTGACACCCTGTAAGTACTGTGTGGTGACACTCAGTATAAACTGCTCCATGATCTTACTGGGCACTGAGGTCAGACTGACTGGCCACAGAAAAATGGATTTGGTCCACGATGAGTGCAAACACCTAGCTCAATACCAGCCACCCTCTAGCTGGCACTCATTTCCACCCAGCAGTTTTAGCCTTTTCCAAACGCAGGGTTCCTGACTACTCTTCAGTTGCTGAGACAATTAATTCACTCCAGGGATCTCATGCTTCATCCCGGCTTTTGACATCTCATATTTTAATTAAGCTCACCCTGCAGGAAATGCGATGCTAACAACCAGGCTTACCTCGCAACAGCATGCTTGGAAGGCAATCTGTTGCCTGTACCCCTTCCAAACCCAAGATTTTGTTGGCTGTGGCATCTCTGGAGAAAGCAGGCAGGCTCTGTGAAACCAAAGTTGCTGTCAGTTAAACAGGGCTTGCTAAATTTCTACCTCAAATTATTGCAACTGCAGTGGGATGGGAATACCTGTCTGTTTCTGCCATCACCTTGTTCTGGAGAACAGAATCATAAAAACAGGTTGCTTATTTTGAAGCGGGGGTGGGGGGGATACTGAAGATTTTGGGATTAAAAGATCTTTTTGCTTTATAGGAAAAGTGCCTTTGAGAGGGCACTTTAATTTGTCAGCACCATCCTAGAGTTCAAAATAACACAGATTAAGGTTGTCACCCCCCTTTCCTAGCACTGGAACCTGGTAGTAGAGAACAATATTTGGCGCCAGGGAAGAGACTGAATCCTTTTAACACCTCTCAGACTCAAAGCACAGACACTTGACCAAAAACCTCAAAGGGCAAAATTTACTGTGCAACAACTGAGAGGTGGTTTTGTATCCCATTTTTGTGTTGGGTGATTGTTTGATTTAATCTCTTCTCAGTGGGGGTTAAATCAGTTTAAATCCCCTGATATTTGCCCATATGCTAATGTGTGCTGGGACAGTTTCAATGTTTCCCTATTCCCTAAGACACGGGCCATGTCCACCTCCTTGTGCCAAGGAGGGAATGTTCTGGGGGCTTTCAGAATCCTGCAGCATTAGAACTGCAGCAGCACTTTTTTTCTGGGCTAATCTCCAAAAACACCAACCAAATTTAAAGCCTTAAAGAGGCAATGTATAAACCCAAAAGATAAACAGGGACAGGGACAGAAAAGGAAGCCAGGAGAATCAGTGAGATGGCTCTGAGCAGTGTGAGAGGGACTGATTTCAGCACTGCTTTCTAAAAGAAAAGAGGAGGAGGAATAATTATTTGGTGTTGGGCTGTGGGATTTTCCTCTCCTGCAGTGACTACTCTTTGTTGTAATTTGTCCTGTCTTACATCCTGAAGCAGAAAAGCTGCCTGAGGAAGAGTTTATCTGCAGGGGGGTTTTAATGTTTATTCCTTTTAATCCAAATACACAGTTTCCTTTTTTTTTTTTTTTTTTTTTTTTTTTTTTTTTTTTATGTTGTTTGTTTTGCAAAAGTTTTGGAAATGAATAAATTGCAATGAGGAATGGCTCTGGCTGGGTTTGAATCACACTGCAGCATTAATATGTGTTGCTTCATTTGCACCATGGGAGAGGAGCAATCTCTATTCCAGAAGTGCAGCTAAATCACAGGTAGTCTCAAAACAATTTTCAGCTTTGCCAAATATATTTATGCATCAGCTGCTCTATTTAAACATTTCCTTTGACTCCATTCTCCATCTGCCGTGCCTGCTGATGCTTCCTTAGAGCACAGAGATGTTGGGAATAGGAATGAGTTAATCTTTACAGGAGGGAGTGGGCAGATTTGGAGTGAGGGCAGGGCAGCAATGCTCCATCAGCTACGGAGGGGCCAGCAAAGAAGAGCTGTAATAGTTAATGCCTCACTGTGCAGCTGTGAGAAAGGAACAGAAGGAATGTGGTTTTCTCACACTTTCCTCAGGTTTGGCTTTAATTGGGAACTGAATTACAGCTCCTCTGCAAAGTGCTGTGGAACTGGAGGGGAAGTGAGGCTGTGTGACACCTGAGTGCTGCTGTGATGGGCTGGCTGTGGTCAGTACAGTGTCAGGGCAGGTGTGTGACACCTGAGTGCTGCTGTGATGGGAGCAGTGGTCAGTACAGTGTCAGGGCAGGTGTGTGACACCTGAGTGCTGCTGTGATGGGAGCAGTGGTCAGTACAGTGCCAGTGCAGGTGTGTGACACCTGAGTGCTGCTGTGATGGGAGCAGTGGTCAGTACAGTGTCAGGGCAGGTGTGTGACACCTGAGTGCTGCTGTGATGGGAGCAGTGGTCAGTACAGTGTCAGGGCAGGTGTGTGACACCTGAGTGCTGCTGTGATGGGCTGGCTGTGGTCAGTACAGTGTCAGGGCAGGTGTGTGACACCTGAGTGCTGCTGTGATGGGAGCAGTGGTCAGTACAGTGTCAGTGCAGGTGTGTGACACCTGAGTGCTGCTGTGATGGGCTGGCTGTGGTCAGTACAGTGTCAGGGCAGGTGTGTGACACCTGAGTGCTGCTGTGATGGGAGCAGTGGTCAGTACAGTGTCAGTGCAGGTGTGTGACACCTGAGTGCTGCTGTGATGGGAGCAGTGGTCAGTACAGTGTCAGGGCAGGTGTGTGACACCTGAGTGCTGCTGTGATGGGCTGGCTGTGGTCAGTACAGTGTCAGTGCAGGTGTGTGACACCTGAGTGCTGCTGTGATGGGCTGGCTGTGGTCAGTACAGTGTCAGTGCAGGTGTGTGACACCTGAGTGCTGCTGTGATGGGCTGGCTGTGGTCAGTACAGTGTCAGTGCAGGTGTGTGACACCTGAGTGTTGCTGTGATGGGAGCAGTGGTCAGTACAGTGTCAGTGCAGGTGTGTGACACCTGAGTGCTGCTGTGATGGGCTGGCTGTGGTCAGTACAGTGTCAGTGCAGGTGTGTGACACCTGAGTGCTGCTGTGATGGGCTGGCTGTGGTCAGTACAGTGTCAGTGCAGGTGTGTGACACCTGAGTGCTGCTGTGATGGGCTGGCTGTGGTCAGTACAGTGTCAGGGCAGGTGTGTGACACCTGAGTGCTGCTGTGATGGGAGCAGTGGTCAGTACAGTGTCAGTGCAGGTGTGTGACACCTGAGTGCTGCTGTGATGGGCTGGCTGTGGTCAGTACAGTGTCAGTGCAGGTGTGTGACACCTGAGTGCTGCTGTGATGGGCTGGCTGTGGTCAGTACAGTGTCAGTGCAGGTGTGTGACACCTGAGTGCTGCTGTGATGGGCTGGCTGTGGTCAGTACAGTGTCAGTGCAGGTGTGTGACACCTGAGTGCTGCTGTGATGGGCTGGCTGTGGTCAGTACAATGTCAGTGCAGGTGTGTGACACCTGAGTGCTGCTGTGATGGGCTGGCTGTGGTCAGTACAGAGCCTGTGTCTCAAGACATGAGGAAATGACAATTTACAGAAGCTGCTGTCCCCAGTTTAACTGGCACCCTTAGAGGATGCAGGTCTTCAGAGTGAAGCCTGAGCTGCATCGTTTCCCTGCCCTCCTGAACTTGTTTTTCTGATATTGAACCACTTTGTCTCTCATTTCTGTGCCCTGAAACTGTCGGGTCACAGATGTTTCAAAGTGATGAACAGAAGCTGCTCAATCCTCAGCCCTATTTCCAGCACCACAGTGTGACAATCTGATTTAGCTGTCTGGGTCAAACAATTCTTTTCAGCCGGCTGCACTAACCATCCTGGGCACAGTTGTTACCTCGTGTCAAGGCTTCATCTTGCTGATGCCTTTTGTTTGTTAGGCAGGCCTGGCAGAGGCAGGGAGGACATGGCCCCACCAGGCTGTGACTAATGTGTGCCATATATGTTTGCTGTCACAAAGGGACTCCGAGGTGCTCAGACTCTTCCAGCACAGTGTCATTAATACAGCCAGGTGGGATGTGATGTGCCCAGGGGGAAAGACTGCAAGAACAATCACTTTGTGGAGGTACTTGTGGAGAAGAGAGGACTGAGAAAATGCCCTGGAAGCTCAAAAAAGGAAAAGAAAAAAAGGCAAAGAGCCGAATATAAATCTTTCTTAGAGGTGAGCAAAGATTCCTTCTGGACTTAAAATAATTGGAGCAGTGCAGCCAGCTATTGACCAAGGTTCTGAATTGCAAATATGGATAGCACTGGCTTTAGTGGCAGGAAAACCAGAATAAACCCAGTTACTATTGCTTCCATAGTACCTCAGTCCAAACAGCATCCCCTGGTTTCTGTGCAAGCTTAATAACGTTCCTGATTATTAAAAAATGGAAAAACATTGTGTTCTGCTGTCTTTTCCTGGAAAACTTAACATGCATTTAAAAATCCAGCACTGTCCAAATCTCTGTAATGCTTGTAGAGGCCTTTCTTAATATCTCAGTAACAGGTTCAGACCTAATGAAGAGATGCAGATTCTGCTGTTTCTCTATCACCAGGAGAATTAAGAGTGCTTCAGGCTTTCTTGGCTCATGAGCTGCTTAAACCGGGAGGGGGTGGTGGGTTGATTTTGGGTTTTGCTTGGTGTGCTGCGTTCAGTCCTACTGCTTACAGGAACCCATGGGGAAAAAAGCAGGTCTTTACACTGCACTGTTGCTCTGAGAATTTTTTATCTCCTTCTTTAGTTTGTGTCTTGTCCCTGAGTTTTCTGTAAAGAGGGGACTAAGCCAAGTCTCCCTGCACTGGTATCATTATGCAAAGTAATTCTAATACTGGTCCTGATTCTCTAAATTTTGTGTTTACCTATTTGTGTCATTAACTTGAATCCTTTCCTCCAGACAAAAAAAAAAAAAAAAAATTAGGTGTTTGGAGCTGCTGTTTCACAGCCCCAGCTTTTTAGCAGGCCCTCGTTACAAGCACCTCTTGTGCAGATGGAGGAAAAACATGAAATTCCACTTTTCCATGCCTGCACTGGCAGTTGCTAAATGGAAATCCAGAATCAAGCATTGTTCAATTCCCAAAGCTCTGCACAATCTGTTAGCCACTGCACTTTTAATACTCATGGATTAAATAGCATTTTCTTGAATATTTTTGGACTAAAAAGTTCATTGGTAGCCCATCCCTGTGCTTTGCACTGATGGCAAAGTCACCTGGGAGGCTCCATGAGCTTACAGAGTTTTTCCCCTACAGTTCCAAGGTACAACTCAGAGGGCTGTAAAAGCTTGGAGTGATGCTCTTCCTTTAAAGCATGACAAAAAATGTTTTATGTGTACACACACACACACACACAGGTTTTATTAAGACACATGCAGACCCTTTTGGGCACCCTAAACATGCTATAAATAAAGTAGTGTAATTTTTTCAAATATGGTCCTCATTATGTTCAGTTCCAGAACTGATAAACTTTATCAGGATTGTAGTCAGTGATTTTTCCCCAAAATGTTGAAGTCCAGGCATTTTGGAGGCTCCCATGAAAACAAAAAGATGTGCTTTCTGCCTTTCTCCTAAATTAGGCTTTATTAAATTAAAGGATTTTAATCCTGAGGTGCAAAACCAACTTAGGGAGGACAAGGTGTCTTCAGCATCTGGTTTTCCAAAAATCAAGGAAATTTTGGCTAAAATTGGGGGCCAGCTTTCCTTCTCTTTGGCTTTGGAGAACGTGGCAGCTGAGTGGGAAGGTGGTAAATTGGGAATTAAGGAACACGTGGATTGGTTGTTTTGGCACTCAATTAGTGAAGATAAAATGTCATTTTTTGGATCAATGGCAAGAGCTGGCAAAGATCTCAGGATCCCAGTGGGCAAACGAACAGACAGGCACCTGAACAGGGAGAAATTAGAAATAAAAGATGTCCAAATAACTAAAATAAATCAGAGATCTACAATGCAAGGGATTGTACAGAGCTGCACAGCACTATTTTTTCTGAGACTAAAGTTTTGGGCTGTACCTGGAAGAAATAAAGTATTTCCTTCACCATTTTAGCTGAGGATATAAAAAATGGACTTAGGTCTCAAGTGCTTAATACTCAGCAAATCTCATTAAGATTTTTACACGATGCTTTAATCAAATTTTGAAACCTAATATAAAATTGCCAGTATATTTTTTATTAAGTATCTGAATTGAACAAAATTTATATCTGTGAGTAGTTTCACCATTTTCCTTTGGAGAAGTAATTCCCCAAAAAGAAGACATTTAAAAGGGAGCAAATTGAATAATAGCTTATGATGGAAGTTCAAAAGGGAGTGGGGAGGGAAGAGAAAATCTAGGTTACAAAATCGAAATTGTTTTGTATAAAAATCGATATTAAAATAATTAGAATAGACCAAACACCTTTAGCATTGTGCCTTTATATTATGCTTGTAAAGTGACTGGGGATTACTTGAGGGATGGAACTAGAAGTGAAACCTATCACTGAATAATGGAATTAAATCCCATTTTCGTTTTCAAAATCTGAAACCAATACACAGTGGTTACTTTTCCTCTCAGGTGCTTAAAAGTCAAAAATTACTTTTTATCTGAGCAACTTACCAGGAAAATCTAGGTGTTCAAAGGGAGAGGACTGAAGGCAGTGGAAGAGTTGAACCAAGCTCACAGAGAGGTTTTGCCCTGGTTTTATTCTCTGAGAGGAAGCAATGCCACTCTTTGCTGTGCATAAACAAAAAGTCAGGCATGCCCTGTAGGAAGCAAGAGAGGATCAGTTTAACACCATTTTTAATGATTTTAATGACAGACTCCCGAGCTGTGGTAGAGATCAATGGAATTCCACACTCTGCTCCCTGTTCTGTGTCACTGTGTTCCTCAGAGGGGCTGGAGTGGAGACTCAAAATTCTTCATTTCCATTTTAATTTATTTTCCTCTGTATTTTTTTCCTCCCCAAAAACTGTGATCAGAAGTCAGAAAATCTTTTTTGGTTCCATTCATCATTTTGTGCTTTTAACTGTCGTGGCCTTGGACGTCGTTGTTGAGGTGGTCACGACACAAAGCCGAGACATTAAGCAGTCTTCTGATGGCAACTCTTTTTTACAGAAATGGCCGACCTTTTATACACTTTCTAATTGTTTATACACTTTCTAATTATTTATACACTTTCTAATTGTTTATACTTCTTCTACCCTAACTATTGGCTGCAATAATTCAACATAACACCACTGGTGAAAGCAAGAGTGACTTCAGCTAACTTTCTTGTCCAGCTGCAAAGTTCCATCCTTATCTTTCTTCAACTCCTCTCTTCTCTTGGTCTCCTTGGGAACAGCCTTGAAGAGAGCTCCTTATCAGCTTCTTCTTGCTTCTCAGCTTTTTCTCGCTCCTTTAGCTAACAGGCCCACTGTTAGCTCCTTCCACAGGACATTTTGTTTTCCTATTGCTCACAGACTGAGCTGAGACCATCCTGACTGTTTGTGGTCCGTTCCATCCCCGGAATGCTCCTGGCAGGGCATGCAGGTGACCTATGCCCTTTGTGTCTTCCAAAGCTGGCAGCAGAGCCTGGAAAATTGCCATTTTCAGGGGCAGTGAGGTATTAGAGGCTGCCATGAAGAAAAGCCCTCTTAAAACCAGGCTGGTCAGGAGCAGAATTGGTGCTGACACAACCAGAAAATGGGAGTCTTAGGGCCCTGGTGACACCAAGGGCATTTCCTGTGGCAATCTCTGTTCTTTGAGGGAGAGCAAAGGAATTGAGCAGGAAAGCCTTGGAATCTGTGGTGTGTATGTCCCTGGAAACCCCACCGATCTCCTTCAATGTTTCTGGTTGTCTGGATTGATTTGTACAATACACCTATTCCTAATTCTGAGGTCCTAAGGTGAAAATATGGCACTGTGGCAGCAGTTGGGCGTAGGTGGAAGATAGGTTGAAGGAAATCAGGGGTTTTTCACCATTGTAGTGGCATAAACCCTATAAATGACAGCACTAATTGCAGCCTTAGAAGTGGTGTAACTCTGGGAAAACAGCTTAAGGCATTAGACAAATGTAGCAGCTATAAAATGAGCGAGATAAGAATCAGGCTATCATTTTATCTCTGTGTATGCATGTAATCATGGAGCCTTCTGTAGCTATAAACCAGCAGCTCTGGCCATTAGCTTATTCCAGATGTATTTTAAAAATCAGCCTGTGAAATGCAAGCCAATAAACTCCAAGTGGCTGCCAGTGGTGACTGAGTTATTTTATCTCCCAGCATGCAGGCATGGAGCAGGTGATGGATTTTCCAAGGAAACTCAGGCATTGTAATTCCATTACCGTGCCAAGCACTGTAATTGTTCAGGGCACTACAACGATGTCCCATTTCCCCTCTGTGCTTGTTCCCACATCCCCAAATTAATCCTGGTTGTGGCCAAAGTGCAGCTCTGGTGGCACCCTTGCAATTTTCCTGCCAGCATGCCTCCAGTGGTGCCGTCAGCGGGATAATCCATGGCTGGGATCCATCATTTATGTGCTGTTGTTTGGGTGACGTATGGAAGCAATGCATCACTGCAGGACTGCCTGGAGAAATATCCCAGAGGCTGCCGAGCTTTTTAAAAGAGGAAAGGAATTAAAATCCTTTTTAAATGGGAGAAAGTTTAGTTATTTATAGGAGCTGGAAAGAAAGGAGGGAAGGGGGGGAGTGGGGTGAGGAGGGGGAATATGATATAGGGGTGTTTTGACTTTGAGAAGTACCTAAATCAACAGGAGCTGCAGGTGTTTATTAAGTCAAAAAATTAGGGAATGGAATTTCCATATTTCCAACATCGTGCCCTTCCCTCCCCTGGGACTGCTGGAAGAGTGATTAAGGCATTATTTGGAGCCAGGGGACTCAAAAGCTCTACTTTCACTTGTCCCGTGTCAGCTCCTGCAGGTAGAACAGACACTTTGTCCTCTGACCTACTCATGCTATTTGTGGCCCACATTAATGACAGAATTAGATGGTTAATGATTAGAATTGCACTAGAGTACTGATATATTTTTACGCTAATAGAGCATGAATATTAATTTTTATTTAATGCTGGACAGTCGTGCACTGGAAGGCCACAGTAAATAAATCCAAGTCTGGAGCCCTGATGGAGTTTGACAAATCACACAAAGTTCAGACATGTGGAGTCACTGTCGAGCTTTTTATGATTCAGGTCCTTTTTGAACCTTAGCTGAGGAGAATCCCCAGGGATCACCTGAAAAACCTGGCACAACAGGGGCGTTTTGCTCCCCTCACAGAAATTGTGTGAGCAGAGATGGGGCTGTCTGGCGGTATCTCAGTATTTCCTCCCTTTTTTCCAAAGAAAGCTGTGTAGATAGACCTTTTATTTCATACTTTAGGTTTCTGGTTGCTTTTTAGCTCAGTGCCAGCAGTCCACCTGCTCTGGTGACATCCATCCATTAGAGTCCCAAAGCATCCAGGTTTAGGAGGATTTCTGCACCTCTGTTCACAGATAAGATGTATTTGGGGATGGAGGCAGTGTAAACATGTGATTATTAGACATTAATAAGCAGCAAATAAATAAGAATAGATTGAGAAGACTCTCATGGCTCCTAAGCTCTCATGGCTCCTAAGGTGCAGGGACTGCACCTTAAAATCACAGGGAGTCTTGTCATTCTTCCCCTGCCTGCCAAAATTGCTCCTCATTTCTCCTCTCCTCATTCCTAACAGGCTGTAAAAGTCTCTCTCTGTGCTTTTCATTCTGAGCCAGAAAGTGGAAAAGCCTTTTCACCTCACTCCCTCTCCATTTCAGGTGATTACAGTGTTGACTGTGCTCAGGTTTCTTTTCAGGCTGTCTCTGACAGTCCTGGGTTCTATTCCCAGCTTTTGATCACTAATTCTGTCCTGGGGAAAGGCCTGTCTGTGCTGCAGACCCTCGGGTTAATGTGGTTTGCAGTAATCAGGACCCAGGTGATGGGAAACAGACTTTGTTATACGATGAGCCATGGTCTCAGCCACCCAGATATCTACAGCACCCTCTCACTGCTGTCCCTGGGTACTGGTGAGTGAAATGTTCTTCCCACCTCTTTGTGGAAGCTCAAGGAACCCAAAGCGAGATTGGGGCATCCAAGAGTTAGGGAAAAGAAATGTCTTTTTGGCAAGGAAGGGAAGGAGGTTTTATCGCAGGGAAATCTGAGCCAGCTCCTAAAAAATCAGCCTAAATTGACCTTGAACCTAGGCAGGATGTTTCAGTGAAATGTGAATTATAATCTTGGTGAGAGAAGGTAGTCAAAGGCTTAAGATTCAAAGAAAAAAAAAAAGGCAAACAAACTGTTACATAATAATTTCTTCTGCCATCAAGAAAACATTGGGGTTCTGTGTTTGACTTCTGGAGAGAACTTTTGCATAATGAACTCTTTTGAAGGCACAGGACAAGTGGTTCTGGTTTTGTGCAAGTTTCCAGTGGTAATTAAGCACCTTTAAAGAACTGCTCACAATTAAAGTGTCAGTGCTTACTTGAATAGTCTTAATTTCAGCAAGCTTTTCATGCTGGATTTGTGGGGAATATTAAAAGGCACTTCATCATCCCTGGAAATTTATGCATGGGATAGAAGGCCAGAATCAAAAGGGAAGATGAGGAACTGCAGTCATAGGAGCCAGAAGAAGAGATTGAACTATTACTCAAGAGTTACCTCAAAAGCAGCAAAATATGCACACGTCAATAGAAGTTCAGATAATTATCTGCCATTAGCTAATTTGGGGCGCAGTAACTACATGGCCAAAAGTGCAAAAACTCTGCACGTATTTTATGGGAGCCAAACATAGTGATAGAATATTTTAAAATGGCTTTTCTTTGTGCCAAGTCAAGTGTTCTCATTTGTCTTGGAGGTACCCCAGTGTCTGCTTTGTGGTTTTTTTTTTTCCCTAGGTGTGGGATTTGTTTTTTGTTTGGTGCTTTCCCTTTGTATTTTTAGTTCACTTCTCCCCAAACATGAAACACATGCTGATGTGAATGGTAGCCTGGTATATTAATTACTGCACATAATGAATCTCAGAAAATGTAATAAAGGCCTAAGTGGTGTCAATAAAAGTAACACTGACAAATGCTTGCGTGTGTAATGTAGGCAATGTTCAGCATCACACAAGCAGGAGAACAAACATCCCCCTCCCTTGGGGAATACCCTGCCTTTGGATTTCCTCGGGAAGCAAGGCTGAATGCTAAATCAGACAGGGAAGAGCAGAAACACAGGTGCTCATCAGCCCTGGTGGCTGCTCATGTTTGATTTTATTGATTTGTGCCCAGCAGAGGTTGTTTGAAGCTCAGGACTATTTGAGCTGTGGCACTGGGATATGGAAACAAAGGGTGGTGGCACTTTGGCTGCTGTATTTCTGTCCTGCTCCAAAAAGGATCTGCCGGGGGGGGTGTCTTGGGATTTATAGTATTTAAGGTAATAATTGTGTTTATATTGACATTATTTATGTATGTTTATGTTTATTTACACAATGCTCAGGACATTCCCATGCTCTTCTGCTGGCTTTCCTAGGTGTGATTTCCTAAGAAATTGTGTGGCAAGGGATAAACTTGGATAGCTGGTGAAGCCCTGAGCTCAGCTCCTGATGAAATCATGATATTCAATAGAAACAACAGAAATCTGTTGTAATTTCATATCACCCTGTTTTCTTTCTCCAAATTCAGGGCTTCTGTCCAGTGTGGAAAAGGCAGAAATGGCTGAGAAGGAGGATCCAAGAGTGAGAAAAGATGGAAAAACACAGCTTTGGGTTATTTTATAGATTTCCTCTCTCCTGCTCTCCAGATCTTCATCTGCTGACCGGTCCTATTTCCATTGCTTTGCCAAAAAGCGCTTTTTTTTTTTTCTTTTTTCTCTCACAGATTTATCATCACCCAGCTGCCTGGACATTCTTACACTTGTGCCCATCAGTCCTGGGGTTTGCCAATAACTTAAGCATAAATGATCAATGTTAATATAAAAATAAAGTTATCCCCTATCCCAATATAAATATCAGCAGTAATTAAATTGTCCCTAAAATTAGTCCAAATCTTACTCAAAGCTTGGGGGTTTATTTATTTTCTTCCTTTTTTCTATTTTTTTTTCTACATAATCTTCCCATTTCTCCCATTTCCCTGCCAGTGGAATTCAGCAGGGCTCAAGCAGATTTATTTTGGGTTCAACATTTCCCTCCTGTCTCTTAGACAGGTATTCACAGCCCTTTCATCCCCCACTTATTCCCTGACCTGTTCTAGAAACTGTCCTTTACCAATCCTGCTTAATTGCAGCTGTGACTGATTGAGGGTGCCTTGGGAGGCCTCTGAACCACTCCAGAAATCCAGAGCTGTGGTTGAAATTCTTGTTGCTTTCAGTAATTCATCTCCAGGTCACAATTGGCTGAGGAATGGAGACTGGGAACAGGTTAAATATATAATTAAATAAATAAAATATCATAGGATTATTCCTTTATTTCTTTTGTTCTCAAGCAGTTTTCCAAAATAAATATGTACTTAGATAAGGACCTGTGTGTGGAGATTTCTTCTTTTAAATTTTTGTATTTATGCCTTTGCTCAATGATGGAGATAACTAATTTGGCAAAAAAAGCATAATATCCCAGAATGGTTCTATAGCATCCTTACAAATGCACAAAATGCTCATTATTTGGGTCTCTCATTTTGTCTGTAGCCTTTGGCTACAGAAATATTATTAATAAGCTCCATTTTGTGCATCTGCAGATGTTACAAGCTCTCTTTTCATGGGGAGTTATATGGCCCACTAAATCCTCCTGCAAACACTCTCTCCACCACAAAGGTATAAAATCAGAAAAGTTAGATAAATCCATGCAGACAACTGAAGGATTATGGTTCTTTTAGGCAATATCTTGAATAGAACAGGCACATCCCCAGCAATAAATGTCCCCTCAACTTTCCCCTCAACAGCCTGGGACGGGTCACTGCACGAGGCATTTATTACTGCCAAGGTCATTAGTGCTGCAAAGACAGATTCCAAGATCAAATCACTCAGATTGCCACTATCAAATGTCATCTTTGATATAAAAATGTAAATTTCACAAGTATCTGTCGGCTCTTTGTTACAATTTTATTACCAGAATGAGCACTTCTTCCAGGAGTGGGAGCTGCTCTCAGCACATTGAGAGGGAGGCAATTAAAAACTGATGCTTCCCATCTCTGGGGCTGCTGCAGCTTCTCTCTGTTTTAACAAGTGTTTGGAGGGCTGTTCCCACATGGAATCAGCCTCAAAACCTGCCTGGAAATTGAGTTTTCCTCCTCAGGCTTAGCCTGGATTGGTGACCTGCCTAGAACTGTAAATGATGGGCAGTGGTGGAATGTGAGAGGCAGGAACAGCTTCAGGGGGATCTTGGGGTTCTTTCCAGAATGTCTTAGGGGATTTGGGGCTCACCTCACCTCTGTTGGTAACCCTGAGCTGGCTGGAGTTATCCCTCACCTTGGCCGAGGTTCTTTGGCTCCCTTCACAACAAATCTAGAGGTTGTTGTACACAGCAAATATTTCAGAAAGCTGCTTTGGTTTATTTCCAGAGCCCAAAACTTCATGAAGGCTGCTAATCCAGGTCTTCATTCCACCTCTTTAATCTTGGGAACTAGTCACCAGTCACACATTTCTTCATTTGTATTGCCCAGGCAAGGAAATAATGAAGAATTGATTTTGAAATCAGGAGACATGTAAGCACTTAATAAATAAATAAAAATGTATCGAACCATCTCATGCAGGTGAAACTTGTCAGGGATTAGCAATGTAGCTGATTTGTAGCCTGGATTCTGTCACTGCCTTTCCAGAGGCAACCACTTGATGAACAAAGTGATTGAGTCCTGGGTGCCAGTTATGCCTTGTACTGGTTGGGGGTTTTGTAGGTCTTTTTATCACATATATACATTGTTTCATTAGCTTTTGTAGGTTTTTATTAGGTTTTTTAATATACATTATTTCATCCAATATGGGGCTTGCATTTTAGAACAGAAATACAAAAATTGTGCCTATTTGATATAAATTAATTGATTGATTAAATTACAGCTGCACTTTTTCCAGCTTTCCTTTTCTACTTCCCTGCAAGAGCCATGGGGCTGTTGTTTACAGGGTCAAAGTCACCTGTACTTACTCTTGATAATACGTTTTTAAGATGGAGTGATTTAAAGTGTGGAGAGGTTTCTGGAGGTCAAATATTTGTCAGGTAGGGAGAAAAAAAAATCCTTTATAATTTGTATTTGTGTTGCCCTGCCATGTGCAGTAGATTATGCCCCTGAATGTTTTATGAAACGAAGCCAAACAAGTGGCAATAAAAGTGTGACACACAGAAAGGCTTAAGTGGCACCTGGCAGGAGCTGGGTGACAAAGCAGAATAAATAAGTGTGTGACATGTCCTGTAAATTTGTGACACTTGGTCAGAATCCATGTGAGTCACAAAGCACCTGGGGCATGATAAAGTTTAACAGCACCGTTTCAATTCCACCCATTTGCTTTAGGATGTTTTATTAGGGGGATATTTCAGCAATAGGTTTTTGAGCTCTAAATTAACGGTTTAAAGCACAGGGCTTCAGGAAGTATCAAAAGACTGACTCCCTTAGATGTGAAAGGTAGATTTAATCTCCCGGTATACATAATTTTCCAGTTTTTTGGCACAACTGCAACTGGTGCTGAAAGCTTTCCAATGAATAAGTGTCCCTTGGAAGCAAAGGAAAAGTTGTAAAATCCATGGCCCAGTTTGAGCCTTCTGGGAAATACTGAGCTGTGTGAAATGGTGAGAAACAAAACAGGGCACCAAGAAATAAAACAGAAATAGAGAAACAAAATAGAAATAGAGACAAAAACCCAAAGAGAAGGAGGTATTTTTTTGCATTGTAGCAGATGAAAGTGGGGTGAAACTTTCAGATTTGTGCAATCTGAGGGTGATTGGTGATGAAAGAAAGCAGCAAAGGATCTTGATGACCTCCTGAAGAAAAGGCTCCTCAGCCATGGTGGATGCAGGTCCTGTGGTTGTTCAGAGGAGGGGATGAAGAACAGGCTGTGATTCATCAGCTCCTTTCCCCCAGAAAAACTGTAGTCAGCCCCTGGAGCCCAGGGAGGCACGGGAGGCTCCAGCAGGAAAAGCAGGGGTTAGAGTGGCTGAGAAAATAGAAATCAAAAGGAAGGAGCTGCTTTAATTTTGGTAGGTAGGAAGTTGAATGATGTTGAGACAATAAACGCACCCCTGCAGCCAGGGACTGAAATGCAGATATTGATGTGCTGCTCTGGAGATGAAACAGCTGGTGAGGGAGGGGGAAAGTGGAGGCTGAAGCAAATTATACTGCTGTGCAAGGGTTGCTCTGCACCAAAACTCCTGCTGATTTTTGGAGGTTCCCCCAAACCGTAAGAAATTCACCCTGTGTGTGTGTCCTCACCACAGCTGTACTGACAGGTTCCACAGAGAAATGAGAGCACTGTATTAAATCTGCTGCTGATTTCTTCTGAATTAATGTTGAATGCTTCTTTTCCCATTGTTATCTCAGCTCAGGTTGTGCTCTCATCTGTAGCTGCTGTGGAGCATCGAACCACACTCCCTGTGCTGGGTTTTTTATTCTGGGGGCTTTAAATAATGTTGAAAAGGACTGTTTCTCATGGGTGTGGTTTTTATCCCATTTCAAATGTCTGGAGTCCTCTTTCATCTGAAAATGTGTGTGAAGGCAGGCAGGAGTCCCTTGAGAGAGACTTCACCTGGAAGGATCACAAATCTGACCCAACACTTGTTAGTGTTCTAGAGAGAGATTGTGCTTTGCTCCCTTTTAGCAACATAGTCATTCTCCTCCGCACCTGGATTGATTGTTTACACAATGTTAATAAAAATCTTCTTTAGATTAGCAGTGCAAATAAGTAGCATGATGTATGAACTGGCTGCATCACCGGCGTGGTGGAATGTTACAGAGACAGATTTTGGCTCAGTGCTGTTTGATCTGAAAGCATGGAAGCTGGTTGGGTATTCCAGGCACGCAAACGTCCCTGCACAATTAAATACATGTTTGTCCTCGTTCTGCTGGTGGAGCAGCCAAGTGAGGTTTAAATTCCTCCTGCCACAGCACCTTATTGCCAGTGCAACTAAGCTCAAGGAGCTCAAGGAATTGGCTGTAATTAACTTCATGGACCTGATTCTTTCAAAGTGACGATTCAGAGCTCTGTCCCAGTTCTCTCTCAGTGGATGCTGGTACTGTGAGAAGAGATGGGATGGAGTTGAGCTGTGGGCTGTGGGATGAGCCTGCAGAATGCCATGGAGGCACAGAGACGCACATGGCACAGAAAGGCTTCGTCTCCACCCGACCTCGGAGGCAGGAGGTGCCGGGGACAGACCCCTGCAGAGAGGAGCCTGCTGGAAGCTGACAGACAGGTGGACAGCGCGTGCTCATCCCGTGGAAGGACATTGAGAGAGCATGTTGCTGACGTGGTGATGTGTGGTAGTTTGCTTAGTGAGAATTACCATGGAAGGAAATACCGTGCCTTGAAGAGGTGTACAAAACCAGCTCGTTTCTTTGAAGAAATGAGTCAGATTCCCTGCAGGTCTGAGTCTGTGCCTCAGTCGTTTCATGGTGCAAGTTACAAACCCTGCCATTGGAGCTGGCACTAATTAGGCCCCTTGTTGCAGCCAGGACATGATTTCCAATCATTCAGTCACCTGGGTGTTTGAACCCCTCTTCAGCCTCTGATGGAGTTTGCTCCTAGTGCAGGGACCACATTGGCAGAGAAACTGAGGTGAAGAGTATTGAGGTGGTCTTGGTGTAATCTCCCTCCTTGGAAAGATTCAGAGGGAGATTAAATGACAATATGACTGCCTTTGACATTCTGAGCTGGGGTGTCAACACTGAGGGACATTTTCCTGGCTGTGTCTCTGCTGTTCGGGCACTCTGAGGGAGGAAGCACCGGGGAAGCTGTGGGACCAGGGTAACTGCTGGTGTTCCAGGATGATCATTGCTCTTTCATCATCCACCCTCGCTCTCCAGCCCTTTCCCTGGGCTGGGACAACCAGGTGCCCCTCTTACTGCTCAGCCCAGTGGTGCATTTCTGCTGCATTTTAGGAGAAAGACTTCCAAATATTCCCCTCCAAGCTTTAATCTTACAATCTCTTTCACACTTTTTTAACTTCTGTTAATCCCTTTGCCTCCTACTTACTTTATCCCACTGGATTTTGCATATGTATGGGAAAAAAGCACAATTTTCTCCTGTGTGGATTTCAGCTGGGAGTCAACAGCAGATTCGGCGCTTGCCAGCACTATGTTACCTCTGTTTTATTTATAGTTGTGATCAAATACTGCACAGGTACCTGTTAACTGAAAGGATATTTAAGCACATAAATGTCAGCCTTGTTTAGGAAGAGAAATAGCACTGGAAAGATATTAGATTTGTTCAAATTCATGGACAATATGCAGGGAATCCTCGTATGCTTTTTTTCTTTTATGGAGTCTGTACACTTGGAATGCAACAAAGATAAGCAATATATTCTTTGTAAAGAGTCTGTATTTCTAGGTCCTGGTGATTAAGTCATGAATCATGTCACAGGTGGGGCTATGTTGCATGTTAAGCACTCACCAGGCATTGATTTCAAACAAGTGTCAGTAACTTATAACTAGGGATTGTGATGGGCAAGCGAATATCTGCTAATCTGTTTCCAAGTAAATAACCAGTTCTGTAAATTCCCTCTCCAAAGAGATTTAATCATTAGAGCTGATGTAATTTTCATTAGGGGGAGAGGCAGATCTGCAAGCTGTCAGCAGAGCTGAGCTGGTGCTTCTGAATGAGCTTCCCCAGGGACAGGATGTACAGGGAAGAGAAAAGGACAGCAGGAGCAGTTCCTCTCCACACAGCTGATCTGGAAGAGCAGGAACAAACCATCTGCAGGAATTTCCAAAAGAAATGGAAATGAGGCATTAGCAAAAGAAACAAGTGTGGTCAGATTTTTTTTTTTTTTTTTGGTATTATTACTATTTAATTATTGAGAGAATTCAAATACATCTGGGCTGTGTAAGCGGGGAAGGAGGTGTGCTGGATCAGGGGAAGAGTGGGACAAGGGGTGGGAAGGAGATCCTTGTGGAGGTAAAGTAGAGAAGGGGAGGAACAGAAAAGCTTCAGGATGGGAGGAAAATCCAAGCAGGAAAAAGCAACACTTTTTTGTGGGGGGTGAAACCCCTAAACCCAGATTTCTTGTAAGAGAGATGAAAAGCAGGGAAGGTTTGCAGAACAGGAGCTGGGAAGGATCAGCTGCTCCATAACTCACTGAGGAGTTATTTACTGTGGGCCCCACAGGGAAACAGAGAAGGTTAATGAGGAGCTGAGCTAATCCACTGTTGGAGATGCAACTGAACTCCAAACCGGCTCAGGAATCCAAGTTTTGTTTTGCAGGAGGTCTCAAACCCCAAGTGCAGCTCTGCTTCTCCTTCCAGCTCTTTTCCTGTTCTGGTTTCCAACTCTTGGTTTTTTGGGCTGCTCCTTCATCTTGTCCTGCCTCTAAGACGGAGCACAGTTAATGCCTGGATGTGTTTACAACCCCCAAACCCATCCTGCTCGACAGGAATCCCCCAGGGAATGTGTAGTGGGCTGTGCCCGTGGTGCCTGGAGATGGGGATTGCCATGGCAACTTGCACCTTTCCAAAGGCAGCATCAGAGCCTGAGCAAAAGGAGTTTTGCAGGAGTGAAATGGAAAAAAAGATCTGAGCGTCTGACATTTAAACATCAAAAACAAAACATCAAAATTTTCCTGGCCTGGGTTTCTCTTCCTTTGCTTTGAGAATAACCAAGTATTAAATGCTTGATAGGTGGGGTTTTCATAGTTCAAAGATTCGTAAATAAAGAGTTTTTAAAGCAGGTTTGGAATTCATACGGGGCTTAACAGAGAAAGGATTTATTTGGGAATGGGCACTGCACAATAGGAGTTGCTGACTCTTCCTGCTGCCAATTTAAAGGCAATCAGGTCACCAAATATTCATTGCCTCAGTTTCCCCAGCCATAAAATGGGCATGTAAAGCAGAGGAGAGGACAGAGATGATGTGGGAAGCTTTAGGAAATGGGCTGGGGAAGAAAGAGCTGCTGCACAATGGAATTCAAGTCCTTTCTTATAGGAGGGAACTGAGAAATATCTGTTGGGGCACCCTCAGGTCGCTCAGGATGAGGAATCATAGGCAGGGAAAGCCTTTGGATGGAAAAATCCCCAGCCCTGCTTCCAAAAATGCTCCCAAAACACTCGGATGCATCAGAGATTTAATGTACTGCCAAGGAAAGCCTGAATTTTAAATATTCTATGTGTCAGGCAGTTCTAAAAACTCTTTTAAGAATAAGAATATAACTGAGCAAATGATCAAAATATTTTATAAATATTTTATTCTATTTGGGTTCCCTTTCTCCAGAAAAAAAAAAAAAAACAATTCCATGTGTTTTCCATACATGTTTTGAGAGCTTCGAATGGCATTTTAAAATATCAATAAGACACAAGCTGTAGGCAAAATTACTTTTCAACCACTTCTCGCTGTTGGAGAGTTTTTTATTATTAATCTGTACTTTTATTTTTTAAATAAAAATCCCTGTGGAGGATGCAGCCAATTGTGTTGAAAGTTATACAAACATGAAACCAACCTGTCTGTGTGAAGATTTTCTGTGGAGGAAGCTATCTTTGGTGCAGTGGTAGACAAATCTTAATTTTTTGGGGTTTTTATTTGTAAGTGGGTTTTTTTTGTTTGGGTTTTTTTTTTTTTTTTTTTTTTTTTGTGTGTGTGTAAATGGAAAGGAAAGGAAAACAAAGGGAAGGAAGGGGCTTGGGACAGTGGAAGGTGTCCCTGCCCAGAGCAGGGGTGGGACTGGATGGGATTTAAAATCCCTTCCAATCCAAACCATTCCATGATCCTGAGTGAACCCTGGATCTTTGAAGAAGTTTGCTGTGTACTGGCCCTTGCTTTCAATTCAAGAAATTCAAGCTATTGGTGAATGAGAAGAGCTTAGCCAATTTAGAAGCCTTTTATACTTAATTCTTGGGAATTGTGGTTTCTCAGCAAGGGTCATTGGGTGCCCTTTATTCAGCGATCATGAGCCAGGAGCAAATTGCTAAAAACGAGTTCAACTGACAAAAAAGCAAAAAAAAGAAAGGAGGATCCCCCCAGAGCAGAAATTACTGCACACAAACCCCTGTATTTCACTGTAAAGATATATTTCAAACCAATTCAGGGAGATTAAAGTGGACAACTTTGCAATAAGCTGATTTTTCTCTCTTTTAAGTTAATGCACAATAGATCCAACTCTGGGTTTGCAGCATTCGAACCCTCTTCTCTCTCCCTTTTAAGTAGTGTGTTTTTTTGAAAGGTACAATCAGCTACTTTTGTTACAGCATCCCAACGTGTTCTTTCTCGTGCGAGTTAAAATCAGGGGCTGATACAACCTCTGCTGGAAGTCAGAAATGGAGCTGCTGCTTGCGGGTAGCTGTAAAAGAGGGTTCTCTCTGGCAGCTTTTCTTTCCAGATGTCTGGAGTTTTGTCCCTGAAACTGCCGTGGAAAATAAGTTTCAGGGGCCTCAAGTTTACACTTGGGTGCCTTTTTTTGATGTCACCTCTGATTTCTGAAGTGTGGTAAGTCCTGAGACTTTTCCAGAGGAGAAGTTGGGGGTTTTCCTCGTGGGAAGCTGCTCCTTTGGAAATCCAAGTTTCAGGAGATGATGGTTGTGTTCACTTTAAACAAATAAGAATCTGGAAAGAAGATTCTTTCTAGAAGCATCCATAGAGTTTAGGACTAATTTAAGAGGCTTCCCAACAGACTCCCAAGCTGATTCTTTAAAAAGAATATATAATTCCTAAACTTTGCTCATGGAATATTCATGATTTTCATGGCTGGGTCCTTCAGGTCTTGCTCTGCTGGACACTACTCAACATGTGAAATTCCATCTCTCCTGGATCATAAAAGGGATTTGTATTAAGCCCTCCAGGAGAGTTTGGCAGACTCAGGGCTATCCATACCACCAGGTGCCCAACCAACAGCAAAATATCCCTTCTAATGTCCCACAGCCTCTTCTGGAGGGGAATTAATGGGTGGATAAATGGTCATTGGGCTGCCTGGGAGAAAAATGGGGACAGATTCCTTCAAGTCAAGGAGAGACCCTCTGGAAGGGGCCATCCCCAAAGTGTCATTACAAAAATCATGCTGAGCATTGAAAACAGCTCTGTTTTTATTGGCTGCCTTTAATAAAAATATTTTTTTAAATTTTAAAAATCAAAAGATCTGTTAGGCATTTTAAGGACACGTGGAGAGAAAAATTGCAGCTTGTCAGATCCTGAATTTTTGCCTCCAATCTGCCAATGGAAACGGCAATTATAAAATCAACTGGGCCACAAAGACAAATAAAATAAATGGATATTTTACAGTATGTAAACTATTATGAAATGACCTTTGGCTTTTAATTTCTCTGCCTGCTCTGGCAAGTTGCCATGTGTGAGCAAACATATTCATTAATTATTTTCAATGATAGGAGAAAAAGGGCCAAAGGGACAAATTTCACATAATGGCATTAGCATTAGCCTGGAATGATGGCAACTTCCTTGGCAGGTAGAGAAGTAAAATTACTCTCCTCTGCCAAGCTGGACTGTAAAAAGAATTAATTTTTATAAACATATTGATTCCCTGTGGATTGCTTGTCAAGGAGATGCTCACATCAGCTTATCTGAATTAAAACTGGGCATCAAAGGAGGAAATCCACATCAATGCTTCAGCCTGCATACCACAACCTGCATTAAGTCACGAGTCAGATTCATGGTTGTGTATTTTCCTTCCAGGAAGGTCCCTGCACCCAATGGATGTTTCCTCTGGATTATTTGAAAATCTGGTATTTAGGGACGAGTTGTTTCTGGCAGTTCTTGTCTGGCTGTTGGTGCCATGTTCAGTGGATATTTGGTTGTGGGTCCTGGCAGAGGGTTGCAGAAGTGAAAGGGAATCCACTGAAATCCCATCATCCTTTCACTGGTGTGAGAACTGAATACAATATTGTTCCTGTTGATGGAGTATAGGAAGGAGTCTCAGGTGGCTGAGATGTACCAGTAGGGGTTGAAACACTGGCATCATTTTTTAACTGCATGATCCTGAGGAGAAAACCCTTCAGAAACTACTTCTCTGTCTGTATTTTTGGTCTACTTGTGTTTGTACAGCTCCTGGTGCAATGCAGCCACCAACTGAAAAGGCTTCTGTGTACAGGTAACAATTGAAAGACAACACTATTAAATCATAAAATATTAACTGAAATATTCCAGTCATGCAAACATTTTAATCTGAAGAGAGTGAATATCCCCATTTTCCTCCAGGAGGACTAATTTGAAGCCAGAATTTAAGAACAACATTTTTTTTTTCCCCCCGAAAGTCCAGACAGTAACAGAATTAACTCCTAAAGATAAAGATCTGAAGACCAAGATAAATGTTTTATTTCATTTCAGACGGCTGCTAATCAGGAACACGAAGCATTAGGCACCATCAGCAGGGCTTTGTGTTTAAGTGAAAAGCCATCAGGAGGAACAGATTTACAGGATGTTCCTTAGTGATGCCGCAAGTCATGCAGATGCTGCCTTTGACTTCTTGCCTCATTTCCTTTTCCAGCGGGTGATTTTTAAAGAAAAGCAAAGCAATTTGCCCTTTTTGGATCATCAGCAATGAAGGAGTGAGTTCTTTACCAGGAGTTAAAGCCAAGCTGCAGCAGTGCAGCTTGGAGTTGTAGCTGCTCACTGATGCCTGGTAAATTGGATAATGGTTTTCAGCTTCCTTTCATTGTTACAGCTGTTGGCTTCAATCTGGTTTGGTGGTTTGATTAAAATAACATTATTACTCTAACTTGGCAGTTGCCTGGTGTTGAGTGACACAAACGAACTCAGCATTTTTTTTTTTTTCCCTGAGGAGAGCCAAGGATCTGCTCAAGAGGAAATCACCAACAGGCCCAGAAAACTGATACAGCAGGACAGCAAAATCAAATAAAGGACTTGAAAAACTTCCCACAGAAAATTAGTGGAGAAGGAAACCTGCAGTGCTTTGTCCTTTTTTTTAACCCCTTCACTCAAACTCATCCCTTTTCCATATTTAAATCTCATCCCACAGGAAGGGAGGACAATTTGCCATGGTGACACTGTCACCAGGCAGCAGTTTAGAAATGCCACATCCCTAAATCTCCTGGAATTATTTGAGAATTTTAGAAAATGCTCTAAAGAGCATGATGGCAGGCTGAGGTAAACTCCTGTGTGTTAATCTCGAGAAGAAACTAAAGAACAATTCATAGAAGTGCAAATAACGATGAAGAACTCTTCTCCAAAGACCAGGGGCCATTATTTTGTCTTTGTGGAAGACATCAGTTGCCTTTGTGCCAATGGAAATGGGCAGAGGAGGGGGAAGTCGGGCAAAGAAAGAAATATTCTTCCCATTTTATGGCCAGGGAGTTTTAGCAGAGGCACCTGACAGAACTTCCACAGCCTCATCTTGGAGCAGTCAGGATGGGAATTCAGATTTAGTTCCAATAAGCAGCTTTTATCACAAGGTCGTTTTTCTTCCTTTTATAATTTGTAGCATCTACATAAATAACCAATAAGCCTTTAAAAATGGAATCCCTCTTCTTCTTCTTCTGTTCCATTTCCAGTTCTCAGCCTGGTTACACTGGCCAGTTTATTATCTCAGATGTTTACTTTACACTATAAATGGAATGACTTCTTCCCCTTCTTCTTCATATTTCATGGTCATAATATCCTCCAGTGTTCCATTATCTCTCGGTACCTATGATAGATCAAAATCTTATGGACTCGCTATTTTGTAATAAATTAAATTGGCTGTAATAGAAAACTTAAGTAGCTGTAATGGCTTTTTATAAGTAATGGGTAAACTGGATTTTCTGTAGCTGAAATGGATTTCTAAATAATTTACCATCCTATGTAAATTCGTGCAAGAATGCAAGGAGTGAGAGTGGGAAAATCACAATCCAGTGTCATTCTGGAGAGATTGTGTATTTATAGGGACATTGTTCATTAATTTTTGAGAACAGAGCTATTATTTATCAGGCACATTCTTGATTCCATGCTGGTCACACTGCAGTCACTTAAGGCCTCTAAAATCTTGCTGGAAAAGGGGAAAATGTCAGGGAAATTTGCATCAAATGATGCCTTAAGCACGGATAGAGATAAAAATCTCTTTTAAATTTATGCCAATTGTCAGGGAGACAATAGGTTTACCTATAGTGAGAATTTGAGGAGCATTCTAAAATATTCCGAGCGGAAAGGTTTTGTTGGAGTTCTCATGTTTCAATTACAGTTTCAACATCAGTCTTTGTTGCTCTCCTATTTCACCTCAGCAGAAGTATTGATCAGATCACAGAAAGTATTAGTGATTCATCTCCAGCTGCACTTCTGTGCCTCTGGTTTGTGTTTGTTTGATGACAAACATTTTGACACCGAGCTGATGAGCTGGCTGATAAATACCTGCTCCTCTGCATGCTAAATGTCATAAACTCCATGCACAGCAGAATTCCCTGCTTAACTGTTCCTTTGCTGCAAGAAGAGGGGAGAGAAGAAGTTTCTTTGCTGCTGGACTTGCTTTTTTCTTTGCTCTTGGACTTGCAG
Source organism: Anomalospiza imberbis (assembly GCF_031753505.1). Lineage (NCBI taxonomy): Eukaryota > Metazoa > Chordata > Aves > Passeriformes > Viduidae > Anomalospiza > Anomalospiza imberbis. The sequence continues at coordinate 3,258,132 of NC_089708.1, forward strand.
GAATGTGACCTCTGATGGACAGCAGAGTAATGGGATAGAAAGTGGGATTTAGGGCGAGAGACCCAAGTTGTTCCTTGCTTTGTATGTTCTGACACCCCTGAGTTCTGCTGCAGGCTTGGAATTGAGGTGAAAATCTGCTGTGGAAGTTTCCACCCTAACTGCAGGATAGAAAACACACAGAGTGGGTTGTTCCTTTAACCTGGGTTCTGAATTGCATTTATGAAAGCACGCCTGGTACACACAGCCGTGACACCCCAATGGGATCAACCTCCAGAGGACCCTTTCTCCCTAGAAGTGCCAGAGATTTCACGGAGTTACTTCACTCTGCCCCATTTTGGGGCTTGAACAGGACACGTAGGGTGAGAACAGGAGCTCTGGTGGGTGATGAGTGGCTAAACTGAGCCCTCCTTCAGTCGCCGGCGGCTCTCAGAGGACAGCCCTGTCACAAGGGCAGCCTTTCATTTCTTTGGCAAGCTTGAACAGGGAGAGGTCAATCCAGCTTTGCAATTCAAATTTTGTATTTTTACTGTTTCCTTTTCTGGTTTTCCTGTTCTGTTTCCTATTCTAATTCCTCTATTCCTTCTTCTCTCACAAATAGTGCTTTGGCAGAATTTTTTGGCTCAGTGTGGTGAGACTCGTCCCTCTTTGCTTTACTCCTTGCCCATTCCACACCTCTGCTCTGCTCTCTGACTTCAGCAGAGATTAAATTCTTGCTTATGCCAGAAAATCTCTGTGTGCTCAAGGAGGGGACCTGCCAGACTAGTCCTGGCACCAGAGCTCTGGATGATCTTTAAATTATTCCGATGGTCAGTGCTGCCCATGGTGAGTGCCAGCCTCGATATCAGGGACAGGGGCAGCTCAGATTCGTCACTGCCCTCAGCTCAGCTGCCACACACCCAACAGGGCCCTGCTGTTCTGGGAAATCCTTCAACCCACATTTCTGGGATGCGTTTGTGCTCATCCCACACAGAGCAGAACTTTTACAGCAGGTGCAGGAACATCTGGGGACCTGAAATACATACCCAAGGGCAAAACACCAAGCCAGGAAACCTCTGGGTTTTATTTGTATATCTTTGAATCAAGGGTTTTTCTTGGTGGCTTAACACAGACACCTTTCAATGCCAAAACTAAGTAGTACCAAATAAAGGAAGGGATTGATGCACTGAAAATAATTGATATTGAAAACCTCACTGCGTGTAAAAAGTAACACAGAATATGGAGGAGAGTGAATTAGCACTAAGTTTAAATGTGATTTTTTTTTTTAAACCCCACTTCATCTACTTGCTGTGGTGTTGGTTGGTTTTGGGCTCATTAACTTATACACAAATCAGCATTTTGCCTCGTGTAGACTGTGTGCGTAATGAATATTCTAAACTGGTGTTTTATTAATGCACTGCCTTAATTAGTGGGTAAAAAAGACTCCAAACACCTTTAAATTGTGTGATTTCCAGGGCAGCATGAGAGAAGCAGAAGGTAACAGTGAATTTCTAATTCCCTTCAGAAAATAAAAATCCAAAGTAATGGCTGCAGCTATTTGTGTCGGCCATAAAAATTGATATAACATGTGGTAAACCTCCTATTGGGTATTATTACAAATGATTGATTCCTCTCTCCTCCTCCAGTTTAGATGGTGCAGTTCTTACTGTACAAACAACTCGTGAAAAGTCAACATGTTTTACAAGTAAATTATTTACAGCCACTCTGCAGAACATGGAATAATATTTTACGTTAAGTGACATTAATTAGGGTGGAAATATTCACATGGCGAAGGGCTGGGAGATGGCTGCTGCAAAGGAAATTCTTTTCCTTGCAGTCTAAATGCAAATCAGAAGCTTGGAGAGTCACGACCACATTGCTCTGGAGGGAGAAATAATTCCCATTAAGTGCCAGCTCTGAAATAACGCCAAGATTTGGGGAATGTGAGCCAAATTCAAGGCAGTGACAGTCTCAGCCCCTGGTGTCTTTGAAGGTTTTAGTTGTGTTTGAGATTTGTTTTAATTAGAGGTGAGATTTATCTCATAGTTTTGGGTTTTCATCCCCTAAACCATGGTTATCCTCAGCCACAGCAGCAAGCCAAGTGTCTGGGTGGGGACTCTAAGGTCAGTGCAGATACTGTGGTTTGAAAATGTACACTAGAACCATTCAAGAGTTCCTGAACTCATGCTGCTCAAAACTTCTGCTTAAAGTGTGTTTCTTCAGAAGGAATTGGTGATAGATTGTCCACCACCTTGTATCCACCATTTGAAAATGCAGTGTTAGGAAAGAAATCATCAAATCATGGAATGGTTTGGGTGCCACTCCTGCCACGGGCAGAACTACCTTCCACTGTCCCAGGCTGCTCCGGGCCCCATCCAGCCTGGCCTTGAGCACTTCCAGGTATCCATGGACAGCCACAGCTTCTCTGGGCAGTCAATCTCTGTGGCCTCCAAGCAGCTCAAAAAAGGCTTGGAATTTCAAACTCTCGCCTGTAAACTGAGACACGAGAGGTGGACTTTGTCGATAGCTTGCAAATTCGCAGAGATTTGGGTTTTTTTTGCAGTTTTAGCCTTGCTGCAGGATGAAGAATTCTCAAAATCCATCCCATGCAGTGAAAACCAAGCCCAATCTATGGGTCAAGTCCTCCTCACCTTCAATCAGTGCAATTCTGTCACCCCTAGAGGCTGCCCAGGCTTGCGCGAGAGAGGCTTGGACACGTGTATTCCATTTCTCTGTTCTGACACACAGCCCAAAATGAACAGGCCACTTGTCTTCTAGGCTGGGTTAAAAACAGATATTTCATAAGTATTTTTGCTTTGAATTGCAACCAGCTTGAATTGTTCTGCTTTTGCAGTATGAATCTGCTGAGAGTTGCGCGCTGCAATGGTTTCTGTGTGTGTGGAACTTGGATAAATTAATAGCTGGAATAAAAGGGTGCATGGAAGGGAAATAAAACCTGCTGACCTGACTTCTTGAACCTCTGTAAATGCTGTGCACCTCCATAAAAGGTGATTTCAGTGTCCTGAGCAACAGTGCCTCAGGGCAGCATTTCTGCTCCAGAAAACTTTGGATTAAGGCATATCTTGACCCGCATAAAAGGGAGTGGGAGATGGTTTTATACTTGCTGAGGTATCACAGAAGCTGTATAAAAATTTCTATATAAATGTAAAACAATAAATCATTAAAATTAATAGAAACTTACAGGGGGAAATTAAGGAAGGGGAAAGAGATCTGGGCCCTGGTCTGGGGATGAATAGCTCATTTGGGGCAGCCTTGCTGAGCTCCTTAATGTCACAGCAGGTTCCCTAAAAACCCACCCACCTGGAGTTTGAGCTGCTGATAGAAAGGTCTGGACTCCAAAGTTCAGGGGCAAATTGATTTTGGTTTTTTGTACCCTGATAAATGCTTTTGAAGCAGTTGCCAGCAGGCGTACATAAGATGTGCTCCAAAATTAGGAGAACTTGATTTTTACAAACTTCACATTTCAGTGTTTGAAATTCAAAAAATCTGAACATAAACTTTACTTTTCTTTTTATCTGGTGATTTGTTTTATCTTGGAGTTAATTTTCTGTCTAATCAAGCAATATTATCCTCTGAATCATCACTTAGAAAATCAGGAAAAAGGGCTTTTTCCGGACTTGTTTTCACCCTCACTTTCACCAAGTTCTAAGTATTTAGAACAAATAAACACAATTACGTCTAATGAAACTGATATGCCATTGCTGGAGAACAGATTAATTCCTTCACTGGAAATTGGGAAGAATATTGCTGCCATGTAATTTTCTTCCAGGCATTGTGATTAATCTGGATGATTTACTTTGGGATTTCCTTCCTCTTTTAACCTCACTCAAAACCAGATTTCCCATAGTAGACATAAATTAAGCTCTAATATCTTGAAAATAAACAGAAATTAGGGGAAAACCCCAAATATGGCTGCTGCTAATTGCAGTTCAATATCGTCCTACATTGCCACTTCATGATTGGGATCTCCTGTGTTTGTACATGGGGATGTTCTAAATGAAATGTTCATACTCCCTGTAGGACAAATTTATATTATAAATAATTTTTTCAAATATCTGCAGATATTAGGATAATATTAAGAAACTGTTTTATTGCCTGACATTCTACAGGTGCTTCTCTGCTCAGGTAAATATGAGGGGTGTTTTGGAAAGCAGGGAAATGGGTTTTTTCGGGATTATGGAAATGGTGGAAATTTAATTGAGACCATTTGTGCCAATTCTTCAGATTCCTCTGTGCTGCATGATTTGAGGCCAGTAGCAAGGTGTTGAAAAAACAACTAATGTTTAATTTTAAACCTTCAGTTTGGAAATAATAAACATGAATATATTGTTTTTATATACTTGGAATATTTGCCAGGTAGAAGGCAATTAGGTGCTTTAAGGTTTAAATTGTCTTTAATGAGCCACTCCATCATTGCGTTCACAAAAATATTTATAGAATACATAGATTATTTTTAATGTAATATTGCTCTGAGCAACCTAGACTGGTGGAGGTGTCCCTGCCCATGGAATGGGATGAGCTTTAAGGTCCCTTCCATCCCAAATCCTTCCAAGATTCTGGAACATGTCCTTTTTGCAAAGCTGCCATAAACAAGCCATCACGACTGATGCCATTTCTGCCCTGCTAAGAATTCCCTGCTGCCTTCCTGCCAAATAAATGGTATCAAAGCAGCAAGTTAATGTTAATTAACAGTCAATGAAAAAAAAAAAAAACAACAAACAGCAGAAGACAGTGTTTAAATAATTGATGGAAAGAAAAATTGAGGGGTTCTAAGCTTTGCACAGTTCCACAGGTTAGTGTAAAGCCATTGCAGTGCAATATATCAGGATAAAACCACATGCTCCCTTTCCATTGCTATAAATAACTTCACAGGGTTTGAGGTGGTGAAGAATGTAATGAAAAAAACCTTCTGTAATTGGATGAAATGTGAAAATTAATCACTCAGAAGCATGTGACAACATGGGCTCCTTACACAGAGCGAGGAACTTCACATGGCAGTGAAACTTTTATTAATTTTCAATGTGCAATTTGTGTTTTGGTGATGCTCCCTCAGCTTTTGCAGTGAGTTCACCAGAAATTTTCACGGATGAAACAAAACTCAGACTGATGATGCTGAACATCTCAGTTTAGGGCCCTTCTGGGCTACTGGATTTGGGCTTTTTGGGGATACATTTGGAGATTTATTCCTCCTCATTCCTACCCTCCTTTACTGTTGTGGCTCAGGGGCTCTGGAGTGTCTTGGAACATCAGCACTTCAACCTGGCACTGTGCAGAGGAAAATCAGGATGCCAATCAACTGAGACAAAAGCACTCTGGCTAATTGTCTTCTAGCTCTCCGTGCCATTTCTTAGCCTAGAGAGCACAAAGATGAACTGTGCAGAGCCCCTCTTGTACCACAGGGTCACTGAAGAGCACATCAAGCTCTGTGGTTCTCGCTGTGTCTGTGCATCTGACTTGTTTAAACATTTCCCTGCAATCCTCCACTCTAAAATCAATAATAATACATTTTTTGGGTGACTTTTTAATTTTTTTTTGATAATTTCTTTCAAGGTAAGAATTGTTCTTCAAGCATCTCTGATTTTGTTTGGCTAGGTCAGATAATTTTTGATCTCCTATTTGATAGTTTGATCAACATCCATCCCTGTTTCTGTGCTGGTTTTTGACCCTTAGGTTTCATGAACTGCATGAAATCCAGAGGAAAGTGTCTGCATTTCCCATCCTCTGGAGATTGTCTTCAATAAAGATAAAAACACCCTAATTCTGATCATACTCAATGCTAAAAGATGGGTTGAGTTTAGGATCTAGGCACTAAATTTGCACTGGATTTAGGGGAGGCACCCAGAGCTTTCCTACAGTGTTTCTGTGTAATATCAACAAACCAATCAGACACAGATTTTTTTAAAATTTAAAACTCTCAGCTATGAATACTGCATTGAAATTCTCTCACTGAGTTTCATAAAACCCAGAGTCTGGTTTCTCTGAGTTTCTTTTCTTTCTTTCTTGTAAGACAAAAGGATGCAGCCTTAATTTCTCCATGTCTTTGACATTTTTCTGCCCACTATTCCTAAATGGGCAGAAATCTCTTCATGACATCACAGACCAATGAGTAATCAGAAATGTTAAGTATTTTTAAGTCTGTAAGAACTGTTGGGGAAGCTCTGCCTGGAATGAGGTGAGATAACCAGTTCAAAATCCAACATCAGAATTTGCTGGCAGCAGAAACTTCTGATTTATTCCAAAAGGATGATGATAAATTAATGAGGATGGAAATGAATTAATGGAATCTTTGCTCCCTCAGTGTGTGGACAGCCTGGTTTCTGTGCAGGAGGAATGAGACACTGGGGTCCCTTAGGTTTCAGGTGTCTGTGCTATCCCTGGCTCTGGCACCTTGGTGAAACCAGCCAGGCTTGGCTTGCCAGGCAGAGTCTTTGCCTGAACCTTTGCTAAAGTCTAAATTCCTGCCTCCTTCCAGTATCCTTTCCACTTTGCAAACAGAGCATCTCCCAGCCTGGACACTCCTTCTTCTCCCTGTGAATACAGATATAGTGTTTTATTGCTGTAAAACCATCACTTTTGGGGCCAAAAGCATGTTTAGATCTTCCCTTGATGTTTTGACAAAACCAATCAAAGCAGCATTTTATAGCATGGAAAACAAACCAGGAGGGAGGATGTCTCATTTTTCTCCCCTTTCTGCCAGCTTGAAAATCTGTTCCTTAGCTTTGTGTCTCCTTGCTCGCACTATTGACCTTCCTTTCACTGCTGGTTTCAGAATCTTGACAGCTCGTTAGAACCACAAAAGGCTTTACATGATCAGAGCGATAATTCCCAAACCACTCCTTGGCTGAAAGTAACTTCAGGAGCATTATTTATTCAAATTACAGGCATGAAGGACCACTGGGAAATATGGAAGAGTGCCTCCTGTAAATGACAGCTTAGGGAGAATTGCCAATAGCACGAGACAGCTGTATCCCGAAACTTAATCTAATTACTGGAGTGTGGTGAGAAATGTCACCCTGAATCAAAGTGATCCCATCCTCCGTTTAATGGTGAGTTCTGACTTACATATGGCTGCTTTTGGATAACCTTTAAATCCAGATTTCAGCTTGAGGCTGATGTCGTGCCTTTGGAATCGGGGGAATTTGAGCATGAGGAGTTTCACCCTTGCTCGGAGCAGCTCAGCTGCACAAAGTTCAGATCAGCCCTTGCCTGGGACATAGGGGACATGTGCTTGCATCCCAGCACACAGAACCAGAGAAACCCTCGGTGTGTTTCCCCTTTTCAAACCCCATCTCTCAAAATGTTTTCCAGCTGCGCTTCAGGACTGTGAAGAGAGGGAAAGGACTTGCTGAGCTCTGCTCTGCCACCCCCATATGTTTCTTTCTGTTTTGCTGCACATGAACAGCCCTCTGATGACTTGAAATGTTGAGTTTCTGGAAGGCCCCTTGTTTTCAGCTGCTGGTGTGTGCCAGCAAATCTGAATATTCAATCAGATGGAAAGCAGCAGCTCGAAAACATGCAATCTGCTCCAGGCTGGGTTGCACAGCTGCCTGGGCTGGGATGCACATCCTTGGCCGCCACTGAGGCTGTCTGGGAGAACGAAAGAGCACTTTTTGAAAGCTCAGAACACTTTCTGTTTGGGCTTTTTTCTTCTCTCACTTGTAAAGTGCTGAATTGGCTGTGCTGAAGCCAGCAGGTTCTTGGTTTTCCATGAGACCAGATTAACGAGACGTAGAAATGCTGGATTCACTCACCCTCTTCAGCTAACATGTTCCTAGCCCTTGGTACTGACAGCACCTTTCCTCCTGAGAAACACAAATATAATTGACTTTCTGTAGCTGCTGGTTTCCCAGCAAATTCAGGGAGTCAAGGACATGCTCAGCAGCTCAAGGGCTGATCGCAGAGACACCAGTCAAGCAGGAATTGTGTTAGTGCAGAACACTAACACATGGGGGACCCATTTCTGCCAAAACCAGGGAAAAGCTGCCAGGGCCTGTGGCCTGCCTGGGACAATCCCTAGCCGGGTCGTTGGTGAGAAAGAGGTTGAAGAATAGCATCTGTGTACAGCAAGGGCAGCAGAGCTGCATTTCAAGCTGCTGAGGCAGCCTGTGTGCCAGCCTGGTGTTTTTTAATCAAAACATGCTTGAGAAATGGAATAGGTACAGATGTGTGTGTGCTCAGACTATGCACTGGGCTGATGATTTCTGGGGCTTGGTGCTGCTCAAAGCTCCAGTGGCTGCTGCAGGTGCCTCTTGCATAACCAAACTGTTCACATGGAAAAAGAACTCTGGAGAAATAACTTACCTTCTGATTTCTTAAAATAATACCTGGGTTTCTGCAAAGTTTTTAACAGCCAGAACCCCTCTTCCCTGGACAGATCTGGGTCACATAAGGGAGTGAGGTGACCCTGCTGTGTCGCCGTAGAGCAGGACGGTAACTAGAAGACTCCAAGTCAAAGGCTAGAGAATGAACTGATTTATTTCAAATGCACTGCTCTATTTATAGGGAACATCATGCAAACTAATTTCATTGGTCTTAGAGTAAAAACATCTCACACCATTGGTGTGCAGTGAACGACGCACGGTGGCAGAACCTGTCTACAAACAATGTGAACAACAAGAAAGATTAGAGGATTATTTACATTCCTTTCCAACTGTCTCTCAGGCTCTTCGCCTGGTTAGAAAACCTTCTCTTTTTCTCTCTGACTGAACTGAGAATATCCACACTGCTGAATCAAGGCTTTCCCTGTTCATCATTCCTGCTATAATGACTTGTCCATTTATTGCAAATTGTGGAATGTGCTTTTGTTGATGGGAATTTGTCGTACTACAACATAAAATAACTCATGCACTCACACTAAGATTAAAGGAGCAAAAGGAAGTAACTTTTAGTTCTGACTTTGTAATATATAAAAAATTTTAAAGTGACAGTAAATTAGAGGATGAAATTGTTACTTCTTTAACTACACTGGTTAAATTAACAGCTCATTATTTCTCTCTTCTTACAAAGAAGAATGTAAAACAACCATTATTTACACAAACAGTACATAAAAACTCTAGTAGAAATATATAAACATCAGAAGGCATAAAAAAACGTTTAAAAGAACTTTAAAACTTTTAAAGTAACAAAACAACAGGAATTGATACCAGTGACAAAGCTGAGACCTAAGAAGTGCCAGAAACCAGATTCTGTGTTTTTAACCTCAACTTAATGAGAGACAGACCTCACAGATGTACAGGTAAGAGGCAAAATGGAAAATCTCTCCTCATTTCCACCCATAAAATCTGAGGCGAATGTTTTGCTATGGGCTTGATCTTCCCAGTATTGAGCAGAGCAGGAAAGGAATTGCAGGAGATCAGAATTTCCAAGACCCTTCAGGCTTGTTTCTCCCTCTCCTGCCAGCAGCAGAACCTGCCTTGTTTGGGGACAGCCCGAAGTGACTGTGCAGTGTCACACCCAGTATATCTTGAACACCCAGAGATGCTGCAGAAGGACACTGGAGGGGCAAGAAGAAGATGGAAATGTACCTGATGGCCCCAGAAGTAGGGCTAAACATCTCTTTGGATGGGTGGACAGGTTATCTGCAGCCCTGATGCCTCATTAATGGCATTTAGGTGGCATTTCAGTGCCTGGGGACAGCGCTGCTCCCAAAAGAGGACTGGATTCCAAAGCCTGTTCCCATCCTTGCTTCATATTGTGGCTGCAAAATCATTGGCTTTGGATTTTATCTGTGCTGCAGTATGGGCAAAGCTTGAAAGGGAAAATTTTGAATTCCTTCTTTCTTTTTTTGCAGTTTCTGGTTGTTTGTTTGGGGTTTTTTGGTTGGTTGATTTTGTGTATGTGGGGGGTTTCTGTTTGTTTGTTTGTTTAATTTTTGTGTTCTTCTGTGGGTTTTTGGGGTTTTTTTGGTGTGTGTTTTGTTTTGTTTTCTCAAACACACAATATGAAAATGTTGCCCTTCTTGATGAAGAGCTGTCACATGCAGTATGGGTGATGCATTCCTGTAGAACCAACTCTCACCTGAGGGTAAAGTCCTGTCTCCACCCAGGTCTCAGTGCACCACTGGAGCTCAGAAATTCTGACAGAAGCAGGGAGACGCTGCCTGTGTGGACTCTGTGTGGAACATGTCTGAACCCAGGTGGTTTAAAAAATATATCTGTGAGTAGGGGTGTCCAAAGGCAAATTTTGTACTTGTGTGTGCACACACTTCTTTTCACTTTTAAATAATTCTAAGAAAGAAAATAGAAAATGCTGTTGGTGAGTCAGTGGGTGATACTGCTGTGTTGTCACGTGTTCTTTATGAATGGATGGAAGGAAAAGAAAAAGTACATTTCTTATTTGCAAAATCCCAAAGGCTCAGCCATAAATCCTCTTCTTCCAGCAAACTAGGAATCCTGTGCTACACAGCTGGAACTGCTCTCTGGGGTGCTCCTGTGGGGCTATTTGGGAAGAATGGCTTTATTTATCATTGTTGATGGGTTATTTACAAATCCAGGCATTTAATTTCTTTTTTATTAGCCCCAGCTTCCCTGCATGCTGAAATGTCCTTTATTTATACATTTATGTCCATGGATTTATATATAAATTGCATATACATGCATATATATATATATATATGCACATACATATTTGTATATTTATTTCTGCATATCTGTGGTATTTACATATATTTATTTATTATTCCATTGACAACATGACCTCAATATTGTGGAACTGCCACAGCCATTCCAGTTGCTCTATAATTAAATGTCCCAAGATACTGCCAGAAACCACTTTTAGGCTTGGAGAGGGGAAAATCTCAGATGTATCCACATGGAACTGGGATTAAGACTCAGATTTAGAGATGCCTAAACATTCAGGGCTGTTGGTATTTTCAGGATCAATTGGATTCCTAATCCATGCAAATCTGTCCTGGGTTAAACCGAGTTTTCGAACAGCAAAGATGTTTAAGTTCCTAAATCTTACAAGTCCTAAAAGTGTCTTTCTAGTCAGGATGCCATGGAGTTATGCATGGGATATTTGGGAATCTGGGTCCATTCCTGTATTTTCCCAGTAAGCCCTTCTGCACCTTTCAGAGTTCAAGTAATTTTTGAAACCCAAGAAGATCCAGGGGTCCTAAGAAGAACCCCTCATGTGGCACTTTTTATAAAAGTTTTGGGATGAAATGTGCACAACACGTGGAGCAGTTTTGTGTTGTGTGGGTTTTTTGTTGTTTTGTTTGGGGTTTTTGTTTGTTTGTTTTGTTTTTTCCATTTTTCCTTTTTTTTTTTTTTTTTGTCACTGAGTGCTACTTTAAAATTGTATAATTCAGTCCGTAGAGAACTTCCCAGGACACAGCCAAGAGTTATAATTTTTTTTGTAAGGGTTTGGGAAGTCAATTCCTTCATTTAAGAATGAGCAAATCTGGGCACTGCTGCTGTTTGAAGTGTCCAATATGCAAAAGATCAGACCCTAATTATTAATCTCTAAGCACAACTAACTCCTAAGTTTTCTGCTCTGAGCGTCCCTCACTCAGAACATGCCTGACCTTGGCTTCTTCCACTGATAACAAACTTGGTGAATAGGAAGAAAAAAGAGAGCCCAGGGAATGCAATTAACATCTGCTTATGAACAAAATTATTTATGGGAGGACTGACTCAAGTTCAGCTGGTGGCTGGAATGGTTTTTCCAAGGGAAAACCATGCCTGATAGTGCAGGTGCAGCTGATTCAGAGTTGAAATTCCGGCCTGGCTGCAGAGTTGGGGCTGGAGGACTCCAGCCATGGAGCTGGGTTGACCCCTGATCCATATCCTGGCAGCTCCCAGGCTGATTTCTCCCAGGGCAGGAGCCTGTGTGGACTTGGAGGATAAATTAATTACCCTTGTCCTTGACATTGGCCTCTGTGGGTTGGGATAAACTTATTTTCTCCCTTTCTCCTCCTGGATCAGAAAGTCAATGAGCTGACTCCCCATCAGACCTGAAATCCACAGGGGAAAAAAACACCAAAGAAACAACCAACAAAAGCAAACAAAACCCCCCAAAACAGGGGGTTGCATTAGAAGGGATTCGGGGTTTTTTTCTCTACTCCCTTAGGTAGATCCCATGAATACACCCACAGGGCACAGGCAGCAGGGGACGTTCTACAAGAATGTATTTACAATAAAACCTCAAGGAATAGTCTGAGTCGAGTCCTGAGCTATTCAGCAGCTGTGAAATAGAACAGAGTTTGAATCATTTCTCTGTGACCAACCAGGAACCCAAATCCCACCTTCTGAACCCCATTCCTGGAATGGTTTTAAAAGAGACCTTCGTGATCATCCAGTTCCAAACCCCCGCCATGGGCAGTGACATTTTCCACTGGACCAGGTTCCTCAGAGCCACATCCAAGGTATTCTTCCTATCCCACAGGAATTGTCCCCATTCTCTGTTCTTTGTCTTTTCAGTGGATTGAGCCAAATTTTGGATCCACATTTTGTGCTCTAAGCTTCCATTGTCACCTGGGCTTTGTGGCCAGCCAGATCTCACTGGAGCTGAGATGGGTATAAGCAGCTTAGCCTGGAGCAGTAATTGAATCAAAGCCAAATTCCCAGGCCCAGAAGGTTCATCCCTGTTTAAACAAAGAGATGCAGCAATGCCTATGCATCTGAGATGAGGAGGAGGAGGAAAGGAATCCTTTGAAATTGAATCCAGCAGGGAGATTTTGTGTCCTTACAACTCTTGAGGTTTCCAGTGAATGTGTTTTTGTCATGATGGCTCATAAAAGTACTTTAAGGGTCAGTCTGCAAGACTTGAGGAAAATAAATCCCTTGTCGCCACCTCAGTACGGGAAGTTTTCGCCTTCAGTGGCCACCTTTAGTCATCCTAATTTTCCAGCAGAATTGAATTTATCTCCTAAGGAGATAACAATCTGCATTCAGCTCAGAACTTCTCCCCATGGAAAATCCTGACCACGATGCCTTTGCATGGAGGTGACAACTGCACGGAGAACAAGAAAGGAAAGAGGAATAATTCTGGGATTTTGTATTTTAGCAAGGAGATAGGATAACTCAGGAATTTTGTCTCCTAGCAAACTCAAACCATCTAGTCCCTGTATTCTTTGCCACATATCTGTGGGGTGTGTTAGAGAAATGTGAAGAAAGTTGAAGGGAGCTGTAGACAGCTAAAGATAAAAGGGCTTCACTGTTTTCTTAGAGATTTTCCTGCAAGTTGAAAACAAAACACACATACCCCAGAAAAACCTCCAAACAAACAAAAAACAGCCCTAAGATTTCTTGAAATCGTAGAATTCCAGAATGGGTTGGGTTGCAAAGGACCTTGAGGATCGTCTCATTTCAACAGTGCCATGGGCAGGGACACCTCCCACTGTCCCAGGCTGCTCCAACCTGGCCCTGGACACTTCCAGGGATCCAGGAGCAGCCACAGCTCCTCTGGGAATTCCATCCCAGCTCCTCCCCACCCTCACAGGGACGAATTCCTTCCAAAATTTCTTATTTGTAGGTGTAACCTCTGAAACACTTATTCTGTTCCTTTATTTCCAATTGCTGCTTGCTTCAATTTGTGAACTATTGATGAGGAATAGAGTTTGTTTGCCTCGATTCCAGCAGGGAACGGATTCAGTTTTGCAGCCTCTGGAGCAGAGCTGGCACCAGTCTGATGAATGGATTTGCAGTTCAAGTGCCCTGGTGACTGGGATTTTAAACTGAAGCCCTATTTTTTAAATTCAAGGTGGAGCATTTTGCCATTGCTCTGTGTGCAGCAGCTTTACATGCCTGTTTGCTCAAACTATCTGTTTTTAATCATCCGTAATTATTAAAATGTTATGCTTTTTGATTGTGTATCTGCTCAGGAAGGCAAAGATGAAAGTCAACTGTGGCAACGTTTTCCTTTCAGTTTATTCAGAAGGCCTCAGGAAACTAATGAGATTTATTCTGTGAATTAGTTTATAATTGTGCTTTAACTGCACTGTGGCATTTAATAATGTCAGAAGGATTTTGCTTTAGGCAAAGTGATTTCAGCCTCTGTAGAAAATTAATTACCACGTGTGTGTGTGTGAGCTAAGTGGTATTTTCAAGGTTAAGCTTCTTCCTCAGATTTTGAGGAGGAAAAAATGCATTGAAGTCATGGATGGAGCTTCCTTCTTCTCTGACAAGCAGTGTTAAGTCATCACAAACCAGATCCTGTTGTTGTTACGGGATTTATTTTTCCAAATGCAACCTTAATTCTTGTGTTCCCCAGTGCCCAGCCCCGTGTGCCTGGTTTGGGGAGCTCCAGAGGAGCTGTGAGAGCTGAAGGAGCTCCCCCAGCTGCAGCCCCACCAGTTGGCCTGCAGGAATTTCAGTGACTTCTCCCCAGAACCTCGGCACAGAAGCACTTGGGTCAGAGCCCATCATCCTACTCATTGTGAATATTTACAGTAAGGCAGCTCAAAACAATCTGCTTATCTGCATGACCTCTTGGGGCTGATCTCCAGAGGTTCCTCCCAGTTCCAGCCATCCTGGGATTTTGTGTCAGATGGGTCAAATAGAGGATTAATCCATTCTTGTCCTTCCATTTCACCACAAAAAGTCACCTCTCAATATCAGATGGGCTTGGTGGTGTTCAAGAGAGGAAGAAAGAAGGAGACTTGGCTCATGAGTGGTTTTGTCTGCTGAGGGAAAAAAAAAAAAAAAAAGGAGCTATTTCATGTCAAACATTACCAAATATTGGTCTTGGAATGAGTCACATTCCCCCACTTGCCGTTGGTGCTGGAACTCCTCCAGTGGCACTGTCCAAACCCCTCAAGTCCTCATTACCCATCCCCCCCCCCCAACTTTAAAACAGATGATTTCTCCCCAATCTTTAATCATTGGAAGTTGCATTATAGTAACAACTTCAGGGTGCTTCCAATTAACTCAACAATAACTGTAGCTTGGGCTAATAAATGTTCAGCTGCGGTCCTGGGATTTATTAGCACAGGAAAATGGTTATTGCCTCATAAACAGGAAGCACCTCCAGGTGATTTAATGACTCATGTTCTTCTTATCCGTCATAAATTGGATCCAATAAACAGCTGAGATGAGAGAGATATTAAAAGTGTAAACCCCAACAAGAGCAAACTTTCCACTGGCAATTACTTAATGACTAAACTCGGTTAATAAATCTTGGAAAAGTCAGTTCATGACATCCCAGGATGGCCTGAAGTTGTCACTCAAGGAATTCAAACAATGTTGGATAATTTTTATTTTATTTTGTGAAGAGCTGAATAAATAAGTTGATGATGTACCTTTACCATGAATAGGATGTCCTGCATCTTTGTCCAAGGACTGCACCTGCATGCATACAAATGAGTTGGGTGTTGTTAATGAGGATAAAAACCTGCTGTTTTCATCACTCAAAATGTGGTGTGAAGGTTGTGGGCTCCTCATCTCCTCTGTAATTTTTCAAATGCTGGGTAGGGAGTTACAAAAACAAAAGCAATAAACCAAGTTTACTGTGTTTTCTTTCAAATGAGTTCTGATAAACTCTTAAGTCGTGCCTGAGAAGCAGCTGCTGGGGTGGCACAATCTCAGCTTTGTGATTATTTCAGTGGGGTTCTGTTGTTTCTTACCTGCAGCCTCTTTTCCCACTCCTTGTTTTCTCCTTTTCTGGGGATTTCCTGTTGCAAAATAGGACTTTGTATTTTTGTAAATTGTGTGCCAAGGAGCACCGTGGTATTGAAACCCAACCTTTTACATGGTTTAACATCTCCTTGTGAGGAAGTTTAGGACTCAATCCCACAGATAACTCTATAAGCAGTTCTGCACTGGGTTTCAACATTAACCTGATCTTATTTACGATTAATGAATATTTTTTACAATCTCATTTGAGAGTCTGTTTCCCTTCTTTGTTTCCCTGGGCATTTTAAGACCTTTCATGTTGTGTCGTATTGTAAACTTGGGACTGAAGGCCACTTTTGGAAGGTGTTTGGCCATCCACTGTGGAGAAGTGTCTGAGATTTTCAGAAAATTCAGTTTTAAAATGGAACTTTGGATTCCAAGAGATTTAGAAGCCCCTGTGAATTCCTCCCTAATAATTTCTGTGCTTCAGCAAACCCAGACTTATTTCTGTCCATGAAGAATAGATGATACATTTCAGAAAGTATCATTAATATTGATGAGCTTTACATATGGCTAGTTAGTATTCAAAGTATTTCAATTTGTTAAACAGAAAGAGTTTCAGCCATTAATTATGTTCTGGCCATTCCATTTTCATCAAATTGAATAAATCAATGTGTTGGAACAGAATTATGTGTTTGGACCAAAAATATCTTTGCTGTTTTTAAGTGGAAGAAGAACAAAAATGTCTTGCTCAGCATTTTTTCCTGCATTTGCATGGCCTCTATTTCATAAATTTATTTTGTTTTCCTGAGGTTATATACAAATATCTGTCCAAAAAGAAAATGCATGGGCTTTTTGTGTTGGAAATATTATTCTTGCTTGCTTAAAGATGTGGAACAGAGGCAGACAGGGGCTCAGGTTTACAGAAGTATTTAACTTAGAGCCATCTGATGCCACCTCTGAGTAAATTAATACAGCCCAGACTTTCTATTCTAGCAATTAAAACATCAATAAATTAAGATTTTAATCAAAATCAATCAGTTTAGCTGCTTTTCAGTTGTTAATGAACTACTGGTTGAATAACAGGTTAATATGGGCTGAAGTGATGGGTATTTAAGACATTGGAAGACAGAGATGTTCTGGCTCCTGGGTCATTTAAGCCCTTCTAGAAAGGTTACTCTAAATTAGCATTTTGTGATGCTTATTGCAGCTGTGGAGAAAATTATCCTTTCATTTTTTGTTTCCCTGAACGGATGTCACTTTGGAGACTCAGGAAATTTCTCCAATGAGTCTCCCGTAGTTACAGCCAAAGTCCTTCTGAAGTGACAGCCCTGTTCTGCCACCAGCCTAGAGTTGAAATCCAGCTCTTTTCCATCCCACATCTCAGGGTTTGCCTCGTGAGCCTCGTGAGCCCTAAGAACTGCTTCCTGGCTGTGGCAGAGAGAATGAGAA
Organism: Anomalospiza imberbis; assembly: GCF_031753505.1. Classification (NCBI taxonomy): domain Eukaryota; kingdom Metazoa; phylum Chordata; class Aves; order Passeriformes; family Viduidae; genus Anomalospiza; species Anomalospiza imberbis. The sequence goes on from NC_089708.1 coordinate 3,275,132, forward strand.
TGATTTTAGGCAAATTTTAGGCAAATTTTTCTCCTCCCAGCTCAAAGGCACCATCGGAATCATTGCTGCTGGGAGCTCAAAGTTACTCTAGCATTAAAAAAACAGTGTACAATAGAGCGCTGATTTCTGGAGAGCACAAATGGGTTTTCCCTGCTCAATTATCCCAATACACTTCCACTGGCAGCTTCAGAATATTCTTTTTTTATTCCCTGTCTCCCCCCAAATTCTGAGCTCTCTGTGTGAGTCTTTAGCCTGACACTGCAGTTGACAGCAGCTCAACAGAAGAAAAAAGGCTAGTAAAGATGTTTTATTGCTGTTCAGAGAGCAGAGGGCTGGAAATAACTGGAAATCCTTTCTTGGAGCAGGGGGGTGGATCTGATGGCTCTGTGAAGTCCCTGCCAGCCTTAGATATTCTGTGACACTATAAAATGGAAAAGGATGTGATGGTGGAAGCTCACAAAATTGTTTGAATGAAAGATATGGAGAAGGACTCTTTTTTTACCCCTATAATGCATGAAAGTATGGGGAGGTGAAAGTATTCAAATTGTAGACATTGAGCCAAGGCCCCCATGCTCAAGTAAGCGGATGTTAGAGTCGCTGTGATCCTATAAGAAGTTTGAACAGAGAAGGAGAGAAGAGTGATGAAAATTCTATGTCCCCAGGAAGAGAGGAAGATCTCTGTCCCTAGAGAAGAAGATGATTTCAGAGCTAGATAATGAGAACCTTTGCTTTTGAACAGCTCCTCTTTAAAACAGTAGCCTGTAAGTTAGTATGGCCCATATTAACTTATTAACATATTATTATTAACAATTGTTAACATAACAACAGCTGTGGAAAAAGCTTGTGGAAAATGGGAGAGATTTCACGATTGCAGATTTCCCCAAGCAGCTGCAGTTCACGAAAGTTGAAAACCACAAGAGAGCTGTTTTCTTGTGGAGAAGTCTCCATGACATTTACAAGAGGGACTTCTCTCCCTAAGTGAACTGAAGAAAGACTATTCTAGGGGTGGCAAACTGACTGAAATTTTAAGTTTTGTTTCTTTGCATTGTCAGTGGGAAAGAAAAGTAGTAGAGGGAGGAGAAGTGTCCTAAAGGTTTTGTTCTCATTCTTATTACTCTTTCTTTTAGTTACGGTTAATAATTTTTTTTTATACCCTTTTAAAGTTTTGAACCTGCTTTGCCTTTTCTCCTAATCATACCTCACAACAAGAAATGAATACACTGATGATTAATCAGCACTGAACCCAGCACAGCATTTTAATGCCTAATTCTCTGTCTTTCCTCTTTGGGGTAATCCTCTCCTTTTGAAGCACACTTTGGTTGCTTCAATAACGTTCCTCTAATGAAAGATGGAATCAATGTGTGACAGAAAAGTTTGGGCACCACAGAGATTTTGGGTTGGTGATGCTTGGAGAGAGGTGAGGTTTAACCACTCCATCCTGATTTTAACTGCTCTGCTTCACTCAGGCACTCCCAAACAAAGGATTTTTCCTGGAGAATGTGAAATAGTTGTTGTGTGATCCCAGGGAAGTCCCTGGGCTGCTCAGCTGGGCTGCTGTTGATGGAATATTTCCAGAAGAAAGGCACAGGGGTTGTGATTCTCCGAGGCATCACTGCTGAGCTGGGACCACCCCTGCAGAGGTTGATGTCATTCCAGGTTGGGCAGCCACATATTCTCTGAGGGAAAGGATTATTTCACATCATATCCAGCAACTTCTGACACTACCCAGCTGAGAAATTTCATGGATTTCCAGGTCTGGGGATGATTTTTGTGTTTATAAATTTATTTATTAATATCAACATATTTATTAACGATGGCATTTATTTATTAATATCAGTCCCTGTTGTGTGACTCTGGAAATATTTTTATCTTCCTCTGTGCTTTTTTCCTCGTGTATAAAAGCATGTTTTCTAAAGGACTGTGGAATCCAGAAATTTGAGAAACAAAAATCCTTTTTTTTTTTTTCTATGAATGTGTTTTTTTCCTAAGAATTTCCAACTCTTTTCCACAATAATGATTTCCATCCAATGCTTCTAATGGTGTCCAAAGCAGAGAGAAACTTGAAGGTGACCACATTTGTCAAATGTAATTTTTATTTCATATGCGGAGTATCCTAAAAGTGACATTATCTGCAAGAAGGAAACTAAAAGTTCTAAATTTTTCTCCATACAGATCCACTCTTGTATCTACTGAGAGCACTTCTGGCCTTGTAGGTGACACTTGGAAACTGGATATTTTTAAAAATTTTTATTTTTAGGGTCATCTCTTCCTCAAGGTAGAATTTAGATCAACAAATTTGTTACTCTGTGAATGGACCATAAAATAAACTTCTTTTTTTCAGTTCTGGTATCCCAAGACAAGGAATATTCAAGGACGTAAGAGAAGATCCATGATTTTATTTCTTTTTATCGTAAATATTCATAAGCAATTTTTCCTGTGTTTTTCCCTAACTGGGGATTCGAACACTGAATGTTTCCTTCTGAAGAAAACGAAGAGTTGGAGAAATATCTTTAAGCAAGAATTACAGAATGTGTAATAATTGCCTGGCATTTCCATGGAACCAGGCTGGCTTTAAGGGAAGCAGATTGTCCAATTCATCACCGTCCATGCAGTGTTGTTACTGTTAGCAGGGGACATTCATCACGAGGCTCAGTGAGTCTGAGACCTGGATTCCCCACATGGACAGATGGTGTTTGAGATGCCTGATGAGAGGCTTGACTTTCTCTGAGTGTGGCAATGTCAGGAGAGGAGGCAGATCCTTGGGTTGTTATCCCTTTTTTCTAGGAGTGGCTGTTTTGGGGCACAGCACACTCATTGCTTTTTTGAGACCCCCCAAAAGCTTCAGCACATGGGAGGCAGAGCCTGGGGGGAAGGAAATCAGTGCCATCCACTCTGTGCTGGCATGGGAAAGCTGGGAATGTTCAGCCTGGAGAAGAGAAGCTCCGGCGTGACCGAATTGCTCCTTCCAGGACCTGAAGGAACTCACAAGAAAGATGGAGAGAGACTTGGGACAAGGGATGGAGGGACAGGACACAGGGGATGGTTTCCAACTGACAGAGTAGGGTTAGATGGGCTATTGGGAAGAAATTCCTGGCTGTGAGGGTGGGGAGGGGCTGGGATGAAATTCCCAGATCTGTGGCTGCTCCTGGATCCGTGGAAGTGCCCAAGGCCAGGTTGGGTGGGGCTTGGAGCAGCCTGGGATAGTGGGAGGTGTCCCTGCCCATAGCAGGGGTTGGAACTGGATTATTTTAAGGTCCCTTCCCACCCAAACCATTCTGGAATTCCATGACTTGATGAATTTCTGAGCTTGAGATGATGGCCCTGCTGAGCTGGGGAGCTCCTGACCACCTTCAGTACTGGATTTGTGAGCATTTTTCCCTCCTTACTGTCATTGGGAAAGGGATCCTGAGGGGCTCCATTGCATGTTCCAAACCAGGGCTGAATTCGTGGTGTGATTTGCACCATAAACACTCTTAAACAACTTGAGATGTTTGTGCTTTGAATCCAGCCATGAACTTGCAAAGGTCCTTCAGATCTCAACTTCTACTTTCACAGAGGAAAACACATGATTTTGAACCTTGAGGATGCCAAGCTCCTGCGGAAGATTCCCAAGCAGAATCCTGCCCAAACAGCTGTCAGATCTTCACAGCAGAAGACTCCCCACATCCTGGCACTGTTATTTTAACTTAGGAGCTGAAGCTGGGAGAAACTCAGCTTTCACCCTGGTGCAATAGCAATAGGAGAAAGGGAAATTATGAACCTCTCCATTTCCTAGCAGAGAAGCCCTGGGGATCCTTGGGATCATCCAAGACTCATAGGCTTCCTCCTCCACCACAGCTTAGGCAGGCAGGGAACAGAAAGGCTATGAGGAATTTTTCAGTGAGATGTTATTATCTGTGTGTTGCTTCAATATCTCAATATTTAGTCCAGGAATGGCTTTCATTCTTTATGTTACACAGAAATTTGATGTTTTCTTTAATATCTTGGCTGAGAAAACCTCTGGTAGCAGAACTTTTTTTTTTTTTTTTTTTTTTTTTTTTTTTTTTTCTTTTTTTTTACAGGGTTGTTTTACTTAAGTTTAAATACATTAAAATAATTCAGAAAAAATAAAGCAATTTCTGGGTACCTTACCATTATTTATCAAGTACTTTTTCTTCCCCCTTATTCACATACACAATTAATTAGCCCTCAAATGGGGCTAATTAACATCATCCCCTTCCTAAAGCCCTCACTGGAGGGAGGACACTCACTGCTCCTGGAAGGAGGAGGATCTATTACTGGGAATTTGTCAAGGTCTTTTGTACAAGCACAAGCAATTAACATTAATTGTTTAAGATCATTCTCACTCAAGCTCACTCTGGTATTATTTTTCATTAATGAAAGTAGAAAGTTAATTTGTTCTTTCTGGGTAGATGTTTTAGACAGATATGTTAACCTGTTTGTGCATCAGGTTTTCTAAAGACAGAAACCTTTGAACAGGAATAATTTCAAATTACCCAACAGAGGAGCAGGGCTGTGCCTTTGCTCTGCCCTGGCTTTGACTGCCGGACTGTGTCCCCCATCCCACAGCTGTGACCTCTGGTAGTGACCCACACTTTGTTTCCACCTTGTCTGAAACTGAAAATCATCTCTTTGTGATGCAGAAGCACTGTTCCCCTGTTGTGGGACTCAGAGGTGTGCCATCACCTTGGGCGAGCCCGATCTGCTGTGATTGGCTTTATCATTTCTAGATGTTCCCTCACTCCTCAGGTGTGCGCTGACACGGAATTGGATATTCATCATCCATAAATAAAACTAAATGGAACTGAGTGGAAGCTGCTTCTCCAAGGTGTTGAGTATTCAGGCTGAGGCACAAAGAGCAGCTTTTTTATAATGCAGGTCACAATAGAAGCTCTTAATTTTCCATCTGAGATGCTCAGCTGCGTCCTGCTGTCTTAGTCATTAATGTAATAAATTGACTCCAGCTATAAATAAATCCCAAAGTTTAGCTCTTAATGAGGTCGTGGAGATGGAAACAAAGGAGATGAATGAGTCAGTGGGGCTGGGGGCACTGTGCAGTCACAGACACATCAAGAGTAAGAAACATCTTCTGCCTCTGATCATTCAAGGACTGGAACTGTCTGCTCCAATCTACTCACAGGGGAGCAGCTGTTAAGTACCTAATTGGTGTTAAAATTCCAGAGATTGCCCAAAAAGAGAGACAAAATATGGATTTGAGAGTCCCCCATGGGTATGTTTGAGAGATGCCTGCAGAAGAAACAATTTTTGGCTGTTACTGTCTTGCTTTAACAGTGCACCCACCCACCCCAAACAGAGGTTCCTCCTAAATATCACACACCGGACAGTCTTTGAAACCACTCTGGGAAGACAAAGCAGCCCATGGAAGATAAAGCTTGTGCTGAGTCAGTTCTCTGTTGTGGAAAACTCCCCCTGTTATTCCCTTTATGTTCCCTAAGGCAGGAAAGTTTTATTTTTTAGGGCAACTCCAGCCACTATCCATCCACCCCCAAATAAAACAAACCCTCTTCCCATTCAATTATCTCCAACACACCTCTACCAGAATTAGCAGGGCTTTAGCTATACCTGCTTTAGCAGGGCCTGGTCTCTTCCCTGCAGCCTTGGAAAGACCAAACATTGGCACATCCAACATCTGTCCTGGGTGGAATTAGGGTGGGACAGGGCAGTGGCTTCTTTCCAGCAGCTGCCAGTGAGACCTTGCCTGGCTCAGCCCAACCTGGCACAGGGAAAAGGGTCAATATTGTACAAATCCTATTAAAAAACAGATGGAAAAAGGGAAGCTCTGTTCCCTGCTCCCAACCAAGGATGTCATGAATCTCAGCTGGTTGGAATTGGACACAGATCACCTGCTCTGTGCTTAGTGCTAGGGATCAGAGCTGACAGCTGAGCCAGGGATGCAGGGGGAGGTGCACAGGGAAGAGCTGGGCACATTTAGGGCCATGGGGTCAGCATGACCAGGCCCTGAGGTGGCCCAGGGGTGCAGAGGGCAGGAGCAGAGAGTGGGAAAAGCCATGAAAACATTTCCATGTTGTGTCTTAGACTGGCTTAAAATGGAGGTTTTAGGCTGAACCTCCAGTCCAGTTGAGGGCACAGGGGTTTGGTGCAGCCTTGCCAGTGATTTTTTTGGGGGATTTAGGTTAAGAAGAATTTAGGAAGCAGAAGAAGTTAATTAATCCATGAGTAGGAATGTGGTGGTCTGAGGTTTTCATTTTGCTGGAGGCTGCCATGGATTTCCTGCTGGATGAGGGGACCAGGGACAAGAATGGGATGCAGCGAAGTCCAGTGACAAAAGAACATCTCCCTCACCCCTGGGATCATGGCAGTGCCTCAGTCCCTTTCTGTCTCTGTGGTCATGATCCAGCTCTGCCCAGTGAAACACAGGGTTCAATTTCCCTCTTCCTCTGTACTCCAATTATTCATTTTCCTATGTGAACACAGGAATGTCTGTACAACAGAAATTACTTCCCTCCTCATGGAGTGCTTTTAAACCCAGAGAAGTGAGTTACAGAGTACAGGATCTAGCCATTTTTTTAGCAATTGAAATTTAACAATCTAATCACATGCTGACCTGGTTTGTTCCCAGGAATTTTTAAGGAACCATTTATGCACTGTAGTGATCACATATGTGCTAAAGGTTATTGAGCTGAGGTTTGGACTTGAGATATAAATTCTGCACTAAAATGAATGCGTGGCTGAGATTCAGGCTCAGACTGGGTATTTGAAGATGTATTTTGTGACGTTCAGGTTTTGAGAAATGTGTGAGGGTTTTTTTTTCATTCTATTTCTCCAGCCAGTCCCCTGGGTAAGTTGTTTTGATGATACTTGGCAGAGCTATAAAACTTGCAGAGATCCTATCCTTGATTCTTTTTTTTTTTTTTATCATGGGGCTTTGTCAGAGTGTCAGAGAAGAGCAGAACTTGTAGACGCGACAAATATGAGAAAGGGATTTTTATTTTTTAACTCTAAAGCTGCAAAGAGTTTTTCTGGTTGGCAGAAAAGAGTGCAAAATGCTGTAAGTTTTGCTTTCATTTTGAGACCTGGAGGTAAAAATGCCTCATGTTCAGCCTGGAGGAGAGAAGCTTCAGGGTGACCTAACTGTGGCCTTCAAGTGCCTGAAGGGGATGAGACAGATGGAGAAAAACCACAAGGGATGGAGAAACAGAAGAGAGCACAAAGATGGTTTCAAACTGACAGAGGGCTATGGGGAAGGAATTCTTCCCTGTGAGGGTGGGAAGGGGCTGGGATGGAATTCCCAGAGCAGCTGTGGCTGCCCCTGGATCCCTGAAATTGTCCAAGGCCAGGTTGGATGGGGATTGGAACACCCTGGCATAGTGGAAGGTGTCCCTGCCCAGAGAAGGGTGTGAAATTAAGTGACCTTTATGGTTCCTTCCAACCCAAACCGTTCCATGACTTTATGATTCCTTGTGGGTCTTGGCAAGAAATTGAGAAATGGCCCATTTCCAATGGCTGTGGTTTCCTTGCACAATTTTCAAAAACTTTGGTTTCTAAAATTAAATTACTTAAGCACTGGGGCCTCAGCATAATAATAGAATGTGGTTTTTGTCCCTTAGGTCTCCTTTGTTCACTTGGGGATGCAAGTCTGAGCGCTCTGGCCAATGTCCCCTGCCCCCTGTTCCCATTCCCCTCCTCAGGGACCAGGACAGAGATGACACACCAAAGGAACTGTGCTGGAGAATTACTGCAGCACCACAAGCAAAGCCCTGTGGCCTCTCAGCTGCCGAGTGCTGTGGGTGTACATGGATCTAGACGTCACATTAATTATCTGCAGTTTAATTAGCTGTAACTGAAGTGACTTAAAATTTCTTATTGCTTGTCTGGAGTGCACCAACAGATGCCATTTGCTTGTCCTCTCCTGACTTCCTCACCTTTGGGAGGTGCCGGGGCTAAAATGAGATCTGTGGGAATGGCAGGGAATCAGGAGGCATTTTCACATCCCTTTCAATTTATGAAGAACAGGAGACCCTTTGGCTAGGATGACATCAGAGAAGAGCTAGTTTTGCTCCTCCTCTTCAGAGATGCATTTAATGAGTGCTGATAAATGGGGTGACATGTGGGGAATTCCTACTAATGAAAAATAGAAACTATTTAGTACAATAGTAATATATTAAAAATAACTACATAGTAACTAATAATAAATATATTTGAGAAAAAGAGCCTTCAGCTGTGCCCTACAGTCGCAAACTGGATGAGTTTTCCACCTGCTTCCTCCTCCTGGTGACAAAATGGTTGATTTATTCTCCATGCAGAATAATAACCTTTCCTAGCAGGAATATTATTTATTTATTCCTAATAATACAACCTTCCTATGGCTTCTGTGTAGCTACATAGCTGGAATAATACGCAACATTCCAGGTGTGTGTATGGTAGGGGGGTGATGGACTTTTGGAATTGTCCATCCAACCAGTGCAAAATATCTTTTCCCTCCCTAGGAGGTGTTCAAACACAGTTAAGGAGCTGATTTTCTCCATTGCTTTGCCCCATCATTCTTCCTGCCTGGTGGTGATAAATTATGCAAGAGCCACTCACAGCATCTGAGCCTCTCTCCTGTCTAATTTGCTCTGAGGAAACCATGGCAGTCACACCCCGGGCACTGCTGGGAGCTGGGCTGCAATGTGAGAGATTTGTTAATAGAGTCCCACTGACAATATCTTCTGTGATAGAATTGATTGGAAAAGGAACAATGTTCCCAGTGTGGTCCAGCAGGTAAACACGCAATAAATTAAAGACTAAAATGAGGGGAATGGTTGCCTGAAGGGTAATAAATGGAGGTGATGTACAAAGCACTCAAACCCAAGGGCTGCTGCAGCTGGAACCATTCAAAAGGCACTTACCAAATTACAGAACCTCAACAGGATTTGGCTGCATGAGGCAGGAGAGCTCTGGGGAAAACCCAGGCGCTGCAGCTGCTTTGTTTCAGCAGGTACTCCTCACTTGCTAAACAGATATTTAATCAGGGCCCCAGGAAGGGCTGGAAAGAAAGGGAAGCTGAGGGCTGCTGCTGCCTGGTGGTTTTGTAGGAGTAGCTGGAGAGTTTCTGATGCCCATCAGGCTGAAGGGAATATCTATTCACATTTCTTAAATAATAATATTTATTTAATAATTCGGTAAGTGAGTTCTTCCCGCTGTGCCCTTGGAGATGCTGGTGCCTGGAGGTCTTTAGTCTCCTCCTTGAGAGCAGCCTGGCAAGAGCTGCTGGTCTGAAAATTTTGTTTGGAATGGGAGAAGGCCCTTGGAAGTCTGGAAAAGCCTAGTGATGTTAGAAAATGAACATTAAGAGCCTTTTTTGATGCATCCATGATGCTTTTCGAGGAACTGCTGTAATAAAAGTGCCTGGTATTGGTGACCTGCAATGTGAGGCTGCCCCTGGATTTTGGTGCTGTAAACAACAATGTCTCAAGATCCTTTTTATACTCCCTTGTTGTGCATAAGAATTACAGGAAATGCCTTTTAAAAGAGCAGAAATATTCCAGGACTGCTTCTGATTTATCACCACCCTATCTTACACCACTTTTTGCAATACTAAAGAGATGAGATGACTTTCAATGTGTCTATAATGGTACCAGAACAGATGAGAATAAAATCAGGTTCTTCAGATCAGAAGGTTTATATCCTGATCCAGCCCTTTGGCTGCCAGGCAGACACCCAGGATTGCTCCCTGTGCTCCTATGCATGTTTTAGGATCAAAGATAATGTCCTGCTGGCCAGGAGCTCAGTTAGCTGGGACATCTGCCATCCCGCTTTTCTGTCAGTATCCCCTTTCTGTTGGAAAACATGGATCCTCACTGAGAATATTCCCATTAGCCAAGGGACCAGGAATAACCATTCCCTCCATCCCCAGCAGAATTTCAGGAGCATTTCTGGAACTGTTCTGCAAAATTTTGCTGTGCAAAAATGCTGCTGTCTTTCTATTTCTGAGTGTAACCCAACCTTTCTCCACTTCCACCCACCAAACCCCTGTCACTTGGTAAAATCTGCTTATGACAAATAGTGCTAATATTTTTTTTTTGCCAGCCAGACTGATTTGTGCTGGTGCTGGGCTTGGAGGTCAGACAGGGCCACTATTTCAAAAACCTGTGGTGTGCTGAGTTAAAACTCCCAATTCCTTCCCTTGATGAGATGGAAACTGTTTTTTAACCAACATTTCTGCCAGCCCTAGAGAGACTTTGTGCTCTGTTTTCCCTTCGTTTATATCTGAGAAGTAAAGGATGCAGCACTCAAATGGACAATGATTATACACATCACGTCCTTCCATCTCATGTGCTTTAAGTAAATTTCATCCTGTGCAGTATTAGTTCCTTTTTCCAAATGGGTGAATTCCTGTGGAGATGAGGAGTTACAGGATTGTCATGGTTTAACATAGTTTGCTTTTTAGTTAAGGAAAAATCCACCAGCTATAGAAATGATTCCATATAAGGACGTTGGCAGCTTCCTTCGGACCTTACAGAACCAAGCAGCTGGCTAGTTTTGAATATTGACGCCCTGTTAAACCACTTAAGAAAGCCGAACACGCTTCTGTGAAGTAACATTTTAGAAGGAACAAACGCCAGGAAAATCCCTCTTGCTTCTGGCTTTTGAACAGGTAACTGGGAGCCCACGGGGCCATGTGGCCCGGCCAGGGCAGCCTGCAGCACGGCTCAGCTGAGATTCTGCCACCGCTGAGCTCCGACCACAGCCCAGCCGGCTTTTTGCAGTGAGGGAGCCGAGCTCCGCTCTGCCGGGCCTGCCTCTGCTGAAAGTCCTGCCGCTAAAAAACCTCATCTCAGAGCCACGGCCCTCACAGAGAGGGCACGCCACGCACCGCAAACAACAAGACCGTGTTCAGGAGTGCAAAAACAGCTGAAATCAATGCTGTGAGCCTCCGCAGCTGCTGCCCCGCAGAGATCGTGTGACCAACAGTGAAAGGCCATTTCTCTGCCTTGCAAGGCCTGGGTAAGATCAATTCTTCCAGTGCTGTAAAATTCCATTTAAAACCAGATAAACCTGCGGGCACCAAAAAGAAAGGTGAAGGCACGAGAAGAGAACAGCATAGAGACACCAACATCAATGAAAAAGGAAGACACAAAGCCCAGATGGGAAGAGAATGAGGAAATGCCTTAGTCTTGAGCTGAAATTCTCTTGTAAGGGCATGGTGAAGATATCATGGATACATTAGACTCTTTTTCCCAGTAACTCATGGAATGCACTGGGGGGATATAGTGTTCTAATCACAGCCATGAGCAGAAGCACCAGTGCTAAAGCAAGCAGATGTCGAAGTGGCTGTGATTTCATGAGAAACTTGAATAGAGAGGCAGAGATGAAAGAGAAGGAAAACCTTGCCCCAGGGATAGAAGAAGAAGACCTCTGTTTCCCTGAGATGGATGAAGAAAACTTTCATCTCTATGCTAGAACACCTCATCCTTAAAACTGCACTCCAATAAGCTGAGATGGCCCATAGTGGTAGTTGTGGAAAGACTACCAAACATGGCAGGGACTTCACAATTGTAGATTTCCGGGTAGCTGCTATTTGTGAAAATTAAAACCACAAAAGAACTGTTTCTTGTGGAAAGGTCTCCATGGCATGGCAAGAGAAACTCCTCTCCCCAAGTGGACTGAAGAAAGATCATTTTAGAGATGGTTAACTGACTGAAAATCCCAGATTTTGTCTCTTTACTTTGCCAGTGGAAAAAGAAAGGAGTTTGGGAAGGAAAAGTGTTCTGAACATTTATTCTGATTTCTTATTATTTTTCTTTTTGTTCTGTTAATAAAGATTTCTTTATACCCTTTAAAGTTTTGAGCCTGTTTTTGCCTTTCTTCTAATCCTTATCTCACAGCAGAAAATGAATAAATCTAGTGGGTGTACTGACATTTGGCCAGTGCTCAACCCACCACATTGAATTGGTACGTTGGCCAAGAAACCTGGAACTGGCAAACAAAAAACCACTACAGGATGGGCTCAGGTTTGATTCTGCAGTCCCCTCCTTGGGGAGAAGCTATGGGATTTCCTGGGAATTGACTGCAGCAGTGGCATCAATCAGAAAATGCTGCAGGAGACAGAGCCCTACAGCAAACTGAGGGAAGTTCAGAGGGAATAGAGCCCCTGGATTTCTGCTTGGAAATTAATCATGTTTGGTACCATTACAGGGAAATCACAGTCTCTTTAAAATCCATCTTTTTAAAATCCATCCCTTTTTTTCATCTGTACTCCATATTTTAGTTCTGCTCCTGCCTGTGCATACCGAAGTGTCACATTTAAAGGACCGTTCAGAGACCTTCTTTTGGACCATCTGGTTTTATGGAGACAGGACACAAAGTGTCCCTGCACTGCCCATTGCTGTGGAGCAGGAATGGTGCTGCAGAGAGATGGATGTGACTCCATGTGCAACAGCAGCTGCATAAATTACAGCCTGGGAAGAAAAAGGAATGGACAAAGCTCAGCTCTAGCCTGCCTGTGCCTCTATTGCCTCAGTCCTAATCTAAAAGTATGTAAATAAGGATGCCAGGGAATTAAACCTGTCTCTGAGGTTGGGGTGAGAGTGGGGAAGGAGCAAGATTGGAGTAGAAACAAAAAAAAATGCAATAAAATCCGTAGAATTCCCTGTATTTGTGACATGCTGGATCTCAAACAGCTCAGTGCTTACAAGATGACAGGATATTTTATGACAGTCCATTCCCACAAGGTGAATTAAAACAAGGATTAAAAAGCTCTTATAAATCAGATTTTATAGCTGCCTAAACCACCTGCAAACTGTTGGTCCTTGTTTTCAAAATCTGCCATCATTCTGGTGTCAGATTGATCCTGGTTTCATTAGCAGGGCTGGCATTGCCTGTGCTGGCAGAAGCCACCAGCTGCATAAATTACCTCGAGTGTAATTGTGAGCAATGTCTTCATTTTGTCAACAGCATTCCAGAGTGCCAAGGATGCCCTTTATGCACTATTTTTAATTGTCTCTGCTAGATTTGTTTTCAGCAGATTTCACTTCAATGAGAAATGACAGAAAGACTGACCTGGGCCTGTGGTAGTAATGTGAAGTCCAAGAACAACATTTACCAAGGGCCTTGCTGGTATTTGTGAGCAGTTTGTAATTCAAAGGGGAGCTTGAAATACTGAGGATGAATGAAGGAGTGTTTTGGTGGCCCAGTGTAGCACAGAGAAATCTTGGAAATTAAAATCTAAGTTTTGCTCATTGTGGGGGAGTTAAACTCTGGTTCACCAAGTTGTGCAAGTGCTGCAGGTGACTGGAACTCTGAATTTTGCAGGAAAATCTTGGTTTCCCTCAGTGCAGTCATTCCTCCATCAGAGGTTCTTAGCTTACAGCTGTGTTTTGGAGCATGGCACAAAGTCTATAAAATCTGTGTGAGCTCCCAGCACATCATGTGTGATCAAAATCAACATCTGGTGTGAGCAAAATCAACATCTGGGGTGTGCTTTACCTTTCTTCAAGGTTCCCCCAGTGCTGGATGCATTAAACACTTGGGAGAAGATAATGGGCTGCAAGTTCTGTGTCGCCAGTTTGGTGAATTGTCTCAAAATCCTTCTGGATAAACGAGGTGTCCAAAAATGTGTAATTAATGAACATGAGAGGAGCCAGCAGCCAGCAATCACATCTGTACCTTGAATCCTGGGCAGCCTGTGCTCAGAGTCACTCTGTGCCATGAGTGAGTTTTACAGCTCGAGACTTCACATCAAAGCTGACTTTTTCTCTTTGGTTGTGAGCAAAAATCTTTAAAAAACAAACAAAAAGCCCCAAGGGAGAGCCGGGGAATTGTTAAAGCTCTCCCAGGCTCTATACTGTGCTCAGACCTCTCCATCATCTTTTCCTAACCCTGGACCGAGGTGACCATGGCAGGAAGAGCTTTTCCCATCAATCAGGGCTGGATTCTGGCTGCCAATGCACCCAGAACCAATTTAGCATCTGCTCCACTCTGGGATCTGAGTCACACTGAGGTTTAAACCTGCTCAAAATCCTTTTAAAGCCAGTGCTAAGGCCCTATAAACTGAGCTGGGTTTAGTGTAGATCTACTTTATGGATTTCTTCTGGTATCTCAGCACATTTGGAGTTTTTTGGTCAGTGAGTACCTTTGGATGAGCTGTGGGTAAACTTGCCTGGGACAACAGGATGTGGGTCCTTATTCTTTGAAATTAGAGTGGAATGTGGAATGTGCAGTCCTGCTCCTATTTACAGGTTTCAAAGGTATGAAAGAATTAACCTATGAAAATTCAGGCATTTTTGGTATTTTTATATTAACTGCCTGAGCTGTTGCACTAGAGAGTTTTGGCAAAAGTAAAGCTGAAATTCAATGTACAGAGAGGGCATTAACCTTGTTCATAGAGGTCAAATTTTCTATCATGCAGCCAGTTTTTTCCATGACATTCCTGTATATTCATTTACTTCAGTAGAATCAATTTTCCTCCCCCAAAAACTGGCTTGGATAAATGTTCTATTTTCACCTTTTGTTTTTTTGACTTAAGTAGGTTTACTGATCTAAAGTCACAAGCAGCATTTGTGCCTTGAGCAGAGAGCATCATCCGCACTGCAGGTAATACCTGGTGTGAAATGTTCGGTTGTGACAGCAAGCCAAGCTCTGCCACCCCCTTCTTGGCACTGAGTAATTTAATTCAGTCTGGTAATTTAATACCAACTTTGATACAAATAATCTTACAACAAAGTGCCCCCCACGACAGGAATTCTGGCACTTCCAGTCCTGATCACTGATGTGTCACTGGAGGAGGAACCAGCTGAGATGTTCATCCACGATAAACTGACAAAACTACTGAGTTAAAAACTCATTACTTGCTGACCTGGGATTTTGGGACTGGGGTCACGGTTCAGGGGGATTTCTGGAATATCAACATAACAAGATAAATATTCCCTGGAAGTAAATATTGGATCTCCAGCTCTAGCATGATGTGTTGAAGTCAGCAGGACGTTTTCTGTTGACTTCCCTGTGCCCAGCCTCTTATGAGCATGTTTTATTCATTAACTCCAAAACTTTGTGAAGGAATAAGTGACAGCAATTATTAAACATTTGCTGCCTTCAATTTATCCCCTTAAAGGGGATTTAATAGCTCAGGAAAAAGTTTGCAAGGTGATGGAGCAGGACTCCATCTGTTCAGACAGATTAAAGGGAGCGGAGGACAATTTTGAAAGGATGAACACTTAAGGCACTATTATTGCTCTTGCTGAGCTTAATTACAGAGAGTGGGGACCGATAAATCCACCTGCAGGACATATTGATTGCTCTGGGAATGCACACCTCTACTCCAAGGCAAAGTCAAAGATGTTCCAGCTGGATGTGACCTATCAAGCCAGGCAGAAAGCTGGAAATGGAATACTGGCAAAGGTAACGGGTGTTTTTTTTCACATCCTGGGTCACTCAGGGGCCTTAGGGGAGTAACTGGATGTACGCCACCTCAAGGGCTGGGATGAACGGGGCCTCTGGAATGAACCCCCTCCTCAAAGCAGGGTCTAGACTAATTAGAACAGCAAATAGATCAGCAAATAGAACCTCTGTAACAGTCCAGGACCATGTCCATTTGGACCTTGAAATCCTCAAAGGATGGAAACTCCACAGCCTCTGAGGGAAACTCATTCCTGTGTTTGAGCACCTCACAGTAAGGAAGCTTTTCCCAAGGTTTAAATGGAATTTCCCGTGTTTCAGCTCCTTCCCTTTGGTTCTTGTGCTCTCTCAGGGCAGCAGATGAGGACTGGGATTTGCACTCTTCACCCCCCATGAGGTCCTCGGGCATAGGGATGGGATCCCCTGAGCTCTCTCGAGGCTTAGAGGGTCCTGCCACCCCCACCCTCTCCTTATCTGACAGATGCTCCAATCCCATAATCTTCTTTGTGGCCTTGGAACTTGTTTGGTGTCTGATGAATGGAACCTTGGACTTGGAATATTTTAGGTTGCTTTCAGAGAAGTACTTTAACTTCCCAGTTTATGGTGCTCTTCTCTTTTTAAAGAAAAAAAAAGTATTAAAAACTTTATGTTTAAAAACAAAACAAAACAAAAAAAGGATTTCTAGATCCAGTGGAGGGGAGGGTGGAAGGCCTGAGCAGTGTTCATGGGGGAACGTGAGATCAGAGGAAGGATTTGAAACTTTGCTCATGGAAGAAAATCCTTGCCAACATCAAGTTAATTCAGATCCCAAGGAATTCAGTCTTTGAGGATCCCACTTAAATTCATACCCAGGATAACTGACACTTAAAGATTTTGTTATATGTGTACATGACAATTCGTGCAAATAAAATTGTCGTATATTTTATAGTGATGTACTGTTAAGATATACTCCTATAAGTTTTTAAAATGCACAAACCAGTGATGGGGATTGCAACACAAAGTGGAAACCACCTGGACAAGGGAGGGAGAGCCTCATTTACAGGCAAATGAGCCATCAGGGAGATACATCTCAATACCCAACACTTGGTTAACCTGTCATTGTTATAAAGAGTGAATTTTGCCAAAACACCAAATTTACGCCATGAAACCAATAATTAGAGCTGGTGATGTGTTCTATAATCACTTTGAACAGTAACTACACATATTTTACTCGAGTAATTTCACCCTATCCATTAAAAAAAAATAAAAAAAAAAGGTTGCAAAATTGGGTTTTATTTTTCTCAAAGGTTATCTGGGTTTGTCTTCCACGGAGGAACCAAATGCCCTAAAGACAACCTGGATTGCTTCTCCAATTACAGCTGGTTTCCTAACTAATAGTTTTTAGATATTCCCTTTTAATGTTCTTTATGCCTCTTGAAAATGCCAGCAAAATTGCTCATAAATCATTGTCCTTTCCTTTAGCTCTCCTGGATTAATATAAATTCACTTTAATTACCATTCTGTTTGGAGTAAGTGCCTTGGATCCTGCCAGGGTTTGGGGTGGGGTAAAGAGCTGGGGTTAAGGTTTGTGAAAAATGCATACTTTATGATTGGCTTTTCGCAAATATTACAATGAATATTAGTTTTAGGTTACAATATAATGTTAAAATAGAAACTCTGCGATGTAGGATTTTTTTTTTTTTTACTAGCTCAAGCAAGAGATGAGATAATCAATAAACTCTTTGCACAGAGACAACAGCAAGAGGGCACATAAAGAGTTACAGCCTCCTTATCGGAAAAGACAAACATCCTTACATCCTTCCACCTCCTCTCCGTCTTTATGGAACCACCAGGATTAAGGGGAAGAAGTTGACAAAAACCAGAAAATTCTTAATTTGCAAGGAATTTCTGCACCATGTGTGAGATATATGAATATGCAACAGGCTGTTGCTTTTAAGGGTTATTCCTTTGTTCACAAGGCGTGTTTTTGGCAGCTCAGCGCCCAAAAACATCCGGACGTCTGTAATTCCTTGCTTTTTATTGTCTTGTAATTGTCCTAACTCTAAATTTTTATTACTCTAATTGTATTACTATTTTTATAACCATTTTATTATTTTTAAACTTTTAAAATTTAAATACCAAGTGATTGGCGTTTTTCACAGGTTGGAGTCATTACATGGGGAAGGAGATCCTGGGAAAGGGATTTAACTGCTGGGGGAAATTCCAGCTTGCCTTGAGGAGCTTTGTTTTTTAACTGGATATATTTCTGAATGGTTTTCTTCGGATATTTTCTCCTTAGTGACTTCTCACTGCTGTTGGCTTTGTCTACAAAGCTTTGAAACAAGTGGGTGTAAATTAATGGTGGTGGTTTAGTCCCCCAGGCACTCCTAGAGGTGTGGCAGTGACTGTGTTATTCCAAACACATTACTTTCATGTGAAAATGAGTGTTTGGTGGTGGGAAGAACTAAGGTTGCTGTTTGCAGGAGTCAGCAATGTTTGGTGTTACTGATCCTGTGGGTTTTTTGGCCACTTGTTATTTGCGGAAGGATTCCCAAGCTCCACCCCTGCATAAAGGGCTCCTCAGCCACCCTGGATATCCACTGGAGTACAAATGCCATCATTTTATATCCATGCTGTGCCAGAACAAACACAATCAGCTGTGCTGAACTGACAAAAATCCTGATTTATATCCCTGGGGAGTGGAGTCCAAACGGAGCCCAGAGGTGAGAACAGAGGTGTAACCTCTTGTGCAGCGCACTCCACTGCCTCTTTAAGGAAACATCCATTTCTTCTGCTAAATACCAAGGGGTAAAGGCCTCTGTGTGCTCCATTTTTCTCTGATGACATTTTGATGTGATTAAATTCATGGTGCTGCAGAGAAACATTGCTCAGCAAACCTCCCAGCCCAGGAAAGAGTGGGAAATTCTCCCGAAGCCAGCGAGAGCCTCAGGGCTCCTCTTCAGCAGAATTAGTGAAACACGTTTTCCTCTCGCGCATAAATTACTTTTTCCTCTGCATGGGGCACTTCTGTTAAATGCTGAGTATCTTCTTTTTATTATTTGGCACAGCAGCAAGCAAAAGTATCAACCCTGACACTTAGGACAGCCCTCGAAGTCTGAAGCAGGTGTGTCACCAGCTTACAAACAATCATTTGTTTCTGTAGCCAATTGTTTCCGGGCTATTGATGACAATTCAGGAGGCTGATGTGATATTTATAGTGATTTTTTTTTTTTTTTTAAGGAAAAATATTGTGGTGACCTGTATCCTTTTGCATAAGTCAGTTTCCCAAGGAAGTGTTACTTCTGGCATTTGAGCAGACACTAAGCCACTTTCTTCTCAATTCCATCACTGTGGAAAAACACCTCAGTGAAAGACCAGTGCTACTGGTCTGAGAACATGGGCAATGCCATGGCTGAAGCCTCCGGCTTTATTTTTTTTTTTAACTCTTTTTAAATTTTTATGATATTCAGAATCACCGGGGGAAGCTGTGATCTGAGGGGCAAAGAACTGACTCAATCATTTTGTACTTGAACCCATCTCAAGAAGAAAAGCACTTTCCAACTAGCCTCATTAATTTATCTTGGGCTGCCTGGTGATCAGGTTCTGCTCTATTGTTCTCCTTTTTTTCCTTTCTTTGAAGGTGATGTGGCTGATTCTGTGTTGACACAGCTGTGTGTGGCCCTACAGCTGCAAGGTTTGATTTTCAAAGCATTCCTTATTTCCCAGAAATATTTAAAATAGTAGCTAGGATTGGTTGTAGGATCTTGGAGTGGTGTGGGTTGGAAGGAACCTAAAACCCATCTCATTCCAGCCCCCTGCCACAGGCAGGGACACCTTCCAGCAGCCCAGGGTGTTATTTGTTATTGTATTAAAAGTCATTTTCAGGGTCACAAAGTGAGAAAATGAGCTGGAAGTAAGATCCAAGAGTTTTTGTGCTCGTAAACACCCTGGCCTCCATGGTCACCTTGTGAAAATTTAGTGGAAATGCACAGGTAGGTTAAAGAAGACTTGTGAAAGTCAAGAGCAAAACAATTTCTGTGTGTTGAGCTGGTCACTCTGAGGAACTCCACAGTCCCCTGACGCAGCCCTGGGGAGAAATCTCCTCTCCCTTCACCTTTGCTCCCGAACAGCATCAGGGAGGATGTGTGCCTCAGGAGAGGTGGGATGCTCTGTGTTTTGAGCTCTCTCCTTTGGTGACATTGGCAGAAGTCACTAAGCCACTTAGTTTTTCAGTGCATCCCATAAAATGCAAAGTGTGTTTGATGAGAAACCACTTACCCCATTCTTTACAGCATGCAGACAGAGTTATGAGCTTGGCCAGCAGCTTCCTTGATGAAAGAATAAAGTAGATTTTTTTTTTCCTTCCATGCTTCAAAATGGGCAGAATAAAAATTTTAATTACTTGTTTGTCTATAAATAATTCAGAGGTGCTATAGGTCATGCTCATACACATGCACACATGAGAGAGATGCAGATCTTGTGCCAGAAAATGGCTTCAGCCTCTCACAGGTAGTAAATTTTGCATGGATTTATGCCCAGTAGTTGCAGTGCCCAGGCACAGAGAAATTGTGTGTCAAGGTGATCAGCAAAGGGCAGCAAGAAGAGGCTTCTCCCTCCTGGGAAGGCACCTCTCTCTCTCTCCAGGGGTTTTTTTCCTGCAAAGAGGAAAAACTTATGGACAGAAATACAAATTACCTTATAGACAGAAGTAAAAATTATAACCTCATCAGCCTAAAGAGCTGCTCATATGTCAGACCCCTCCTTATTCCTGCAGCCATTCCTCATCTTCATCCTCATCATCCTGTGCTCCTTAATCTCTCAGAAGTTCCTTCTTTCCCGAGGGCTTGTTGCATTTTTAGGGCTATCCTGTACCCTGTGTTTCTGTTTCTAGCCCTGTCACCTCTCTTTGGAGTCAATATCACAGGGAATTCTTACCATGAGTCTTTGTGGGGTGCAGGTGATGCTGGGCTTTGCATTTAATTCTGACTCCTTAGGAACGTCTGCCCAATCCTTTGCCATCTGCAGACCCTGATTGGTTTGGTTTGTTGAGGTTTTTTCCCCTTTGATGCATTTTTCACTTGAACATCTCAAAACACTTCAAAATGTTTCTGCCCAGTTGTTCACCTGCAACTCCAACAAGTCCCGAGGTGGTTTTTTCTATCTCTACTCCACTTAAAGTGCTTCAGAACCTCAATGCTTTGTGCTGAGGATCTAAACCCGTGTTAATATGCACCTTTCAGTGAGGCTTTGATCTGGTACCTCATTGTCTGGCACCTTTAGCACCCAGGTTCTGCCCACTGATGCATTTCCAGTGCTTTGTTGAGGAGAGATTGGAGGGAAAGTTCAGATTTTAAAAGGAATTAAGACCCTGAGCTCCTTTCAAGCAGAACCTGGGTGTTACAGGAGGAAATGTTATGGGATCTGTTCTTACTCCATGGTCTGGGACACTTTTATTTCACCAGTGTTGTTTTGCCTCAGCTTTTGTTGAGCCGGTACCAGATTTAATTCATCCCAGGGTCCAGAAGTAAAGCAGAAACGTCCAGAAATAAACCTTGAGCTGGGCACTGCCACCAACTCTGTGCCACCGCCCTCTGCCACCCGTTTAACCATTTAATACTGCAGGAGAGGCCAAACCACTGTTATAAATGAATGCTCCAATTTATTAATTAAAGAAAATTTATTAAATGGTCCAAATATAAATTTAGAGAATAACAAAACATGTCCGGAGAGTGATGAGCACCCATGATCGCGTTCCCGGAATTTGGTACTGAGATGTATCTCCCCGATGGCTCCGGCTATCTGAATCTCAGATATTTATCGTGTATTCATCATCGGCTACCTCAATCTCAGCTATTTATCGTGTATTCATTGTCCGGGTGTTCCTCGGATCACCTCGAGGAACGATCCATCTCTGGGCTGCCACGTTTATTTCATTGTAAATGAGGCTCTCCCTCCCTTGTCCAGGTGGTTTCGACACTGTGATGCAATCCCCGACACTGACTTGTGTGTTTAAAATAATTTTATAAGAGTATATCTTACCAGTACATATCTATAAAATATACGACAATTTTATCTGCACGAAGTATCATATACACATATAACACATCACATGGTTGCTATTTTAATATTATGCTATAGCCTAAAACCTATATTTACCACACTACTTAAAATAGATTAATACATCATAACTTTCCAACATAACACATACAGTATTCATTTTAATATTTGTGAAAAGCCAGTCATATAATATGCATCTATAACATGGCCAACAAAAAAGTGACCCCAGCACCTCCACAAGATGGTTCACACTTGTACACAATCCCTTTAAAAGGCAAAGAGAATAAAACCTTTATTGAACCTCAAATGCATATCAAGTGAAACCAGCAGCTTTCCAGAAAATTAAGATATTAAAAATATTTCTTGCACCCAGGTGGTCATTTTATGATGCTGTCTCCTGGCAGATGCACCAGTTTAAAAATAATTTTGAAATAACAATTTCTTGGTCCTGCTGATACTCTTGTTTAGTTTTTTTTTTGTTTTTTTTTTTTTTTTAATATTTTCCTTTTCAAATAAGGTTTACTAAGAAGAAAGCTTCCTCTTATTCTGGTTTATGATGCTTGCCCTTTCCCACAGCCCTTGTTTCAGGATGGAGGCTTTGTATCAGCACAGCTGATGGAGGAGCTGAGGCATGAAGGATTTATCAATATTAAAAATACCCTTCAGTGACATCAGCACCTTTTTGGTCAAGAACAAAACCCTTCATTATTTTGTAAAACTGGCCAGACCCTGCACTCCTCCCTCCAGGTGCCTGCTCTGCTGCCAGGCTGCCTTGACTGAGGATTATTTTCCTTTTCTCATGCATTATCTTCTGTGATGAGCTGAATGAGAAGGGATCTGCCATAAGGAAAAAGATACCTGAAGTCAGGTCCAAAAAAGAAAGTGGGCTCTGGGGTGTGGAAGACCCCATTTATGTTGGATTAAATGTTCAGTTAAAGTCACTTCATGCTGTAAAATATCCCCATTTCCACTGCAGCTCTGCCTTTGGAGCTCTTGCCCCAGCAAGGACTGACGTCTGCCTGAGGGGCAGAGCCAGGGATGTGAGAGAGCTCAGAATGGATCATTACTGCCTAAGAAGGCATAAAATATCCATGTATTTTCCCACAGCTCTGCTTTGGGAAAATAAAAACTGCCTGTTTCCCCCTATTTACTGCTATGGACTCATGGTAATCACCGATTGTGAAGTCACTCATAAGAAAGTTAAAGCCTGAGTGGTGCTGTGGGATTAAAGCACATATGGAAATTATTCTACAAGGGACCATTTCTGCAGCCCTGGGACAGGTTTTCATCCCTTGACTGACCAAACATTGCTGCTTTATTGCCCACCAAGATGGGAACTTGAAGATGTTTCCTGCATTTTCCCTTCCAAAAAGTGGCTTTTGTGGGGTGATACCAAACAGTGGGGTGGGTGAGGAATGGACCTTCCCAGTGGCCTTTCCTGAGGGATGGAAGTGATGCCCTTACCATCCCAGGCCAAGAACAGGTTTCATTTATGTGTTTTTCCAACAGAAGGAGGGAGCTGGGAAGTGCTAAAAGTTGAGAGCTGGAAAGGTAAGCAACTGGAAAAGAGCTAATTCCCGTTTTTCTTTTTTAACAGCCACCCAGACCCAAATTCATTGGCAGTGTTGTGCCAAGAACTCACCTTGGAAATCACAGTGACACTTTATCTGCACCTGGGAATGCAGGGAATCAGGTCGTGTAGCCCAGAGCCCTCTTGGATTAATGCTGCACCAGATGAATTAAAGAATCATGAAAGAGCTCCTCACCTGGTTTATGTGCTGGTAATTGTGCCAGTGTCAGCAGATGAGACTGATTTTGTAGAACAACCCCCTTAAAAACATCCATGGGGTCAGATTTCGTGTTTTGGTGACACTGGGTGTGTTGAAGCTTCTGTTTTAGGAAACTTTGGGGCAGATTTTGAAATATTTCAGTGGTAACATCATCAGGCAGACACAAACATTCGCCCTTTCCCTTTAACCTCTCTTCTGGGCTGTTTTTTTTCAAGAGCTGTGGTTGTGTTCCTGTTCTGGGTGTGAGGAGACACTGCAGAATTCAGCACTAGAGACTGGAGAGCTGCAGCTCTACTGCCCTGAGCACTCAACAGCTGCCCTGAGCTCTTCCCATGCTCTCCCTAAGAAAATTCAAGCCTTGTGGAGTGTGGGAATAAGTCCACTCCTCATTAAATCATGGCTTCCAGGCTGCTTATACCTGTGTTTGACCCAGACATTTCAGGGTTTTTATTCTCAACATCATATTCACCACTGAGATCTGAAGCAGCTTCCCCGATGGCCTTCGGAATACTTGGGAAAAGTCATTAATTTCAAAGAAGGATGGCAATTATGCTCATATGAGAGCAAAAGGGACTGTTTTGCTCCTTTGCTTTATTGGATGGCTGAGCAATTCATTATTTGTGTAGGAATCATTTTTCCATTGCTGGCTGATCAGCAAGTCAAGACTGTAAATCTAATTAATTTGAATACATGAGATTGCAAGAAACAGTGTTTCTCTTTGGGTTCAGAAGTAAGAAATAATTATCCCACAAGAACTTCAGTGCTTTGGAACTCATTCCTTGGCAGCCCTGGAGCTCGAGCTCTAGGCAGGGTGGTAAGTCCAGGAAGAGATTGTGATGATTAATAATTAATTTCTTGCTTCTTGGTTGGTACCAGGAGCTCAGCTCATTTTGTTAGGAGAGGGCATCTGTCTTCCTGCCTTATTAGATGAGTAAAAGGCAAATATAAACTGGAGGAGGAGCCATCCAGCTTCCTACAAGGTTCTCACGTTGCCAAAAGCTGCTGTTCCTCCTGTTCTGCAGTGGCTGCAGCTGGGGGTGCACCTGGTGCCTCTGCTCCTGGGGGGATCCCTCTGGAACTGCAGCCTCCCAACACAAATATGGACCAGTGACACTTTCCTGCTGGGTCTGAACCAAGTGAGGCTCCTCAAACAGAGGGATGGATGGGCAGAGGTGCTGAACCTCTGTGGGGGAAAAATAAGTGGCAGAGAAAGTGGAAAAGGAATGCTGCCAATTTAGTATTATCTGCAGATAAATGGATGTGATCATTTCACAGTATCAGCATATGCTGAGTTAGGAGGGACCCACCAGGATCAAATCCCTCACAGGACACCCCCACAATCCCACCCTGTGCCCTAGACCCTCACCTTGGTTTGTGGTTGGCAGCAGATTTTCAATTTTAACAAAAATCATTAAAAATTTCCTTGGCTTCCCATCATTTTAGAGGGGATTCTTGTTCTGAGATGTGCTGGAAGTCGTGACATTGCTCCAAAAATGCTCACGTGTGGAGGAGTGTCAGGAATGCCAAGATGCAGATCCCGGCAGTGGTGCCAAGACACAGTAGAAGGACAAGGTCGATTTTCAGCATGGTTCTAAGAGAAGGAGGAAAACAATATGGGAAGGGCATGTCTGAGACAAAAAACCTGGGCAGAGAGGAGAAAAATCTGTGTTCGGTTTCTTCTGTCAGCAGGAGCTGCCTGTGGATTGGAGTTCTGGGAATGAATTCCTGCATTCCTGGTGTTGGAGAGGCCATGTTCTAAGGAAAGGAAAACAGTCAGTGATCTGGAGAGTGGGCTCCAAATTCCTCTCTGCTGTAGGAATCCTTAAAAATGCTGAGAACAGCCCAGGAGGGCCATCAGTGGAGTGCTAAAACCACTTAAATCTCTCCAGCAGACATGGATTCCTGGGAAATTGGGAGCATGGACAGTGGGATTGACGTGGCCGTGTCTGCTCCCAGGCTGATATGAATAAAAACTGCTTAACACACCTTGTAAAAAATTTAGTCCCATTGAGTACAAATTTACTTCCTATAACACATTCCAAGGCATGGAATGGCCCGATTGGCATTTCCTGTAAACCCCAATGAAATTTGGGATGAACCACCAAGTTTTTTTCAGCATTTTTATGGTAGAAATCCTTCACAGGGTCTTTTTTTGGGATCCCTGAGACTTGGAAATTAATATTATTAGAGTTCTTGAAGAGAACAAGTGTGGGACACCTACAGCTTCTGCTGCTCAGCTTTGATTAAAGCCTCTTCATGTTTATTTTGGAGAGAATCATGAGGCATTTGGGTGCTGCTAAATATAAGTGGGATGACTCAAAGGGAATGCTGAGGTCCAGGTTTGGAGCAATGAATCAGGGAGATGTTTTGAGCACTATCAAACCCCACTTCAGATTCTCCAGATTGCCAGCAAATGTAAACAACAAAATGGAAGAAAAAGTCTTGTTTGGGGCTGTATTTTTAGGTGGATGAGGCTTGGAGAGAACCTTGCAGGTATGGGAGGTTTTTAATGTTGCCCTCCTTAATAATTCCTATATATGTGATATTTTCCCCCCAAAATTTGGACATTTGCCTGGCTTCTAATGGAGAGGGACTGATATTCAGGTGTTAAACTGAACACTGACCTTTGCCTCTGCCCCTCCACAACTTGGGGCCTTTTTAAGGTATTTAAGCATCTAAAGAAACACACGGACATAAGTTTATAAAATTACAGGATGGCTTGTGCTGAGGCTGTTTGGAAAATCCTGAAGAACATTAATTCCCACACTTAGGCTGGTGGACACCTCCAGAAAACTCATCCACAGAGAATCTACTACTTTGTACAGCAGGAAGAAAGATTTTAAACCCCAAACCAATCCCACCTCAGTTTAATTTCTGGTGTGATGTGTGTGATAATAGCATAGATAATTTCCAAGAGTGTTTATTCCAAATCTGAATCTTAAGCCATGTTTTCTCCATGGATCCCATTCTTTTGGCTAAAGCTACAACCTTGTAGCTTTTAGCCTATCTCCAGTTGCGTTTCAGAAGTTCATTTCACATGCCAGATCTATTCCAAGCCCAGATGAAATGAAGGAGCATCAGTGCAGGCATTGAGCCCCACTAGAAATCTCCCTCTCCTTTGGACCTGACAAAGAGCTGCCTGACTGCCTGAGCCTGAAATGCAGCTTCTCAAGCTTTAAAATGCTGTCATTTTTGTCTGACATTTTGTGGGAACAGAAATACTGATGCAGTTGACCACAAGTGCTAAAGAGAGAAAAATCCGTTTTGTAGTCAGAGCTGAGTGGGTGAATTCACAAGCTGAAGATGCCTCACTTGGGCGGATCCTTTTAAAAAGGAACAGATTTGTAAATGTTAATGTACGTGTAACTTTTAAGGAGAGAAACTATGTGTTGGTTTTGTTAAAAGTCTTTTTATTCACGGTGCTGCTTAATTAAGGTGAATTTTTTCATTACAAGGATAAAAAATCCCTTTACAAAGAAGCTGAAGAATATTAGATGAAGTTCATCCTGTATGGAGGGAAGGATATTGAAGAAGAATCACTGTTCTAGAGGCCTGAATTTCCCATTTCCTGCCTCTGTCCAGAGTGGCATTCTCATTTTCCTGTAGCCCTGACAGGCAGGAGGTGCCTTTCTGCTTAAAATGCATTTCTTTAATTTCTCAAAAAAAGATTTCTTTAATTTTTGAAGTGCTGTGTTTCTTCTTTTCTACTGCTGGGCCGAAGACAATTCCTGTCAAATTTCCAAAGGGAGCAGAGTGAATCCAAGTGCTTTCCATCACATATGAAACCTGTATTGACTCTGAAGCTGGAAATCCTAATCAAGTAGAGTGCATTATCAAGTCTGATAAATCTTAACAGACCTTCTAATCAATAAAGCCTGCAGCGTGTGCCAGAGCACACAGCCAGTTCAGGAAATACGATTTTCGGGAAAGGCACAGAATTCCTGCACGTTTACTTAGGATGAGTATCTGAGTTATGGCATTACTGCTTTATGGAAGGGGTTTAGGGTGACTCTGAGCTAAAAATTAGTGAGGTTTTAATCCCAATTCAGGGTTTTTTTTCAGCTGTCATAGACCAGGGGTCCCACAGAACAGAGAAGCAGGTTTTTGGGGGGGCTGTGCTGGTTGGATCAGATGTGTGTGCACAGAGGGGATATCCTTGTGCCCCATTCCTCACTTTTCCATGTATTTATCCCTTTGCCAAAGTCCCAGAAAGAGCTGAACCTCACAGACTCAAGGGCTGACAAGCCACTGATGTCACTTTGCAGCTCAGTGAGCTTTGGGCTAAGCTGAGCAGAGTTTTCCATGCTCTCAGCCCTGATGTTTTTGGCAATCCCTTTATTCCTATTGCTGCTTTCAAGTCCCAACAGATTGGCCACCTCCAAGGAGCTTTGGAACTGGCTCTGGTTTTGGGACTTGGGGATGTGGATGAGAGCACGGGGATGAGCTCCTGCTGTGGGAGACAACAGCCTTTCCATGGAATGCTGATAATTCCAAAGTTGTGAGTTTGATCCCCAGATGGGCCATTCATTTCAAAGCTGGGCTTGATCCTTGTGAGTTCCTCCCAACTCAGAATATTCCATGGAAGTTGTGTTTTGGCTGCCTTGGGCACACACAGCCTCTGTTCAAGGGGCTGTAGATGGTATTTAGTGTGCTTGGTGGCTCCACATGGAAATATTCCTGAGGAGGTAAAGGTTCCTGTGGGTGCAGTGGATGCTCTGCAGCCTTTGGTGGGTGTGGGGTGCAGCTCTCACCCCAAATCTCTGGGGCAGCTGCAGGAAGAGTCTTTCCCTGAACTCAGGATGTGGCAGGAAAACTATTTTTACTTCTCTCAACTGCACATTTATTAAATTTCCAACCTGAAAAGCTCTCCCCCTGCCAGGATTTCTCTAAAAAAGAAGAATAACCTTGGCAGGCTGCTGAAATCCTGTTTCCCTTGGCAGGGGGACGCCAAGTGCTGCCTGTGCCCCGAAGACAGACGCTGCTAAATCCTCTTCTTGGGGCTGCTGCTTTATTACCACGAGGGCTCAGGACTGAGCAGACACTGCAGACGAAGATATTTCACCGCCCTCTTCTCCCTTCACTCGGGGAAATTACATTTTGCTGTGTAGTGTTTAATCTGTCGGCTGGGCCTGTACAAAATGACAAGTAAGCGTGATTTAATTTTATGATAGCACTGCATTAGATGACCACTTTATGTTGCTGTAAAAGAGGAATTTGGAGTGGTGGTGTGCTCTGCTTTTCCACATTTGATATCCTTGTTTCCTGGAGTCTGACAATAAAATCTTAGGGATATTAAGAGTGGCATTGCTGTTGAGGCCTGGTTGCCCATGCGGATGTATTTGGGAAATTGGGTGTCACAGGAGCAACTGAGGCTTTGGCATCATT
The DNA here is from genome assembly GCF_031753505.1 of Anomalospiza imberbis. NCBI lineage: Eukaryota > Metazoa > Chordata > Aves > Passeriformes > Viduidae > Anomalospiza > Anomalospiza imberbis. The sequence goes on from NC_089708.1 coordinate 3,303,700, forward strand.
TTATTGGGATTTGACAGAATGTTCTTCTCTCTGGTGACCATGGCAGGACCCAGGGAAGGGCTGGAGCTGTGTCAGGAGAGGTTTAGGTTGGCTGTCAGGGAAAGGCTCTTCCCCCAGAGGGTGCTGGGCACTGCCCAGCCTCCCCAGGGAATGGGCACGGCCCCGAGGCTGCCAGAGCTCCAGGACACTGGACACTGCTCCCAGGGATCCACAGGGTGGGATTTTGGGGTGTCTGTGCAGAGCCAGGGTTGGATCAGAGATCCCTGCGGTCCCTTCCCACATGGGATATTCTCTGATTCCATGAATGGACATCAAGCCCAACTGGCTTTTCCCCTCTGAGGTTCCACATCTCACATGTGCAGTGACCAACCGTGGTCTGTTGATTTCTGTTGTTTTTTACTAATCCTGGTACAAATTCCTTGTAGGTAAGGAGTGGCAGCATCCTGCCTCAGTGTTGCAGCTGGGCAGGACATGAAATGCTGGGAATTGTATTGAGCACACACATACCAGGAAAAAACACAGCAAACTGGTGTTTGTTCCTGACTCTTGAGTGGAAGAAAGTCTGTTCTATAAATTAAGAGCAACACAGTTGATGTAACTGATGTTTTATCTAGATAAAAGTGAGATAAGGAAGAACTGGTACTGCTGGACTCTGGGAGAACCTTGTCTGGAAAACTGTTTACAATTCCAGGCACTTGTATTCAAAGGAGATGAAGAGAAACAGATGCAGAGCAGAGGTTTCAGAGTGGTTGAGGAAATGATTAACAAGAGATTGGAATACTCCTGCTTCCTTGGCTCATCACAGCAGGCTGGATTGTGCAACATGTGGATTTGCACAGGGAAAAGGAGGAATAGGCAAAAATTGAACTGAGGTTGACGTGGGCTTAACTGGACAAATCTGGATGTGAGAACTTTCCTTCTCTTTAGAACAAGCTCAATATTCATTTCAAACAGGCCTCTGTCAGGAAGGGTACAGGTGAAAATTCGCTGGTTTGAGGATTATGTTTTATTAAACTTTATTAAAAAGGAAAAAAAGAAATAAACTGTAACCAACCAAACAACAAGTGGTGTAACATTAGGATTATAATCTTACCATTATGTTCTTTATTTTAATTAATGAGCAAATCTAGTCTTCTCTGTTTTAATTAATCAACAAAGTGCTTTGGTCTCTTCCAGGACATGGTCTGTCCTGGTTGGAAGTTTTGTCCTTCTCACAGGGAGTTGACTTAAATAGCTCCATATCCAAGAAGGAATTAAATTGAGCAACGGAACCAAACCAAATTGCTCAAATCAAACCAATTAAATTGAGCCTCATCAGCAAAAGTGGAAGAACAGGGATTTTCCTTCCTTGCATGCCAGGAGCAACCAAGTGCAAGTGAAGGAAGGCAATGCCATCAAATGCCCCTGCTGTCTTCTCTCTCATCCCACACCTCAGATTTCTGGAAAGATCCTCTGTTTTCACAGCTCTTCATTGAGGTTTAGGAATTAAATCCAACACCTTCACATTGAGACTCGTGTTGCTTTTGAGCAGTTTTGCTGCCAGGTTTTTAATGGACTCTCAGGAAAGCCACTCACCTGTGTTTTGTTCCTCTGAATAGTCACTCGTGGTGCTCCTTCACAGCCCTGCTGAAATATGTTTGAACTCCTGCCTGGCATTGAATGGGAATGTGCACTCCATCAGCCAGCAAGGACACTTGTGTTCATACAGAATTCATGAGTGCATGTTAAACACTGCTATAAAAGGACATTTCTTGTCTTCAGCTAAATTGACAGCCCCTCTTTCAATATCAACTCCTTGTGCTTGGGAAATCAAGACACATGATTGTCTCTTTTTTTCAGCTAAGTAAAAAAGATTTCTTTTTAATGTCTGGGTGAGTGAAAATCTCTGCTATTTGCTGTGATATTTCCTTTCAAGAGGCGCTGTTTTGTTTTGGTGGATAACTATTGCTTTTCCCTTTGCTTGTCTGCCTTAAAAATTTCTGTGAGTACACACAGCTGTGATGAAGCTCCTTTCCTTCCACTGTCACTCAGAGCCTTTTCAGCAAGAGCTTTGTTTAGAGCTGAAAAACCATGATGCTGAGAAGTTGCCTGAAGAAAAAAATTGGAAAGTAACATGTTGTAGAGAGCAGGAATCTTTTGGGTTTTTTTCTTTTGTTTTTATCATTATGAATTAAGTTGGGCTTTGTGTACCAGGCAGCAAAACAAGAGGATGAGTGAGCTGGACAAACTGAGGCTAAAGGAAAAAGGGGAGGTGGGAGGTGATACTTTTCATTACACTCATCCACGTCAGTTTTCCAGTCAGTGACTGAGGCGTTCTTTAAGGCCTTCCACCAGCAGTTTTCTGTCTCTTCACCAACAGGTTTTTTGTTCCACATGGTGTCTCAGCAGAGGCACATGCACTGGGGATGATCACGTATTTTCAGCTGGGCAACCTGGCCTTGGACACTGCCAGGACACAGCTTCTCTGGGCAACCCGTGACAGAGCTTTCCCCTCCCAGGGGAGAATTTTGTCCTAAAATCTCCTCTAAACCTCCTCTCTCCATTTCAAACCACCCCCCCTTGTCCTGTCATTGCACATCCTGCCTGTAGATCCTTGGAGAAGGGGACAGCCAGCCCAAGGGACCCTCTGCAAGGCAAGGATTTATTACCCAGCCTGGCCGTGTACAGAACAGGGGGCTCTGCGTTGCTGGAGGAGCAGAAGCTGAGAAAGAATTTAGAAAGAATTTATTACATTTTACCCTCCCAACAATAAAGTGTGTGTCTAGAGGTGAGAATCAGGCTCTTGTGTCTCAGTCCCACTCCTCTGGTTCCTGTTTTATGCCAGCCATTTAAAATGACACATCCTCACATTCCAGGTACTAGGACTTTAAGGCAAATATTGCTTAGAAATATTCCAAAGCTCATGACAGGAGGAGCAACAGCCAAGCTCCAGGTGGGATTTGAAAGGCTTTGAAGGGTTTCAGGCTCGGCTCTGTGCCCCCCCGAGCAGACACAGCGCAGTGGGAGCAGGACAGGTGCCTACGTGTGCTCCCTCACCTCCCAGCACTGCCCAGCTGCTTGTCTCAAACCACTGGGAAGAGCTGGAAGGCATTAATGTCAGGCAAATGAAACACTGAAATACCAACCTGAGATCAGGACATACTTCTAAAATTCTCCATCCTCTCAGGACAAGGCATGCTGAAATTGGTGTCTTTTCCACCTGGCTGGGTGGAACACTCAGCCCTGGCAGGGTTTGCATTTTCAAATGGCATCTCCTTAAAAGCAGATTTGATTTTTTTCCAGTGGTGTGGTGAAGCTGGTGGAGATAATTCCCTTCCTTAAGCTCCTCCGTATTAAAATTAAATCAGGAACCTGGAGGGATTCAGGCAGGCTGGAGATCTGCCTAAAGATCCTGTGTCTACCTGTGGTGTAGAAAAAAAACCCAAAATCTTGTGGTGTTTTACAAGCTCAGGCCAAATCTCTTCTCCTTCAGTATCCCAAAGAAGTCACCTGAACAATTTGGCAAGGCTGACAATATGTATTTCACCTGCATGAGGAAGGATATTCTAAAGGAAATTTTGAAAGGCTTTCTAATTCCCAGGCAAATCAGAGAGTATAACAGAAATATTTGTGTCTCTGAATTTAAAAAAATGTGCTGTAATACCTATGTGCCACAGGATGGAGTTACAGACTTAACTTTAGATTTGCTTGCCTTTTAGCCCAACGGTTAATGTTTGTTTTAATACGTTTTGGTGGTTTGTTTTTTTGTTTGTTTTTTTTTTTTTTTTAACACAATTTACTTGCAACAGATGTGACCAAGCATATTGGAGAGGATTCTTCCACCTTGCAAAGGGCAGAACAAGGTTATAGCAGGTACAAATCCTGCCTGTGCTGTGGGAACAGGTTGGACATGGAGTTTGTGCCATTGCTCTGAGTGCTTTAATCTTCTGTTATTCAGTGCTCAACAAAGATCCCCCTTTTCCAGAAGTCACAAAATCATTCAGATCACTTCTAAGATCATCCAGTCCACCTTCCAGCCAAGCCCTGGATGCCCGTAAATCATGTCAAAAGGTGCCACAGCTGCCTGAGTTCTGAACCCCCACCAGGAGTGGGGACTTCACACTTCCCTCGGACTCTGTTCCAATGGGTAACAACTCTTCCAGTGAAGATATTCTCCCTGATATCCATCCTCCACCTCCCCTGGCACAAGTTGAGCCTTGTTTCTCTGTAGTCCTGGAGGAGGACCATCTTCTGACCTGATGGAGCTGAACATGCACTGGGTGCTGGCACTGCAGAACATGCAGGGATTGCAGCTGGGATGGGGAGAGGCTTCCCCAGGGATTCATTTCCAGGCAGCCAAGCTCCCCCTCAGCAGGATTGGTATTCCTCAGCTTCCCTGGCTGTGGAAAGGTGAGAGGATTTGATAATTTCATAACTAAAAACAGTTATGAAACTGAATTTACTCATGTTTGCAAAACACTTGGAAATCTCCAGATTGTGGAATTGGCAGAATTAATAATTACCATCTCCACCAGCCTGGCACTTCCCTACCTATCAATCCTCATGCAGGAGCACTTATTCTTGGGGAATTTTTGGAGCAGAGCTGCTCCAGGAGAGGTGGGTGCCCCTTTGGGACAGCCTGCAAAGCTGCCTTGGTGTGGCAGGATTGTAAACCCCCTCATTTCTCACCCCCCAGTTCCTTCACAAATATAATTGAAGTTTTACATTTACCAACATAATCTTGTCTTCGGTTTAAAGTACTTAAAAACTAAAATTATAATTCAGGCTTTAGTAAATGCACTTAATTAAAAGCTAATAAAAACCTTGTTTAGTGCTTTATATTTTTTTTAATCCCCAAAGATGAATTTCAAAAAAATATGGCTGTGTATAATCATGAGAGAGGGTTGTTCTGAGGGAATTTGAGCTCTACTTTTTCCTCTTGACATTTATTTATTTACTTTTTCATTTCCATGAAGTATATAAATAAAATATCAAGCCTTGGATGCGACACCCTGTGCTAGAGAATTAACATGGCAACCTTGACTTTGTAAGCTTCTGCACATTAGTATCCTGATAAAATCACTTAGTAGAGGGAATCTTCATTACTTAGAGCTGTTTTTTCTTGGTCTCCTGCTTTGTCAGTTCTCCTAGAGTGAGGCAGAGGCAGATTGGGTCAATACCTGGCTGAGGAATGGGGAGGGAATTGGCTCTGGTGAGTCCTGGGTCAGCGCTGGGCTCTGGCAGCAGGGAAGGGACTAGACCAGCACCCTCAGGATGCCACACGGGGCTGAGGCCTTTGGGCAGGGATCCAGAACGGGAGGAGCTCGAAAAGAAGAGAAACACAGAGCTTGAACCACTGGAATGCCAGACACTGCCCGCCCTCTGCCTCATCCTGATATTCCAAGCGTTCTTCCCAAGGGATGCTTCTGTCAGCCCTCAGCAGGTGTGGCAGCAGAGCTGCTCTGTTCTGTCCATCCGCTGGCACTGTCCCCCTCACGTCACTGTGTGAGCTGACCCCCGTGTGTGTCCCTGAAGGAGCCTCCCTGGCTCCAGAGGGCTGGAACCCCTGCTGACAAGGGACAACTTGCCTTGACAACAAGGTATGGGGAGACCAGCTGGAATTTCTGACTGACAGGCATGTCACCTAACAAACTATAGTGAAACAGGGGCTAAAAATAAAAGGGTGGCTGGACAGGAACAAACGCAGGTCCAAACCAATGCGGTTAATCCAACGTTCTCCGTTAATTGTTTACAGACAGCAGTTTTTATACATTTCCAGATAGTTTACAATCGTGAGCACACTCTCATTGGCAAGCAAACATTGTTTGTTCCTGTCTTAAGGTGGCTGAAGTTTCACCCTGCAGACCTATACTAATTCGCACCTAGATAGCTCAGTACACCGGGTTATACCTTAACGTAATTTCTGACTGCGCCACAAACTTATTCTTAACTGCGCCACAGGCTCCAAGGCCTCACCGAGGCCCACATCTGAGGCCTAGGCTGGGGTAGCTCAACCTTCACTCTAAACACATAAATCACGAACATCCCGATCGTGACCCCTTTCTCTCAGAAATTCCTCTACACTATAGCAGTACACAAACTTCCATGGAGGCAGCAGTCTCCATCCCACACACCCTGCAGAGGTGTAGCGTTGCCGTGTGTCGCAGGGCGGGCTGGCTAGCCCTGGGTGAATGTACCAGCCCCTGGGCTGGCTGATGCCCAGTGGCATCTCTCCCAAGGCTGCAGGCATTTCACAGGCTAGAACCTGAAGGGGCGTAGAGATCAGACCAATGGAATCATCCAGACTGGGCTTTTCAAATGCCCTTTTTATAAGGAAGGGCTTGAGAATAAACGCTCTCTGTTTGCCACATAAACATCGGGGTGAGTGCTCTCTGTGGCTCCAACCACTCCGGCCCTTGAGCAAAGTCACTGTATAAGGCTTCTCCCCCAAGTTTGGACACAAATTCCATGGTTACTTTTCCAGAAATTGAGGGAGAGGGCTCTATGTGTACTCCATCATCAGTTTTGTGGTAAGTTACATTGACTCCTAATCTATACTATTTCTTTGCTAGCTGTAATATAGGTACCTTTTATCGTGCCCTCTATTTTTTTTTATCTACTAGCAGTTCTTTTTGTTTCATCCTGCGTAGTAAGTAGTCTGATAATAGTCTTAGGTCTGTTAATCTTGTTTCTATTTGATAAATAATTCATTTTGTAATCGATCTGACTGGCTGTTCTTACAACTTGTGAGGAAGAGCCATTTGGGGTGCAGGCCACTTCAAACAGAGCTCAAACAGAAATGTGAGTCAAAGGTGGGACTTGTCTAAACTCTCACTCCCATCCTAACACCAGAAGAGATCTCCATTCAATAGCAATAATGGAATGTCTGAAGCAAATTTCTTTGACTGATTTTATTTCACACATCATCTTGTGTTAATCACATGTCACTTCAATAGTTATTTTATCTGGGTGTGGACACCAGGGCACTTTCAGGTATTGGCTCCTCTCTGTTGGGGTAGGAGCCTAAAACTCCTTAAATATTTCACTGTGCTTAATAACATGCTTGGTCTTATCCTGAATTTTGGGATTTGGCTGTAGGTTATGGTAACCCTTAAAATAATGGTAAAGAACATTTCAATTTATCTGGGTGGAGATAAGGTCTCGATTACGTGTTCTGTTAATTGGGCTGTGCCTGTGATTGTGTTCAGTCTGACATCTCAGCCCTGTCCTCACCCAGCTCCAGCAGCTGCATCTGTGTCCCACAAAATTATTTTCTGCCTTCTCCTGCCATTTTGTGAGTGCTTCCAGGATAAAAAATCCTGGCAACTCCTGATTTTCAGGGGCTCAGCCCGCCTTTGGGACACTTTCCAAAGCTGTGTTGTCATCGAGTGTTGGCAGCCAGTCTGCTCCCAGCTGCTGTCCTGTCCACTGTGCTGCTGGGATCCTGCAGGAACATGATTGACACTCCAGCTCTCTTCTAAAGTGCCTTACTTCTGAGGAACATTTTTAGTTTTGGTTTTATGGGACTGCTAGATTTTGAGAACCTGCATTGAAAAATGAGTGTGTCCAGTTGCTTAAATACAGTGATGTGACTATTCCTCGGGGGCTGAGGAGCAGGTGTCATTCAGTTCCCTGGTTTTGCAGAGGTTTTAAATAATGAAGCTGTTCTGGCATCCAGAAACCTGCAGTTGATGCTGAATGATGGCATTATTCTGGTGTGCGATTGGTACAAATATGAGCAAAACCTCCCCATAAAAAGCATAATTACCTGGATATTACTAGAATATTACAGTTTTTCTAAGCCACACATACCCAAAGATATCCCGAACTTTGACAGTGATGTGTTGGATATTTCCAGCCCCAGGGAGGGGCCAATTTTCCCATGGAAAAATATGTCTGACTCTGGTCAGGATTTGTCTAACTCCATGTAAAGAGCCTTTTCCCCTGCCTTTAGCAGGATATCTGTAAGAAAAATCTCTTTCTTCCACAGGGACTTTTAGATCATCATCTGCTAATAATGGGCTTTATCCCCTTCCTGTGGCAGGTGACTGTAAAGCTGTCACCAATCATCTGAGTTTACAGCAAGGGCAATTACAGCAAGGGTTTTTATTATATTGTGAATGCTGTGTTAGTAGCGTAGAATAAATTAACCTTAGCCAGAATTATGCTGGCTCTATATTCCATTAATATTTGGGATCAGGCAGCATTTACAACAGAATTGCCTCTGCAGAGATTATTCTGGGTATGACAGAAGAGGTGTCTGTCCTGGCCTTGGAGACTTGCAGGGATGCAGCAACCACAGCATCATACCAAAGCCTTCATCCCCAGTAAAGAATTCCCAATTTCACGCTGATTTCTCTCTGTCACATGATTAAGAAATAACTAAGAGTAATTCTTTATATGAAGTGTTTAAAACACATGCTGGATTTTGTGAAATATTGAGAATTTGCATTATTTCATGGCAGTTTTGGCATCTGGTCTGTTGCTGTTGGCCTGAGAATAATTCCAAAAGAAAAAAAAAAAAAAGAGAAATTGCAACATTTACTTTTTGTTGATCAGTGTTAAATTGGAATCAAGATAATCAAAGGATATAATTGGGAGTAGAATGTGCTTAGGTTTAAGCAGGTTTGAAAGAAACTTCAACACAGGCTTGCCTTGAATTTTATATTTAAAGCTGTTAGTGAAAGGGAACTTTTCCAGGCAGGAATTGAAAAGCTCTTTGAAGCATGGAGAATTAGCAACCCCAAATAAAATAAATTAATGTAGTGATATTTCCAGGAACCCTTTTATAATTTTATCATACAGAATGAGTCTAGAGGGTAAATGCCTAACTAGGGATATGACACAGTAATGTGATTGTGGACTGCTTGGCCTGGAGCAAAAGTGGAGTACAAAATCCAAAGAAACAAGAGGATTCAGCATTAAAGTGATGATATTTTCATTGCTCTGGTGAAGCCGTGCCACAGCTCTCAGTCACTTCCCAGAGGAAGTGACACATTTGCACTGCTGGATTTACTTAAAATCAGACTGGACAGCAACTTTTGGCTCAGTCTCCCAAGTTACATTTCTGCGATAGGCCGTGGCAAAGGAAGCTGAATGTGTGTCTCAGTTCTGTGCAGACGACTGAAAGGAGGAAATTTCCATGTGGATTTTGACAGGAAAACTCTCCAGGCCATGTTCTCAAGGAAGGAATATCTGGAGAGGTTTGTGCACAGCCGGGTGCCGCACAGGGTGACACAAGTCCTGTCCTTGTTCCCTGGCCATCTTGCCACGAGGAAAACTGGAGATTTTACTTTCCTCCAGCGGAATCCTCAGCTTTGATCTATTTTGCTGTCTCAGTGACTCGTGTTGTCCTGCGGTGGAACCGAAGCACGGGAACAGCACGGAATCAAAGGGCTGTTTATGAGCCCTGCAGCAAACAGTAAACCCCTCTCCATTTCTTATCCTTGCCAACTCCAATCTCGTGCAGGGCTGTGTGCAGGAGCACCGAGGCAGTAAAACAGAGCAGGATGTCACCCCTAAGGAATGTCTGAGCCTCCTCAGCCGAGCAGGTGGTGAACTTGTGCTTGGCTGGGTTTGACAGCAGTTGTGATCCAGCCCCCAGTGAAAATTAAATAAAAACCTATGCTTGGAGTCAAACTCTCCACTAGGTCAATCTGGAGGAGCTGCATCCCAAACCTCTGGAGCTGCCCCGGCTGGGTTTGGGTGTGGCAGGGGTCAGAGGGGGTGCCAGGCTCTGCTCAGTGGTGCCCAGAGATGGGACAGCGGGCAAGGCCAGGAATTAAAACAGGAAAATCCACTTCAATATAAGGAAAAATTTCTTTATGTTGAAGGTAGCAGAGCATTGGAAGAACTGCCCACAGAGGATGTGGAGTCTCCCTCTTCATTCTGAGAGGCATCCAACCCCACCTGGGTGTCTGCCTGTGTCACCTGCTCCAGGTGACCTTGCCTGGGCAGGGGGTTGGACTGGGTGTTCCCTTCCCCCCCATTCTGGGATTCTGTAAGGATCTGTCTCTCCACAGCAACTGGAGAGTCAAACCCCAACCTCTTCTCCTGTGTATCTGTCCCTTACAATCCAGCCTAGCAGCAAAAAAGCAGGGATGTGGATGGATGGGACCCCCAAAGCAAGCTGGGGTTATTAACAACGGGCAGTTTCTCAGCATCATTTCAGTTATGCTCCCCTGTAATGAGTTCAATACACTCTGTAATGTTCCTATAAAGCTAGTTATGGCATGACAGCAATATATGGTGTGATGTTACGGGCCTTTCATAACATTCCAGAGTAATTAGGACATAAAATTGAACTGAAACTTTAAACGACATTTCAGCTCTGTTCTCTCTCTGTATGTACTACTCTTCAGCAGGCAAAGGCAGTAATTTAATATTGACTTCTGTCTGCAAGATTACCATATAATCTAAATGCTAATAACAATTAAAGCACAGCATGGTGATTAAAGTGTCTCTTGAATATTGAAAATACAGGTAATAAATGGGGCAAGGATGTGAGGCAGAGTTGGAGTTTAAGGATCTGTTCTGAGGGGCTGTGCTGAAAAAAATTAGTTGGGCTGGAGAAGTTTTTTGCATAGTCTGTGCTTCTTTCATGCTTAGCCCTCAAACACAGTCTTGTTTGATATATTTTTATTCCAGGCTTTATCATATGGAAAGCAGACTTGTGAAGCCCAAATCTGAATTCTTTTTATTTCCTTCTCCCATCTCCATAAACACTAGTTTGTCTCTGGAGAGGTTAAAGGGATGGTTTCCCTCACAAATTCAGAGGAGTATTTCCTTTTGGAAGTTAGGTCTTGTTAGTGAAGTACACACTTCAGAGTTTTCTAGGAGGCAGAAGATCCCTGAAAGGCAGCTAAAACAAGAAAGAAAGGAAATGAAATGCAGAAACCCTTTAAAAAACCTACAGTCGTGTGTGAAAGCATGTGAGATCCATTTAACTCGGGGAACACCGGGGTAAATGTGCAGCACAAAAGGTCCCTGAGCTCAGCTGTTGGTTCTTCCAAAGCTCTGTTTGTTTCCCTTTGCTTGTAGCTCAAAGCAGTAGCTGAAATCCTGAAATTCATGGATTTTAAATGGATTTATTCACAGTAGTTTTAATGGAGATGAAATGTAAGTGTTGGAGCAACAAGAATTGTGTAGATGGATCCTGGGATACAGGAGGTGGAGGGTGACACGGATTAATCGAGTATTCAGGACAAATCCAGGACCCACTGAATCAACCATTTGTTTTTGCAATAATTGAGGGGGAATATTCCTCCTATTGCAAAATATTGAGGGGGAAAATTTCCTCTGTGTGTTCTGAATTCCTGCAGCCGGGTCCAGACTGGAGGCCATACTTTGAATGTGTTCACTGATGACCTTTGGCAGGTTTTAAAGCCTCTGGACTTCTCTCCCTCATCCAGCTCATTTCCACTGCTGAATTAATGCTGAGAACTGAATTTTTATTATTTTTCAATTATTTCACCCCCCCAAAAAAAAAAAAAAAAAGATCTTGGCAAGATTGTTCATTTCCTCCTGGTCTCTGAATTTGCCCATCTGCTCCCACAGATGCAGCATGAGGCAGCAGTGCATGGAACAGTTGTCATAAAGCACACAGTGACTGTCCAGGGACCCTTCCCCAGCCAGTGGCTCCTTGTGGGGCTCTTCTCAGCCTGGTTTAATTTTCTGCTTGTGGGAATGACCAGACACACTGACTTATTTTGCCCTTTCCCCAGTTTTTTTCCCCTATGTGTCTTACAGGAAGGCAGGGGACGAAACAAAGCTATAAAAATGAATCAATTACCAGCTCTTCCAAGAATCTGATGCAGCTTGACTCATCTCTGTTCCCTTTTATGCTTAGAGAAAGTCAAACAGAAATAGTTGGCATTATTTTGGTTTGTATTTTTTGCTTCCTCTGCTCTCCAGATGTCTTGGAATTGTCAGGATTTGTATAGGTAGGGATGCTTCTTTGGCTTTCAGCTCTTTCCCCCTTGCATTTCTCATTTTTTATTTTTTTCAATCCCATACTTCAGGATTTCTAGTTTTAGCACAAGAAACCAAACCATCTCTATCTCAAGAGTATTTCCCTATGGATTTTATTGCAGGGATCAGTTAAAGGGCCTTGGCCCTGCCTGGGCGGCAGCATCTGTCGAGCACAAGCTGAAGGACCTAGCTGGTTGGGAAAAGCAGCTGCTCCTCTCTGAGTTCTGCCCCTCTGCTCTGGGTCACCTTGGTCACCCAGGTAAGCCACAGGTGGCAGATCCTCCCTGGATATGGGAGGAGTTACCAGAATTATTCCGCAAATTGGCACTTAGGGGCTGCTGGTGTTGCTGTGATGGGGATTGCAGGGCAAAAAAACAGTTTGAAAAATATTAAATCCTCATTTAGGCTTCTGTAAAGTTCTTTGGTGGCAGAGTCTCAGAGGCCTCTGCTCATCTCCAACCTAAGTGTCTGAATCATCACTTAGAATCATTCCAGAATCCTGGAATGGTTTGGATGGGAAGGGAACTTAAATCCCATCCAGTGCCACCCCTGCCATGGCAGGGACACCTCCCACTGTCCCAGGTGACTCCAAGCCCTGTCCAGCCTGGCCTTGGACACTTCCAGGGATCCAGGGCCAGCCACTGCTTCTCTGGGAATTCCATCCCAGCCCCTCACCACGCCACAGGGAGGAATTCCTTCTCAACATCCCACCTTGCCCTAGACTCTGTCAGTTTGAAGCCATTCCCCCTTGTCCTGTCCCTCCATCCCTTGGAAATTGTCTCTCTCCATCTTTCTTGTCAGCTCCTTCAGGCACTGAAGGTTACAATGAGGTCAACCCAGAACTTGTCTTCTTCAGGCTAGACAATCCCAACTGTCCCAACCTTTCTTCCCAGCAGAGCTGCTCCATCCCTGTGACCATCCTGGGCCCTCCTCTGGACTCTCTCCAACATTTCCACGTCCTTCCTGTTCTGGGACCCCAGGACTAGAGCAGCTCTGCAGGTGTGGTCTCACCTGAGCAGGGCAGAATCCCTTTTTTCTCCTTTTCCCTTCCTTTGTGGGGCTGAAGCTTTTGGCAGAGCAGCACCAAGAGGAACAGCAGAAAGGCTCATGCGCTGGCAGAGAGAAACAGGGAGAAGTCTATGGATCATTCTGATCCCCTGCTCTGGCCGTGGCTGATGGAACTGGGACAAAGATCCCAGTGTGGCTGAGGCTCAGGAATGAATGGCCCTAAGCTGTCTGTGTGAGATGGTGTTCAAAGGGAAGAAAGGGGGAAAATTAACTCAACATTCTTGTAACCACTTGAACAAGATGCAAATAAAATGGAGAAAGGCTTTTGTGTGTGTGTTGGGGTGTTTGTGAGCTGGGATTTGCAGAGCAGATCCATTATCCTTGATGAAAACGTTTTGACTGCTTTTTGTCAGAGCCCTTCTGTGCTCTAAGTGCTTCTCTTCATCATAATGGGCTTCCCTGATAGATATCCCTGCCATTGCCACCAATCCAGCTCCAAGCTTTATTCCTTTAGAATTTAAGAATGTGGGTTTTATGATAATGCTTTTCCTGTGGCTGGTGAGCAGTGCCCAGGGGTTTGAAGCATTTATTATTGTTAATAATCCATGTTTAATAGAACCGCTTTCTTCTGGAGATGGCAAAGAACTTGATCAATTTTGCAGAGGGGAATTATTTCACCTGGTAATGAAAAACCCTCATCTACTGGGCCAGAAGAGGAATAAGAAGGGAGCATCTCTGCAGAAGAAATGCTGGGTGGTTTATGCAGCTGTAATAAGAATATCCTTTGCTATTTTGGGCACCCCTCTTAGTTCCAAGCAAGCAGCAAGCAAAAAAAAAAAAAAATCTGTGATGCAGATGGAGATGAAGGACCTGGGGAGATGAGGAAAGGTCATTTTCCTGACACAACTGGACACGTGCAAGGAGAAGGAATTCTGGTTTGAAGCTGTCTGTTAGGAATAGATTGGACCGGGCATCTTGGCCCCACGGGAGAGAATCAGTCAGGACTCGCTGTGAAGGCATCGCTCATCTGAGCCGGGTTTGATTTCTCCCTGAGCTGCTGGGGAGGGAGCTCCTGACAGTGCCCAGCCCAGGGGTAGGACAGGGAGTTCATGGAGAGCCTCAGGACACCGAATTTGATAGGGCACTCACTGCCTGTCTCTCTGCTCATCTGGGAACACGGCTGGCACAAGGCGGCCGTGCAGAATTACAATATTTCAATCTCCTGGCAAGGGGAGCTTGTAAGGCGTGCTGGCAAATTTGGCTGGCTTGTACTTCTGTGAATTAGAGATTATTCAGCAGAAGGAAAAGGGACTTCCAAGGGAAAACAATCCCCAGAAATCCTCTGCCATTAAACTGCCCTGTAATTGCAAGATCCTGTTTGGGTGCTCCTGTAAAACAGGGAGCAGTGGCCTGGGCTCAGCTGCCATGGAAAATGGAGAGGTTGAGAGTCCTTGGAAAATGCCAAAGCAATGGGATATCATCTGATTCCAGTTTTTAACCTGCATATTCCTTGTGTGGATCTGTTCAAAGGGACCTGGGAAGAACAGTCGCATGAATCATTTCGCATGATCACCTGGATCATTTCTGAGGCAAAATAAGGGATTGTCTTTCCTCAGCACTGCTGGGAGGTGTCTGTGGTCCCTAAAGAAGGGCTGGGAGCTGTGCAAATCTGTAGTGACCCTTTTCCTTGCTCACGTAGACACTTGGAATCCTTAATTTTTCTTTTAAAGACATTTCCAGTCCAGTAGATTTTGAGCTTTGCCTCTGCAGCTCCATTTATTGCCCTTGTGAGTTTGTATCCATCTGACCTTGTGAGTAGTGAATTCTTCTGGAAAAGGGTTGGGAACTTAGGAAATTTTGGTTTGGTGGTTGCTAGACATGCTGCAGTAAAGGAACTGATGGCCTGTGTCAATCCTCACCTTACCAGCAAAATTATCTCAGAATAAAGAAATGTGAAGGATGAGAAATGCTCGCCTAATCTCTCTAATGCCATTGCTGTTTAACTGTTGCATGAGCTAATTAAAATAGAATTTTTGCTCAATTTAAGGTTAACAGCCCTGAATTTCTTTAAGTCAACTGAGAACTAATCTGGGCTCACGTGACAATTGGATCCATTTACCTCATTATGCCTACTAATTTGCTTTGTATTATGTTTCTTTTCAAGGACTGAACCAGACTGGCTTGACATGACTTTCCATTTTAAAACATGTTTTTAGCATTTTATTTTCTAATTGGTATTTCATTTGTCATCTTCCCCAACCTTGTGCCATAATGCTATCATTAGGAGGAGCAGCAGGATGGATTTTTCAGGTACTTAAGTTTGGAAAACTCCCGAGTTTAGAGCACTAGCAGCTGTAGCTGTTCTTCAATGATCAGTTTTAATTGATTTTAAGAGCATCCCCACCTCCTCCTCCACCTTTAGGACTCATCTCAGAAAGGCTGCTTGGGAGTGAATTTATTTGTACCCAGGCTCAGAGCAGGCTGTGAGACACCATGGGGGGATGGCAGAACCAGGAAAGGTGGCCCTGACCCCCACTGAGAACACTTTATTTCAGGCTCCAACAATTCAATATTGAAAGCAAAGCAATATTCTAAAACACTCTGAAAAGCAGCAGAGACTTTGTACTAAAAATAGCGAAGGCTTTCCATTGAGCTGCTCCAGCTGAGGAGCGTTGTTTGTTCAGAGATAATTAGGAGAGTCCTCAGAGCTTTCTCAATGGCTTTGTGCACGTCCTGACAACCAAAAAACACAGATGGAATTCAGCAAGGCTACTCAGAACATCATCTAAATACTGGATTAATGACTCATCTCCCAGGCTGAGGGACGAGGCAGAAAAGGCTGGAATAAAAAAGAGAAAGTAATCATTCCATGATAGCCATCATCTGTGTTCTCCTCAGGAGCTCCCTTGGCATTGCCAGGCAGAGGTTGGATCTTTTTGGTTGGAGCCAAACACTTGCCAGCTGGGACCTGCTGGTTTGGGAGCAGCATAGAGATTTGCCTAAGTTTATTGTCCTAAAACCTCCTGCCTAGTATTAAACACCATTCTTAAAATTTACAAGAAAGAAAGCTTAAAAAAAAAAAAAAAAAGCTTTTTGGGGATTGTTTTGTTGTTCAGAATTCTGTTGGGTGGAAAGAGATGTTTTAGGGTCCCTTCCAACCCAAACCATTGCAGGATTTTATGATTTTCTGCCCCATTTCCACCATGAGATTGGAGTTGGATGCTGGGGTCTGTCAGGGCTCGCTCCCAGATTGGGGTGACCCTGAAAGATGGAAAAGTCTCTCCTCCAACCCGTGCCTTCAAAGAAAGACTCAGTAGTCTTCAGTTGTCCGGTCTCAAGGTAGTTTATTGTGTGTTATCTAAAAGATTTTCTTCCTGAGCTGTTGCGGTCCGTTCAGCAGTCAGGCAAAGGCACACACTGACCTCCCAAGGGCGCTGGTGCCTTCTTTTATATCATACATTACGTGTTAAATGTTTATGGTTTTTCCCCAATGCCCATCACCTGTATTGAACAGTGACTTTCTACTCTGAACCAATCTGTGAGTGCCAACATCACCAAGAACATGGAGGTTAGGAAGGAGAAAGGAGGAAGGACAGGGCACACCTAAATCTTTCTATTTTAGAACTTCTGACCCCCATGTACAAAACTCAGACCCCTCTGTACAAGGCCTAAAACCCCCCTGTACAGCACTCAAAAATTCTTCTTTTCACTTTGTGACTACTTCTACTATAATATCTAAACTTTTGTGATTTTTTGTTTTTCTTGCAAGGTTGGTAAATTGTTCCATGGGTCAGATTCAAAGCCACAGGGGTCTGTGGCTGCATTCCAGGGTCTCAAATGCTTCTGACCTGGGCCTGGAACATCCAAGAGTGTCCAAGGGACATTCTGGGTTCCGACAGGGCTCTAGACAAGAAAGTGGCTTTGTCAGATCAGAATTGCTGTGTACCCTGAGCAAGGCTTTGATCATCAAAGGGATGCACAAATTAAGTACCTGCAGCTTTGATTTCTCTCATTCACTGCTCCTTTTTTTTTTTTTTTTTTTTTAATAAAAGCAGTCAAGACCATCTTTGGAAGGTACCTGCAAACACCTGTGGGTGTGCAGAAGTAACGGGATTGTTTCCTTGCCCAGGTCTGGCCCATCAGCTGATTGTAAAGGGATTTTTTCTCTGTTAGATGTGCTTTTATGGCACTTGCTCAGTATTTGATTCCAGTCTCTGATATTGGCATCTGCATATGAAATGCAGAATCTCTCAGCAGCACAGGCTGATGTGACCTCGGGATGTGCTGTGTGATTGCAAATGATGTGAAATTTGTCTTCTGAATAAACTTTTATGACATTCTGTAAGGTCAGTTTAAAAGCAGCTGTCCTGTACATGGGATTATTTAGAACTCCCTGGAATATTCCTGGGAAGGAAAGGCAAAATGTCCCACAAGGGATGCACTAAGTTCCTTTCTGGTTTTCTGTTTAATTTGTAACAACCAAAATAATTTCTAGCACTGTCAGGGCAATAGTAATTATTATCTTACTTTGACTGTGTGTCTAATTAGTATTTTAATATTGCAGAGATCAAAGGTGCCTCTATGCAGGTTTATTTGAGAATATGGTAAGATTTTTATGCTTTAAAAAAGCCCCATAGAATGCAGATACTGCAGACTTAGTTCTTAAAATTATTAACAACCAAACAGTGAAATTATATAAAAATAAAACTGATGCTCCTTAACTGAAATAATTTTAATTATTGTCATCTTAAACCATAATATGAAAGGAAATCACCTTGTTAGGCTTTGCTGGCTGACACTGAATCCTCCCTTGGTGCAAGGTCTGGGGAGGATTTTGTGCTAGATCACATTTGGGATTTGCTCTGTGGTTTTGTGTTGTTCTCCTGCACAACAAAGATTCCCAGAAATAATTATGTTTCTACCCATATGAGTTTTCAGTAGTCTCAGAAAAAAAAATTATTTTAATGCCTTTGCTTTGTGACAGAATTTCAACATTCTTTTGAATACAGAAAAACTCGATACTTCCTGCATTTTGACAATATAATTTTGATCTTCCATAGTCTAATCTGAATTTCTGCCTATGCTCAGCATTGTCCAAGACCAGTAAAGGTGGTACAAACCTCAGCCCTTTGCTCAGCTGGATCCCTCCTCTGCTATTTCCAGTGGTCCTTTTGGGGCCAATTCACAGTATTAGACACAATCCAAATCAGAACTTCAGTCCCAAAGAAAATTTCTGTCCTTGGAAGTAGAACCCCCCGTTTATTCAAGTTTTCCTGGATTCCAGAATTTTATTCCTGGATTTTCCTGTACTGGAAAATCAGAGGGGACTGTGTTTGCTGATGCTGCCTGACCATGAAGCACTGTTGATTTTTTAATTTTTTCCTGGCAGACAGTGCCATAGGAAGTTTCCATTTTCCCAAAGCCCATTTTCTGACACGAATCATTTCCATTTGTGATGTGGTACCATCCTTTAAATAACCCAATAATGACAAGGAAATCACTCAGCAATGCCCAGCACAAGCCTCTATGGCTCCTCCTTGGGCACCCAAAAATGTCTATTCTTATTCTAATTACTTTTTACTATTTCTACCTCAAAATTTTGGGACATGGAGTAGTGTAAGTAGCTTTTTTCCCTGTAGTTCTCTAATCTGTATGTGGAGTAATGCAGATTTCTAGTGACTTGTATTCTTTCCTGCATTTTTTCTGTGGATGCCTGGCAGTGGCTGCAGTGTAGTGAGCAGAGAAGAGCTCCCAAACCAGCCCAGTTGGTGTCAAAATGATTTCATCATTAATGATTTTACTACACTAAAACTTGCTGCCCTTTGTCTTGTTGCTTAAATAAAATTATAATCTTCACTTGCATAACACCTCAGTGGCTTGGAAACTGAAGTCATAATGTTTGGAATTCAAAAGCAGGATTAAACTGGCTGTTCAAGTGCAGAAAAACTGATTTTTTTTTTTCCTTCCTAGAGAGGCAGGAATGACTGCAGAGGGTAGATTTCATTTAAAAGGGAGGCTTGGGAGAAGCCTTTCTCACCAGAGTCTGCATTTCTGGCAAACATGTCATTCCTCTGCTTATTTATCATCTCCCCTTCATAAATGTCAAGTGTAACAACAAAGGGCTTTAATAAACTTGTCAGAATTGTTTCATGCCAGATTGTGTGAAAAGGTTATGGATAATAATAAAAACAAGACCTGAAACAAGCCTGATTTCAGCTCCAGGAGGAGCCCTGGTCTCTGTGTCTCTCCTGAGAACTTTGTGTTTCACTGCTGCAGTTAGAAAAAGATATTTTTTTGTACCATGCATTAACCCCTACATCAGAACCACATACGTGCACATGCTACTGAGTAGAAAAAGGAGTATTTTAAGCCAGGCATTTCAGGCCTGATGACTCAATTTGAGGAGCTGGTGACAAGCTCTCTTTCTGAGATGTCAGATAACAAGAAATAACCTGGCACCTTCCTGCTCACTGAATTTTTTTTTTTTTTTTTTTTTTTTTTTTTTTTTTAAGCCAGCAAGGATCAGAATAGGTTTTTTTGGACCCAGTTCAGCAAAGCACTTGCCTCAGCGCTCAACTTTAACTGGTTATGTGCAATTTGTTGCTATTTATTAAAAGCACCGAGTACATCTTATCACCGAGTGAGCTGCTGTCCTCCCACGCTGCCTCCACTGCATTTAATTCTCCCCTCTCCATCCGCTTGCATAATCATTCCATGAGGATGGCTTGGGAAAGGAGTAATTGGTTTCAGATGTTCCTGGTTGACCAGTTTCTGTCTGAATACTCAGCTGGAGACCCTGTGTTCTCCACAGAGTCTTTGGTGCTGCCTGGATTGCTGATGGTTCCCTGAGTGCTCATCTGAAAGATTTCCTCCTTGCCACAGTCTTATTTTTGCTTGACCTTGCACGGGCAGACCCCAAAGGAAATGTTGTTGTTAGATGTTCCGGAGTGAATCACTGTAATAATGTACACACAGTGCCCAGCTTGGAGCGGCCATTAGCTCCTGTAATTACTGCTCCTGTCCGTTTTACTGCTCGTTAGTGATTTGTGTGGTGCACAGAGCTCCGGTGCTGCTCCGGGTTTGTGTCTCTGCGGGGTCTGGGGGGGGGGAGAGGCTCCTGTTCCCTGAACACAGAAAGAATCAGGAGGTCAAAGGGGTGAACGTGAGCACTGCTGTGTCTGGGATTCCCCAGCTGGGCAGTGGGCAGTGGCAGAGCTGGGAACAGCCAGTTTATGATTTAGGAAATAAAATGTCACAGATTCTCAGAGTCATTGAGGTTGGAAAAGCCCTCCCAGACCATCAAGTCCCAGCTGTGCCTGATGTCCACCTTGTCCCCAGCCCAGAGCACTGAGTGCCACGTCCAGGTGACACCTCCAGGGATGGGCATCCCAAACCTCCCTGGGCAGTTCCAAGGCCTGACCACCCTTTCCTTGGAGAAATGTCTTTACCTCTGAGCCATCCATCACCTGGCTTAGGAGCCTGTGTGTGATGCACACACCTGTGCAGGGCCCAGAACTGTGGTATGTCTAAAAAGCCTTTCAGAAACATGAAGCTTCACAGAGCTCTGCATTCATATTCTCTCACACCCCGCTCATGAACAAGAGATGAATGGTTATGTAGAGCTGACCTGTCCCACCTGGCACTGCCCCTTGCAGTGGCACACCTTGAAACATCCCAAAGTGGTAGTGACCCTGCTCCCCATCAGCACCTTTGGCTGTCCAAGAACTAAACCCGTGTTTGATTCCTCTGCTTGCCAGGAAATGATGTAAATGAGCAGGGTTTGTTCAACAGTAACAGAAAGAAAGAAATATGAAGAAATCTAGAATACTGATCTCTATTAGTAAGTAATATTCTAATGAGCAGCAAATAACCTTTTCTTTCTCCCAGAGCCTTAATGAAAACAAAGTGCAGCAGTGGAAGTGACAGAGGCTGAGGCAGTGTCATCTCCTTCTTCCTCTCCTTCCCTTACAGCTGTTGAACACTGGCTCCTCCTGTTGGATCAAAGATTCTTGTTCAGCTCAGGTTATACCACTCAGTGATCAGCAGCTGCCTTCTGGGACAGCCCCACTCCGACACAGCATGCATACAAGTGGTGCTCAAAACTTCCCAGAGATGGGATTCCTGAAATATTTACAGGGGAAAATCTTTAACCTGGGGATTTCCTGAAGGAAGGAGCTGCCAAGCCCTGAAAGGGAGGATTATGGCACCAATTCATGTTTTTGTGTGAATTCCTTCCTGACGCAGGTCTCTTTATCTCTGTATCTAATTAAATGTCTCTGTATCTAATTTTGGGGTGTTAATTCTTGACTCCAGTCCTCATTGCCGAGTTCCTCGAGTTAAACATTCGCCATTGCTCATCCAGGAGTTGTGCTTGGCTTTTCCTTCCACTGATGTGTCTTGGACAGCAAGAAAAGGGATTTGAGCTGTGTGACAGCTATAATTAGTACCGATTCCCCCTATTTGTGACCTCTGCTGGAGGTCAGAGCAGTGGATCCTCTGCAGTCTGACCTTCACCTTGAGCCTCTGAAATGAAATGTGCTTACTCAGGAGTTCCTTGCCTGAGTTGGGACACCAGGGTACAGGTGACAGGCTGGAAGTAAAACCCCAAACAATTTGATTATATCCAAAATATGACCAACAGGTTAAACTGTGAGGTGTAAAACTTGTGTAGAAGGCTGGAATCTGGTTCTGGAACAGATGCAGCCCAACAGAAAAATAAGAGGCTTTAATAATGACATGAGTTTGAAATGAAAAGGATTAGTTGGTTTGCAATAAAAGCTAAGGGAAAGAAGGAGCATGAGCAAAACAGAATAATTTTGGGAATGGGGAAAAAAAAACACATAAAGCTGTTTGGAGAAGGGAGATTGAAATTAGCAAGGGCTGTGAAAATCACAGTGAAATCTCAAATACTGTAAACAATAATGAGGGAGAGAGAACTGGTTCTGTGCTGTTTGCTTGCATTGCCTTCAATTTCTAAATGTGCTGGATGAAAGGCATGAAAAAGGACAAGTGTGAAAATCAAAACTAATAAGGGAAATTAGGGGGAATTAATGAGGAACATTTCAGAAATTCTTTTGCTGCCCTTGTTTATTGATGAGCATTTAGGAATTCCCATGGCAGCTCAAGGATTTAGATCCTGACAAACTGTAAATGTTTTATTTCCTGAAAGGACAGTCTTGGAGGAGTTTTCCTGGGGGGGTTGTCCTTTTGCTGAGGCTGTTCTGTAGGGAATCCTGGAATGATTTGGGTGGGAAGGGACCTTCAATCCCATCCAGTTCCACCCAACACTGCCGTGGGCAGGGACACCTTCCACTATCCCAGGGTGCTCCAAGCCCCATCCAGCCTCGCCTTGGACACTTCTGGGGATCCAGGGCCAGCCACTGCTTCTCTGGGAATTCCATCCCAGCCCCTCACCACCCCAAAAGGGAGGAATTTCTTCCTAAATGGCAGAGATCTATTAGTATTAGTATTTGCATTAGTATTAGTATTTGTATTAGTATTAGTATTTGTATTAGTATTAGTATTAGTATTAGTATTAGTATTAGTATTAGTAATAGTATTAATGCTGGGGCAATTATCACTCATCACTTGATGAGGGACTCGTCCAGGTTAAATCCTGGCTCTGTCCTGTTCCTTGGCTCATTTATGGTCCCGGTTTTTCCATCGGAGCCACAGTGGAGGGAGAACTCGGATTCTGAACTTCCTTCTTGTGTGAGGAGAGATGGTTGCAGAGTTTCTTAGTGATTTATGCTCAGGCATTTTTCATCAGGAAACTCTGGAGAATTGTTTTAGCACTCTCACACCTCTCTGATTCATTTTTCTCTGGGAAGTCATTTCTGGGAGGCCAAATTGCAGAGAGATACCGGGAAGAGGGGGTGTTTGTGATGGGAGGAATGGGAACATTTCCTGATACAGATAATGCTGCAGCTGTAATTCTTGGTGATAGACCAATTCCAAATTCTGGTATCTCCTCTTTCAACAGGGGATGGGGGTTCCACTTCTGCAAAACATAACAAATCTCTGATATCTTGATTGGGTATAATTAAAGAGGTTTTACCTCTTCTAAGACTTGAGAGAACTGAGATTTTCAGTTTTCCAGGCAGGTTTGTATCTGCTCTCTGCTACATTAGAACATGACAAGAGAAGATGCATCTGTGTGCCAAAAAATTAGATGGTGGTTTAGACACAAAGCAGGAATTTTATTGCTGAAATTTATTTTCTGGGCTGCAGGTCCAGGAAAGAATTTGCTGGAAAGAGACGGCGCCAAAGCTCCTGCATTTGGAGCCCGACTGACAATCAGAGAATAGGCAGGGCCCTGTTGTGGACAGAATTCCTCCTGTTGGGGAGAGAACTCAGAACTCGGAAAAGAAATGGACTTCTCCAAAGTAATTACCCTTGTTTGACCCCAGAGTCACGGAGCTCTCTGACTCCACCCTCATTTAATTCAGTTGTGGCAAAAGGAGACCAGAGAGACCTGAGGCCCGTTTTGTCCAGGCCATTATTCTGATGGAGAATCTTAGAGACTTTTTGTGATGCTGAAAAGGAATGAAGAACCTCAGCAGAAATGAATAGTAAAGCTTTGGTGATGTGTCTGCCTGCATCATGAAGGGAAACATTCTGTAGAGTTCCTTTTATTAGTAATAAAATTTATACATAAGCAGTGTTTGAGTTGGAAACTGGAAGCAGAGATTTTGAACACAATTATCTTACTGCTCATTGTAAACACTTGGGGTGCAACAACCCTGTGTGGGCTTTTTTATGAGTTGAAATGAATCCTTTAATTTGTTTAAGTATTATAAGTAATTTGAAGCATTGGTAACTTGTACACAGTAAAAGCTAATGATTCTCAAATATTAAAATATGGGTTATAAAGAGATTTTCATGCTTTGGTGTAAATTGTAGAACATGCCCTGGCCATTATTGACCTGGAGAGTGACACTGTCATTAGTGACTTAATTGGCATAGCTCGGGCAGTTTGTCCTGGTGCCAGTTCTTTTGAAGATGTGGGTGCTCAGTGTTCTTCTTTAAAAGAAAACCCACTGAACATCCAGCAAAATCTGGTTTAGTCATTAACAGAAATGGCAAAGTTAAAACATGCTGTTAAATATCCAATAAATCTCTTTAGTCTCTTTCTTTTGACCTGATCAAAGGCTCTGTAGTGATACAACTGCAGCTGATAATTTAAGAAAATGTCTTTTATTTTCTGCCGGCAGTCCTGGGGACAATGGCCCTGTGCTTCAGATCAATAGATATTTTCTTCCAAGGCTGATTTAGCTTTGACTGGAAACGAAAGCAATTAAGTCAGGCAAGGAGGGTTTGGAAGTGTGCAGATGTATTCATAGGGGTGGCAGCTTAATGACCTACTTCTGGTGATAGTATTGAAATGATAACGTGTTTCAAGTAAATATCAAATGCCAGCCAAACAGTTACCATAGTAATGCTAGAGGAAATGTAATTGCAGTCAATCAAATGAATATTCAGTTGATGCAGTTAATTTGCACAAAGGTGCACTCGCTTCAAACCTGTGTTTTACCATGTCCAAGCAGGGATTTTTCTGCAGTTGGCAAACCATTTCTCATTCTTCAGAACTTTTGTTGTGAAAATTCCATTGTGGAACACTGGGCAACTGCACTGATGCTTTAAGACAGTGGTCAGTATTTATTTATTTTCCAAATCTTTATGAAGATGGATATTCCAGCCAGTGGGAAAAGCCTGGCCTCATTTCTTTGGAGGAAAGCAACAGCTGAGTGTCTCTTGTTTCCTGATGTTCCCGTCACGTGCAGATAAAAGGTCTTATTTATTCCAATTGATTTGTTTAAGATTTCCCTGGAAATTTCCTGAATAATCCTGGTCAGGATTCTATTCTTAAGCTGGCATATTCATATTTTTGAGGAAATGTGTATCTGGGCTTAAATAGCCTCTGTTTAGGATAAAAACAGTGCAGGACCGCTTGGAGGGGTCCTTGAAGACACAAGAAAGGACAGAGAGATGCTGGTAAAAATATCCCTGTGTGTTACCATGGTCCTTAAAAACAGTGGACTTTCTCAACGATTTCTACTAATGAGAAATATTTATTTCAATTCCAAAAGGAATGCCATTGCTGCTGTCTTCAGAATGTCCTTGAGTATGTTTTTAGTGTGACTTTAATCAAATGTCATTTTAACTCCAGTCCTATGCTGCAAATCTCTGGTGAAATTCTATTAATTTTCAATTAAACTTCAAGTAAACCAATTAGTATTCTCATTTCTATAGAGCCACAAAGGCAGAATCTGTAATGAGACTTTCCAGTTGGTCACAGAGGAATAAATGGTCTGGATGGATTTCTCCAGTCTGAATCTCTGGGAGACTTTGTCAAGTATATTACCTTTATCATCTCCTCCTCTGCTTCAGGCTCTAAATTGGCTTTCTTGTGGTGCACAAAACCATCTTTAGCCTTTTCTGTCCCTAAGCTGCATTCCAGAATTCTTTGTCTTCACTGGAAGTCTTTAACCCTGCACGAAAGTGTGTTTTCATCGAAGTCAGAGCTACGGCAGGCACTGTGGAGCCCTCCTTGTCCTGAACAACTTCAGGACCTCAATTTGATGGAGGGCAGGAGAAGGAATTTCCCCTTTTCATTCTAAATACAAGAACGGAAGTGTCTGAGTTATCTCAGCTGGAAACAGGCTCCAACTCAGCTCATTTATGCCTCTCACCAGCCTTTCACCCTTTCACTTTGTCCTCTTGCTGCCTGCTCCTTGCAGACAGAGGTGATCCCTGCCCTGAGGAGCTTCATTATCGAAATGTATTCCCTGAGCAGGAATCCTGGAGTTCCTCCAGGGTGGGGATCAGAACTTTCATCATTCCTCCAAGCCTGTAGCTGTCTGTAGTGCTCAGCCTCTGCCTTCATGCGGGGTTTAATCCCACTGCTGGCTGCCCTGGACTCTTCCCCTGGCTGGTGCCACCTCCAGAGCCTCCGTGACTGTGTGTGGAGCTGTCCTGGGTGGAGCAGGATGGGGTTTGGTCGGGTTGGTTCTGTGCCAGGTCCTCTGTGTGAAATAGAGCCACTGAGCTGCTGGGGAACTGCTGCTTAAACCAGCACCGGAGCCAGGCTGGAGTCACACTCATCTCTTCCCATACCCTTTAGACTTGAAAGCCTGGCACAGACTCAGCCTGGCTGAGTTTCACTCTGAAATCAGAAAGCACTCGAGTCAGGAAGCTCAGTCAGGTCTGTGAGATGTCCTTGGCACAGACTGTGCTCTCTGAGGGACACCCAGAGCACCTCAGGTGGTTCCTGCTGTGCAATCCTAATGACAGAGCCATGGGGAAATTCACAGACCCACTTTCCACCTCCCAAAATAGAATTATTTTTGCTTAGGGCAGAAGATATTTAGCTCAGAATCACTGAGGGTGGAAAAGAGCTGAAGGATCCTCAAGTCCAACCTGTGCCTGATCCCCACCTTGTCCCCAGCCCCCAGCACTGAGTGTGACCTTGGACACCTCCAGGGACTGGGACTCCACCACCTCCCTGGACAGCCCCTTCCAATGCCTGACCACCTTTTCCATGGAGGAATTCCTCCTGATATCCAACTTGAACCTGCTCTGGCATAACCTGAGACTGTTCCCTCTTGTTTTCCACCTTTTACCTGGGAGCAGAGCCTGACCCCACCCCTTCCTACAACCTCCTCCAGAGAGCTGTAGAGGGCAACCAATTCTCCCCTGAGCTTCCCCAGCTAGATAAAATCCAGTGCCCAAGCAGAAATAAACCAGAGAGCCCTGAGAGGGCAATTACCTGCTCTCTGAGGGTATTTCTTGTCTCTATTTCTCAATACCACAGCCCATCATTATAGGTTGATGCCAACTGGCACCAAACTAAGTGAAATTTCCTGACTTGAGTCTTAGATCCAAAGATTAGGGAAAAAAAAAAAAAGATATTTCACTGTTTACAGGTGCAAAGAGGTTTACAAGGCTCCTAAACAAGTCTCAGTGGGTCGTGCAGGTTCTTATGGCACTTGGATCTTTAAAATTCTATTTCTCTGTTCTCTCAGGAACCTAAAAACTCCTAAACGGGGAGCTGCTGTTGCAGCAGGTGGAGTCCTGGCTGTGTTTTGCTGAGCTGGAAGCAGAGGATATTACTGCCATGGCACTTGGCCCCTTCCTGTTCCAGCCCTCACAAACAGCACAGGAGTTAAGTGGCCGGAACTTGTAGGAACAGGAGAAATCGTGTTAAATTAAATAGAGCAAAAAATGGGGGTGTTTGGGCAACAGGAGCCTTTTACAATATTGTTTGGCTGTTTCAGGAGAGAGCAGCAGGGAGGAGGAAATCCAGAGCTGCTGCTGCTCTTCCTGACAAACCAGGGAAAGGTAACACACAGGGAGGAGGTGATCCAGCAAGAGCTGGGGGAGCACAGCCCTTGGCTGCCCAAGGAGCTGAAAAAGCAAACAAAGAGCAATGAAAACACCCGACTGAATCTTCCTGATACCCCAAGCAAAACCTCCATCTAATGTGTGCCCTGCTGATGGAGATGAGGCTGATGAGGAGCCAACAGGACCTGCCTTCATCCCCCTGCTCCGAGAGCAAGCCCTGCTGTGCCCTGGGCCAGGCTCCCCAGGGCATTCCAGGGGCAATGAGGCAGCTGTTCTGGGCACGGGATGCACGCTGGGCATCCCAAAATCCCATCCAGCTCTTGGAGGCTACACACTCACTGCACTCATGGGGTTGTACTTCAGTTTTAAGGTATTGATGAAATAATTTCAAAATTTCTTTTGCTGTTCTCAGAGCTGTTCAGTTGGTGAGACAGAAGCAGAAGCAGGTTGAGCTAAAGGTTGAGGGTTTAAATGCACATTTCTCCTGCATTTCATGTTATTTTTGCTCACCTAACTCTGAGTTCAGTCCAGTGAAGTGAAACACTCTGAAGTTACATCCCTGGACTGAGAACAGCCTCCTTCTTTAAGGAAGAAATTAAATGCAAATCCTTCTTCATTTTCCTCTCATGCTTTATTTTTTGCAGCAGAAAAAAACAGTGCAGGGTTATTAATGCTGCAGGTTGCAGGATTGACCTTGGCTTTGACAAAAAGCCATTTTCAATTGTCACCCTACAGGACTTTGGAAAATCTCTGTATGAATAAGTATATTATTTTAATAATAATAATATGTGATATTGTGCTGTGTGATATGAAAATAGGTGTATCCTGTGCATTTTAGCAGCTGAGCCAACACACCTTGTGTTTGAAATTCCCTTTAGAGTCAATGTATTTGAAAATGCTGGCCTTAAGCAGACTGAAAGCATTGCTGTGATCTCTGGTGTTTGGGACTATTGGTAATAACAATAATTTGGGAATCTTTTTGTGGTCCCCTGATGAAAGTCAATGTGTAATTACAGATTTGAATTAATTATGTTGCCCTGGAGTTAAGTGAGATGCCAAAGGCTAAATGAGTTCCCCAAGGGCGGTGACAGAGCTGAAAATAAATCACAAGTATTTTCACCTCTGTGCCTTCCCCTGTCCTCAGGGGTGTTGTGTCTGGACCCCACAGCCTGAGGGAAGAGGCTTTTTCCCTGGAAAATGTGTGGCCAAAGAGCTGAAGAGTCTTTGGAGAGCTCCAGAGTCCTCAGGAAAGTTTTATAAACACACTCCTGTAAATCCATTTATTTTAGACACTTGAGGTGACCAATTAGAGAAAACAGCCCAGTGACAAACTGCTGTAATTAGGGAAAATCAGCCAATCCACTAATTGGAGTCCCAATCCATCCAGAGAATTTATGTATTAAAACACCCAAGTACTTGCAGGAATTTCAAGAGGGAAGCCGAGGAATTGTTTTCTTCCCCTTTACATGGAGAAAAAGTATATGGAAGCCTGGACTTCCTAAGGGTCTGGAAATGGTATAAAGGTGAATTTTTGACACGCTTTTCTTACTTCTTAAAGCAGTCAGAGCTCTTGGGATTACACCTCAGAACCAGTGAACTCCTTGGAAAAGAATTTTTGTTTTGTTTGTGACCCAGTAGAATTCCTGGTGTGAGTTTAAACAGGTTGTGACAAATATCATGTGTTGATGTTCAGTGTTTTTCCCCAGATATACTTGAAATATTATTTTCCCAGCAGCAATAATAATAGTTAATTATTATTTAACTCGGTTCTGTATTAGTTATTACTGTAATTGATAATTTGGAATAAATAATCTCTTCATTTGCATTCCTGCAAAATTTTTGTGCCTATCCTTAACGGGAGCAAATAAATGCGGGGAAGCAGAGGTGGTTGTGCTTAGCTGCAGTTATTTTTGACACAGTGTGTAATTATGTCTGTAATTCCATTTAGCACATGTGAATGCAGTAAATGAGATAAATACAGGAGTGGCTTCCCTTGTACAAATATCCCAGCCTCCTGACTGGGATGGAAAAGATGGAATTTTCACTCTTCCAGGTTTGTGCTCTGCTCTACAAGAGCCCATTTACACAGTAAATGGAGTTATTGCTTTAAATAAAAGCGAAAAATGAAGGATTTAGGGCATTTAGGGAAGGAAGAGCTGCAATGTGAACAGAAATGGTGCTGCCAATGATGCTCCACTTGGCAAAAAGCTGATAGTATAAACAGAAAAGAAGTAGGGAAAAAGTTTGTGGGGGTTTGTTCAGGTTTCCAGCAGCCTGGATTTTTATTCTCTTTCCAACATAAACCAAGCCAGTATCAAAGACAAAGCCAAGGCACCACCAGAAATGATTTACACTTCTTTTTTTTTTTTCCCTTGAAAAGCAGCACAGAAGAGAGATTTGAAACTTCAGAGAGCTGCCTTGGAGCCTGGGATATTTATCCAGAGAAGAACAGATTAACTGAGAAGGTCCATTCCCTACCTGCTCCTCATTCCTCTTCAGGAAATTGTCATTAAAGGAAGGAAAGGCCAACTTAAAGGATTTATGGATCATTCTTCCTTCTCCAAAGGAGAGGAGTCAGGAGGAATCCAGCAGGTACCTGAGACTGGATCAGCTCCAGCTCCAGCCTGTGGTTTACTTGGTCACCTGTCACCATACTGGGGCCTTTGAAATCCTTAAAAACAAAACAAAACAACCCAAAGCAAACTAAACTAAAGCAAAGCAAACCAAAGCAGAAAAATAAACAAAGACCAAACAACCACCCCCAAAAAAACCACCAAAATGAAAACCAAACCAAACAGAAAAACCCCAGCAAAACAAAACCAAACCAAGCAAACAAAAAAAACCCCAAATAAAAACCAAAATAAAACAACAAAAAAAAAAAAAAAAAAAAAAAAAGGGGAAGGAAAAAAATAAGTGTGTCCTGTCTTTAGTGGGATTTTGCTTGCTTGTTGGTTTTTTTTCAGTTTTGCATTCCGAATGCAAAATTGTCCATTCTGGGTGTTTTATCTCTCCAAGCAGTTTGAGGAAAAGCAGGTTAAATACATTAAAAATTCCATCTCCTCAGCAGCTTTCTTATGGCTTCAGTGATCTCTGGTTGGGTATTTTCTGGGGAGGAGGACACAAGGCTGGCAAGGGCTGGAGGTGAATTGGTTTTAGTCTTGAATACCTGATGGATTATGCTGGAATGTGGCACTTTGGAGTAGGTTTTTTTCCTGTAATTCTTCAAACATTTGTGCAAAGCAAAACCTCTCGAAGTGGAAAAGCCTGAGGAGCTGAAGCCCCAGGTAACACAGGGCGTTCTTGGATTGATTTTCCAATGGAAGCAGAATTAGGAAACTGCCCAGCACTGGCACAGGGTTTATTTGAGACTTGTGAGCTAATTTGACTGACCTTATTCAGTGTCTCATCCCACACGCGGTTCCATTTAAATCAGAAGCAGAGCAGGGGCATTTAAAGCTTTTTTCTGATATATTTATTAGTGGTAAAACACTTACATCATCATTCTCTTTGTCCTTGCTTTTAGCACATGCAAGGTTCACATGAAAATACACAAAGTTTTGGAGAGATTCGTGCTGCTCCATATTTCTCTCGCTCCCTGGGCAATATTTTGTGGTCCCTGTGTTTATTTTTCCCTCCCTATTTTTGATGTGTATCTGCAGAAAGCAGCGAACAGCCATCCAGTGCGGGCTGGATCTTATTCTAGGATGAGTTATGCAAACACATTTTTCCTGTTTACCCAGCAAGGTTTGAGTTGCACTAACTTCCCCTACAAAGCAAAGTGGAAACCAGCACGGGGATAAAAGTGTGGGAATAAAAAGAGGAGGGATGATAAAAGTGCCATTTTTCCTCTTAAGAACAAAGCTGTTTTACACTTTGCCACAAACCCCTGCTTGGTAATATATTTAGGATGATTTAGGAGTGCTTTAGCTTTTTAGGGGTGGATTGCAGGATTTCTGGAGCTGTGCAGTTTCTGTAGAGCTCTGAATAAATGAAATACTATCTTAGCTATTGTCCTCCATTACTGAACTATCAGAGCCACTCTTAATCTTTAATGTTCTTACTCTGACAACAGCCCTGGGACTCAGGCAAGTTCTGTTATTCCTTTCACACATGAAGAACTGGGGAACAAAGAGGCTCAGACTGCGATTTTCTACTCAGGCTGCTTGCCTTGGATCGAGTGAGAACTCTCATCTCAGTCTTCTCTCTGCACAGAAGTTTGTTAGTGGTGCAGTATTAATTGGGGCAAACTTTTAAAGTCCTTGTAAAAATAATTAGGAAGGCCAGGATGTAAGTCTGAAGTCAGAGGAAGTGAAATGATTTCTTTCTGTACAGAATGTCTAGGTTAAAGTCATTGAAATGAAAAGGATTTCTTTTCAATACATTGTCTGAATTCTCTTTGCAGAAGGTAAATAGAGGCTGAACTGCTTTTTAGAGGAACTAATTTGGATTTGGGGGATTATGTGATGGGATGTGATGACTGGAATAAAAAATTGATGCCTTTTCCTTTGAAATATAAAATAATTCAAAGTGATTTTTCAAAATATAAGAAGGGGGAATTGAGAAAGTTTAAAAGTAGAGGTGATTACCCCATTGTGTCATTGTATCGCCAGGATTGTAGGGGAAAAACATGCAAACTCCTCCAGTTCCCAGATGTACCAAACCCTTTGTGCTGGACTCAGACTGCCTAAACTTCCCTGAGATTTGCTGGGCTGCTGAATAAAACCAAATTCCCATTTCTGCCAGGTTTGGGTTCCTGTCCTACAAACAGGACTCATGGAGCTGCCCCCACCCTGGAGCCTTCCCCAGCTCCCTCAAACACCCACACAAATACAGGAATTTTCCCTCTCTGCCACAAAGTCTGAGCCCTGATTCCAAGTGGGATTCCCCTTAACTAATAAACCCCGTGGCTTTCATTATATGGCTTGAACTTTGTGCCTGTTTTTGACCCAGAAACAAGAAAGCTCTGGCAGTGTCTGAAACTTCGTGCAGAGATTTCTTTTAACTCAGCTCAGCAAATCCTTGCAGGTTTTCCTAGATATTCCCAGCTATGTCTCCAGAAGTGAATTATGAGCGGGCGCAGGAGCAGAATGAACACACTCAGAGGTTTCTGGTTCAGCTGGGCAGTCCCAGTGCTGGGTCTAAAGGGGAATGTTAAACCCCTTTGTGCAGCAGCAGTGCTGCAGGCTGGGCAGAATTTGGCTGTATTTTAGGTCCATCCCTGGTGAGTGATGCTGCTTGATCAGCCTCTCTTCCCCTCAAAACCCTGCTCCAGCCACATGGGACTTCTCAAGGGAAATGACTCCTTGTAAACAAGCTTTGGCTCTCTTCAATATGGAATAAAAACTCCCTTTTTACACCAGACACTCTTCCTGCAGCACCTCTTTGTATCACCTTGCCCCTGGCCAGGGAGGGTGACTCCAGTCTTGGATTTCTGCTCCAACCCATGCTGGGGCTCTGCTGATCAAGTCACTAATTTGCCTTTATCTTCCTATTTATCGACTGGGAGAAAAAAAAAAAAAGCAGAAATTGATTTCTTTATTTGCTTTGAGACCCACTGATAAATGTTGTATCCATTGCCTATTTATATTTTACCTATAATACACTGAATAATCACACAAGCAGGTGTTAAATAATAAACTCCAGAATAATTATTTGTTATGGCTGAGGGGCTTTTTTAAGGGATTCTAAGACCAAGTGGCAGGTTGCTGTAAATTTTCTGTTCTTTGGGATGATTTTACCTTCACAAACCTGAGCATTTCCAGGCACAAAGCTTCATTTTCTTTGCGGGAATGAGATGTCAGGGAGATGTCTCCTGCAGGTCACTCAGGCTGCATGGGATGACTTCATTCCTTCTGCTGCCGTGACTCTTTTGCAGATGAGCCTCTGGATGTGAAGCAGGTGATGAAATGTCCTGGTGAGAAAGATTTTTGTTTTATTTCATGGGGCTTTTCTTGAATTTTAGATCAATCTGATGGTGGAGGGGAGGGAAAGCCAAGCTGCTTCTGCCTGGGAAAAGTTAAAATGCTGATAATATTGGCTGATTTTTATCAGTGGAGGTAAGAGGATTGTCTTCATTAACATTTGTTCATTTTCTCTTTCATTTGCAGCCCCCTTTGAGGAGCTGAAACCCCACTTTCTCCTTACAGCATATGCAAATAACCAGCAAACAAATATTTTTCCATTCAGGTTATATTTCTTGCTCTTTCTTCTGCACTTTCCAGTTGCTGTGCATCATTTATTGCTCTTGCAAATGCAGTTCTGCACTCAAATTCCAACTGGTGATGGATAAAGTTGTGTATCCTCAGCTTTTCTGGACAGAATCTTCCAGCGTGGAAGAATTTTTGTTTCAAGTCCTCGATAATTTAAAACTTGGGAACTTGGGACACTTTAGATGAATCAGAGCCTCCAAGAGCCTTTATTCTCTTTAATATTTTGGTTTTACGGGTCTATGAATATCACTTTTATTTCTTCCCATATTTTTAAGGCAACAGGAGGAGAAAAAAAATAAAATAAAATAAAGCTTCTACATAAAATGGCAGCAATTGAAGTCACATCACTTGTGCAAGCAATGGCCTGAAGTCCTGTACTGGATTTAAAGCAGGCAGTGCCTTATGCAAAGTTTCAGGTACTCAAATGGAAGTAGAGCAGCACAGTTAAGGAACACAGTTTTAACAGCAAAAGGCAGTTTTTATGAGGATTTATTTTACGTTCCCCACATTTTTTCCCCTGCTCAGCAGTGCAGATTGCTTGGGCACTCCACGGTTCCATTAAAGGCACAGAATTTCAGCGCCAGGAGTGAGAATGTCAATGCCTGGGACAGCGAGCAGGGGATGAGAAGAGGTGCTTTGGGGCAGAGGAGAGACTGCACTGAGTGAACAGCTATTAAAGCTCTGCAGAGATTTTTGCTCCATTCCCTGGGGAAGTCCAAGGGAGCTGATCCCAGCAAAATCCCGGCTGAGCCTCTTTGGGACTTCAGCTGGAGGTTTTTTAATTAAGTTATTCATGGTCCGTTGGAACAGTTGCCTGCTGAGGAGAAAATAAAATACCCCAAGTGTTTCAGATGGCAGCTCTGATGGTGCTGTGGCCAAGAAGTCTCAAAATTCAGTGTTTTACCTAAACAAGAGGAGGAGGAAACACCCACAGGCAAATCCACCAGCACAGGATCTTCTGTGAGGAAAACCACCATGTTTGGGTTCAAACTGAAAGAGGCAAAATTAGGTGAGATGAATAGAAATTCCTCCCTGTGAGGGTGGGGAGGGGCTGGGATGGAATTCCCAGAGCATCTGTGGCTGCCCCTGGATCCCTGGAAGTGTCCAAGGCCAGGCTGGAGCAGCCTGGCACAGTGGGAGGTGTCGCTGCCCATGGCAGGGGTGGCACTGGATGGGATTTAAGGTCCCTTGAACCCAAACCCAAATGGAACCCCATGATTCCATGATATTCTGGATTGGTTGCTCCTGTATTTGTGTCCAGAACTACTCCCAGGTTTAACAGGAGCCACAAATTTTCGGTGTGGAGAAGAATGTTTGGAAATCTTTTGGAAAATGATGCCAGTAAACATGTCAAACCCACTGGTGTCGAAGATTCACGGCCCTGTGATGCATTTTCAGTTGAATCACGATTTCAAAAAATTCCATGCTTGGAATAATGAGCAGAACCAATAAAGACCTGTTTAGCCAAAGTTCTTGTTTGCAGCATGTGAATCTGAAGCTGCAGATTTAAGATGCTGGAAGGTGGATTTTGGGAAACTTTCCTGACTGTGGAAACACAGAACAGCTTTTCAGCTTCCCCCTTGCCCCTTTCTCCTCAAAGCCATTTACAAATGTCATTTTTAGCCATAGGAAATCCCTTCCCTGGAGCTGGAGAAGTGTGAAATGTATTCCCTCTAAAGCAACATCTGGGATCTTCAGCCAGCAGGGATGCTGAATATTCTGAGCAGAATTATAATTATTTTCAGATAGGAGTAGGTGCTGTTTGACACTCAGAGTATGAAGACTGAGGCCATAAATTATTCCAGATATTTGCAAAGTTTCCTTGCTCCATGTTGATTTTTTCTTTCTGTTCAGCTGTTTGTCTGAGTGTGTTTAGATTTAAAAAAAAAGGGGGAAAACCACCCACATAGTGAAGTCTTTGGTTAATCAGAATTTGATTACAATAAATGCTCAAGAATCATCATACAGTGTTGTTAATTAGATTAGTTGTTAACTAGAAGGATCTTGATGTATGATGAAATAATTGCAGTAAACAGCGCAGCTGGGAAAAATGTTTCAGATTTTCCACCATGAAATTGTAAACTTGGAGCTTGTTTCTGTCTCTCCGTGTTAATTGCTGCATTGTAATTTATTTCTCACTTTGTGTTATGTAAATGCCTCACATTTGCCACCTAGAGAAGCACATCACCTTCCTAGGAATGTTTAAGACCAGGAGAAAACAGTGTTTGGAATCCTAAATCCCTGTGCCTGCTACCCTGGGTGTGTCCTGGCTATTTCAGGTTCTAGTTTTCCCACCTGACTCAGGTGAAACCAGGTGGCTCTGGGCAATCTGGGTCAGTGGCAGAGCCAGCAAGTGACTCCCTGCCCCTGTGAGGCTCTGGAGGTTTTGCAAAAACTCATTTATTTCAGAAATTTTTGAGCCAAAGCATTTTTACCTCTCTCTAAAATCATTCGACCCTGCATTTCCCTCCAGTTCAGTATTGCTGAGTGATTAAAATAATATTTATGTGTTAATCATCTCCTTAGGAACAAGGTTCTCCAGTGAATTGGGCATTTCTGCCTCCTTTTCCTCACCTCTCAGCATAAACACCTCTGACATGGAGGTGAAATCCTGATATCCACACCAAAGATTTACACCCCTCCTAAATTTGGACATAGATTTGGTCTGCCAGGAGTGAGAAATTGCTACAATTGTTGATTTTATAACTTCCTGGATGGTCATTTTCACTTGAAGTCAAACTACAGGATAGAGCAGAAATGGTTCCAGGTGCAGCACTGGAGGGATTCCTGCACATTCCTGGGAAACAGGAATTTGCAGTGGTACCAGAATGGTCTGAGAAAGGCTTTTCCACCTTCTCATCTGGGCTCTCTAACTAATTTGCAAACCTCTTGCTGTTCCCCTGCTGTTTGTGTTACCAGTAAAAAAACCAAAAATAATCTGTGTGGGGCGTGGCATCCCAGCAAAGAAATTCCAAGGGAAAAGGTTGAAATCCTCATGATTTAATCAGACTTTAAGCAAAATGCTCCATGCTGAAAGACGCTCTTTTCTGCAATGTGGCATCTGGACATTTCAGCTTTAATCTGGAGGCCACAAAATTGTAAGATTTCCTGATGAAAAACATCGTGGGGATATGAATATTCAACAGCTTGGACAACACCAGTTGTGTCTGCGTGGCCCTGTGGCAAATCCATACCCCCAAGAGCAGCTGCAGGACTCCGTCTCGAGTAGAAATATTGAGTTTTTCTATTGCTGTGATTCCAAATCCATCTTTAGCAAGACATGGCAAAGTAAAATATTGAACCTGCTCGTCTTTTATGACCTTGGCAGTGATAAAAGATCTCATCTCTGTTGTGTTAGAATGTTGAAATATATATTTAATATCCTTCATAAATGACTGGGTTTTTGCAGGTGTTGAATTTCAGGCTGAAAACGGGGAAGAGAAATTAATTGGGTTTTTTTGAACCTCAGAATGTGATGGTCTAAGTAAAAGTTAAACCCCCATGTGCAGGTTTTATTTGGATCAGTGTCAGTATATTTTTAATAGCAAAAGGACATCACAGTAGCTTTTGCTGTCAGTACAATTAAAAAATCTGAAAAATAATTCAGATTTGTAGGGCCTGGTTGAGCTGCTCTGCATGTGGAGCCTCCTGGGTTCCAGGGCATGAAAGTGGAACTGGTAATTGATGTGATCCTCTGCACCCACAGGAGCTGCCAGAAACCAGCTGCAGCTTTGTGATTTGAAAAGAAATTGCTTTACATAGTTGTTAGTGGGTTTTAGTGGTATTTAGTTGTTTTCAAAATGGTTTTAAGAGTTAACACCACACCAGAAAATTATTAATTGCATTTTGAGATGTGTGAGTTTAATGGGCATCATGTCAAATATTGGTAGTGTTGAATATGAGGCTGAGGTTTGGATTTGGTTTCCAGTTCTCCCACAGACCCCTCCCCAGATATGTTCCAAATGAATTAAATGCTGCAGGAAGAAATTAATCCTTTTTAAGAAGGGGATTTAGTGAAATTTTAAAGATTTTTCTGGAGTCAGCCCCAAAAGGGACCAAAATTCTTGAAGGCACAAGGAAGATTTTGAAGACCTGCAGCTTTCCCAGACATGTTTTTCGTAATTTATAGTAATAAATATATATATATATAATTATAGATATTTATATATATAATTATATATATATACTAATTTATAATAATATAATACACTCTGTTATTATATTATTATAATATAATAACACCACCCCACTGTTAATTCTTAAATTAAAATCAAATTGTTTTATTGCAAGGGGTGAGAGTTTAATCTCAGTTTAGAACTGGCCAATAGAGAGCTCAATTTGATCTCCATTTCAAACTTAGCTCGAAGTATCCCTGTACAGGTGAATTGTCCTTCCCAAAGGTTAAAGGCAGTGAAATGACCTGGAATAGGCAGCCTGTGATAAGACTTTGATCATAAAATAGATGTTTTTTCATTAAGATTAGGCATAAAAACGAAATCCTTCAGCTTTGGGAATAGGCTGGAATTGTGAAAGGCCCAACTGTGTGTTTTTTGGGTGAAAAAAGAAGTTTTTGCCACTAAAGATCTGTGATTTTAGGGTGAAAAAAAAATCAAGATTTGAAAGGTTCTGCCTGTACCCATTTATTTTGCTGCTAATCCATGCAATTCCTCACACCCACCTACCCATCCCCCTGCCCTCACCTCAAGGCTCCTCAGGTTTCTGTTGTGCTCCATCTGGCTCTCAAGAAAGTTCTAAATTATCATTTTGCAGCGAGAGAAGAAAAATTATCCCTCAGCCTGCCATGTCCTGAGCTCCAGGCCTGGACCTAAGGTTTGTTTTCTGAAAAAAACTTTATAATGATGTTCTGCTGCTCACTGCTTGTTAAGGTGTGTTTTGGGTTAAATAACTTGTATTTAAGTTACACTCACTTAAAAGTTGCACAAAATTAAATCCAGGTTGGTTTTTTTTTGTTGTTGTTTTGTGGTTTTTTGTTGTTGTTGTTTTTTTTTTTTTTTTTTTTTTTTTTGTGACATCAGTGCTTTAATTTGAAAAATGTTCCTAGGCTATAAAGAAGTAATTCCAGTTCAGATATTATCTGTGAAGGCCCTATTAGGGTTTGGTTTTTTTGGTTTTTTGGTTTTTTTTTTTTTTTTGATTGGCAGACCTAGAGTAGGATTACACAGCAAATCAGAGAGATTATATTTGTCAAAAAATGACAGTCTTTCCAAGAAGATACTGCATACTGCATGTGCCCATACTGCAGGAGCTGGAGAAGAATCAGCTGAGTTTTCCACTACTGGAAAAGCAGATTTATGAGGCATTTGGGGGGGCACTTACATTACAAGAAAAGGCTGGGGAGAACAGAGCAATGGGGCGAAGTGAAAGGCAGCTGAAAGTGCATTTTTTGGGAAAGGGCAACAAAGTTTAGGAAGAGCCCAAATGGTGTGAGAGCAGCTGGGAGGGGAGGCCAAGACCAAGGTGTTTGTACCAGGTCAGTTCTGCCAAAATCTTTGTCATTCCAAACCAGTGGACTCTGACTCAGGGAAATCCAGTTGGGCTGAATATCTCGATAAAAAAACAGAGAGAAAATGGGGTAAATTCAAAGGGAAAATGGGATAAATTCCAAGGCACGTTGTGTGATTTGTGTGCCTGTGTTTGCCTAAACCCCCTCCCATCATCTCTTCTGCATCTCCTCTTCACCAGGATAACAGAGAAGACAATGAATTCTTGCAGCAAATTTTATATATGGATTTTTTTTCTCTCTCATGGGAAAACAATAATTACTTGGTGAGGAACATTGGCTGCATTACAGGAGTCAGAAGTGACAGCTGCACAACAGCATTTAAATAAGAATTTCAGCCATTTTTAGGAACTTCTGCATGGAACAGCAAATGTAAAGGAAATATTCAGATATGTGGAAGAAGGAAACATTGGCTCTAAATAAGCCTTTAAGTTTAATGGGTGAATTCCAACCTTTGCACAGAGCTAGACAAATGTTTTTAATCACTTTATTCAGCTTTAAGCTGAGGGTGTGCAGACCCCAGCCAGGATCAATTCTGTCCTGCAGGGTGACTTTCTTATTATTTCACTGGATTGAACTACAGAAAATTTAAATTGCACCACAGAAACTACAGAAATTTTATTGTTTACTTTTTAGAAAACTAAGTCTCCTTAAGTTATATGTTGCATTTCATCCTGGCCCATGGCAGGGGTTTGGAACAAAATGATATTTAAGGTCTTTTCCAACCCAAACCAGTCTGTGATTTATGGTTCTGTGGGTAAATGAAACAAAATTTCACTTGAACGCTTTTGTTAGCACAGTCAGAGCACAGCAGAGGTTTGATGTGCAGCCTGCACGCTGTGTCAGATTTGTTTCCATGGGTGGCAAGGTCATTAAACATCATCTGTTGGCTCCAGGTGAAGTGGAAGAGGCTGTGAAGGTAAATAAAACACCCTCCCCGCTCCCCACCAAAACACCCAAACCCTCCTGCCTGACAAACTGCAGAAATGCAATCAGGCTCGCTCAACCCTTGGAGAAAAATGGGGTTATTAAATCCCAGATTAAAGATAGGGAATTGGTGATTTTATCTCTCTCACAGACAAGATCCAATTTAGCTGATAGGGAACTGAACCTGAAGAGAATTCTCTAAGTTGTTTATTTCCCCCAGAAATGCATCACTAATGTTTAATTTGCACAACATGTCCTTGCTATGTTCCTTTTCAACCCTCTTACCTGTCAGGAAGATTATGGAAAAAATGGGGAGAGAACCTGTTGTGGTTTATTCATCTCCTGGGAGCAACCTGGGCTTGGTAAAGGTCAGCTCCAGCCCCAGGTGTCTAATTCCAGAAACGTCCAATGGGCTCTGAGTGCCCAAACCCTCCTGGATTTGCTGGAGGTCCTGCATCGTGTGGATGATTTTCCTGTTTTTTAAAAATCTCCTGTAAAATGGAGCTTCCAAAGGACACCCCTAATCTGCAAACTCACCAGGCTTCCCTAGAGCTGCCTCTGGTCTTTGGTGTTGCAGCAGAGCTGGGCAGGAAGAGGAAAATAGAGTGGATTTTGTAAAGCATAAGAGCCTGGGAACTGTAATAGAAATTGTACAAATAAGAGGATTAATTTTAATTTTATTTTTTTGTCTCAGCAGTGAGAAATGGGATTTGCCAGTGCAGTTTTCTTGCTTGTCAAGATTTGAGTGATACTTTACTGTATTTGAGGTTTCTTTGAAGGGCTGAAGCCTCACAGGAGCCACTCCTGCAGGAAGCTCAGAGGACAGTGAGGTAACCATGGGAGATCTGCAGGCTGATTTCCATCAGCATTTCTTCTCCCTCATCATTGCCCTGGAAGAGCCCTGGGGGGCTGGGAAATCATTATCCTCATAGGAGGAATTAGTGGATAGAGGAGGGACTCCAAGGGAATGCGCTCACACTGGAATTTCATTGTTAACTCCTAGTGCCCTTTGAATTTCCATGTCTCCAATGAGGGATCTGGAATGGGAACACTCCCTGCAGCTCATTAATGTGAGGGGGGGAAGGTCCTTCTGCTCTGGCACAGAGTCTATGGAGATATTTTCTCAGACTGCTTAAAAAAATCTGCATTCCCTTAAGTGAGGCATGCTCTGGAACGGGAAGAAAATGGAAGCCTAATGGCAAGTCCATTAGAAATAGCAAAACCTGAAATTAAATTCAGAGGGAAACGGCATTTATTTGAAATGAAAAATAAAAGACTGGAATATCTCCTTGAGGGTCTGTCTGGTGAAATGTTTCAATTTAGCTGTTGTTCATCTGCAATCCCACCTAGGGGAAAGAGCTGGAGTTCATTTTCCATCCAGTTCTCAGCTGGCTGAGGTTATTGTTGGGGATTTGGTACCTGGGCATCCCCAGGCCAGCACTAATTCAGGTTCCAGGTTTGCTGTTCCCCTGAGAGCAGTGGGAGATTGGCTCTGTGTTGGGGGATGTTTGATGTTTGCCACGCCTGTTTCCCAAAGTCAAGGCTGGATGGGTTTGGCTTTCCTGACCATAATTTTTGCTTGTATGTGAAGGAAACAACACAAGACACAAAACACTTCCCCTTTCTTATAATACTGGGTGGTTTTGCTTGGATTTTTAAAACCTGCTTATTTTTCCTTCCCCTTGGAAAATGAGCCTGTTTGCTACTCCTGGTTCAGTTGTTGTTTGTTCTCCCTGCAGCAGCTGCTGGGAGGAGATGGGAAAACCGATTGTTGCTGAAATGTTAATTTAAAATAGGAAAAAAATTGTGTTGTGCTCAGAGTTGTGAATGTCCATCTGTCTGTCACAAAAGGGCCTGGAGTGACAGCACAAGGGGGATGGCTTCAAGCTGCCAGAGGGCAGGAGTTAGATGGGATACTGGGAATAAATTCCTCCCTGTGATGGTGGTGAAGCCCTGGGATAGGTTTCCAGAGGCTGCCCCATCCCTGGAAGTGTCCAAGGCCAGGTTGGATCCACGTGGTCCAGAGGAGCGTTGGAACAAGATGATTTTTCAGGTCTCTTGCAACCCAAACCATGCCATGATCCTATAATTCTATCTGAACGGTCCCATGCATCCCAGAACATCATTCTACTGGGATGTTTAGGATAACAGAGCTGTTGGAGAGGTGGATGGTGGTAATCAAATCCTGCATGGTAAAAAAAATCCCAGGTTTGGCTCTTTGTGTACTGAGATTAGATTTGCAAACCCCTCACAGCCCAGGCCAGCTCTAATCCTGTGCACATCCAAATCCATGTCCAGATCC
Source organism: Anomalospiza imberbis (assembly GCF_031753505.1). Lineage (NCBI taxonomy): Eukaryota > Metazoa > Chordata > Aves > Passeriformes > Viduidae > Anomalospiza > Anomalospiza imberbis. Next base: position 3,345,959 of record NC_089708.1, read on the forward strand.
TGGCTGGATTTGTACCTCCTTCACAAAATAAATAATCCCTTCCTTCTGACCACCCTTTTTAGGTACATTTATGCAGCACCTCGCATTTTTTGTCCAGACTCTTGAAAGAGGAATTTTCAGAGCCTCGAGAATGAAAACTCTTGCCTGGCTTTGATGGATGGTCCTTTTATCCAGTGCTGTGCTGGTACTCGTGCACAAAACATCCAAAGTATCACACACATTTTCCAATTGAATGGCTCTCCTCAGTGAAGAAAATCCATATTCTCTGCTCAACAATGTGGACCAAAAGTCGAATAAACAGTAAAAAATAAATGGAGTAACCAGGGATTAGCAGACAGTGCATTATGTTGATTACCCACATTGTCTTCAGCTTAATAAATTCTATTTTGCTGTAAGTCAGTTCAATTGTGTGTGAAAATAGAGAAGGTGGAAAATGAGACTGAACAAGAGGGTTAAATGGCAGTGTGCAGTTCCAGAGGCAATTAAAAACCAAAAACTCCAGCCCTTGAGGAACAGAAAAAGAGGCGGTTTGAAGTGTAAAATAAAAGACACAATTCTGTGTTAATGTGGGAAGTTAAACTTGTCTGTCCAAGGCTCATCATTAAACCTACACAAAGGCAGAACTTTTTACTGCATCCTGTGGCACTTGCAATCCTAAAGATGGGCAAAGAGGAGGGAACAGGAATTTCAAGCCATGATTTTGGGATTCCACTCACTGGATCCAGATTAAAATCCCTTGGATTTGCCATGACTCAGTGCTCTGTCCTCAGTGAGTCCCTCCTGACCTGGGCTGTCCTAAGAACAGTCTTGCATCCAGAAGTTTTTAAGGAGCTCTTTGGAAGTCTCAGTTGATGCTAACTCTCATTTATTTATTTACCTCCTTCGGTGTGCCGTGGGAATGATGGAATTTCCAGTAGACGTCAAGAAAACTGAAAATGCACAAAACACTCAGATTTGGCTGGGGGGTGGGGGAGAAGATCCATGAATGAAGGGAAGGAAAAATTATGGAAAAAAAACCTGCAGTGTCACTGAGTTGTTTATCCTGTAGCCTGTTAATATATTTTTTTTTCTGCCTTGAAGCCAGGAATTGACACCCAGAGCTCCAGATCGAGCCAAGGAGGGGTGGAAGTGCCCAGAAACCTTGGGAAAGGGGGCTGGTATTTAAGGAAGTGGTGTCATCTAGTGGTTACAGCAAAAGACCAAGAAAACAGGACTCCTGGGTTGTGTTCAATCATTTCCTCCCTGCTGATTGATGGGTTTGCCTGGAAAACTCCTTCCTCTGGGGGGAAGAAAGAGGTGGTGGAGGAGGATGACAAAACTTTGGGCCCAAGTGAATTCTTGGGTTTGGAAAGGCAAAAATCAGAATGTGGAAGATGTTTGAGCCACCAGCAGGACCCTTTTGTGCAGAAAACAGAGTCCTGCTTCAGGAAGCACAGGGAGGATGCTCCGGTGGTCTGGTATTTAAATATTAAATTCCATCAGGATGGTGTGGAATTTGGCAGTTTTATATCCTGGGGAGTGCCAAATCTCTGGCACAGGGTAAGGAACGTGCTGTCAGTGGGTAATGGAGGGGAGCCTGTGTTCACTTATTCACTCCAAAGCAGTCTGTGGAGTGTCAGGAGCAGTTTTATTCCTGGCTAATGATCATTCCCACTGTCAGCACTCCATGGAGGACTCCCAGACGTACCTTTTGTTTCCATCAGCTGGAATCAGGATTATCTCCTGCTCTTCCTGGCAGCAAACAGGCTGGGATGGAGGAGTGGAGAGAGAATCTCGGAGAGTGTGGTGCATTTGTGGGAAGAGGGATTCTGTCGTGGATTTCATCCCACAGTAGATTTCTTCTTCCTTGTAGAGGGGTCTCAGCCCTCACAGGGCAAATCAGAATCCCAGAACATTACCAGCTGAAGGGATTCACAAGGATCAGCAAGTCCAGGTCTTACCTGAATGGCCCGTGCAGGGATTGACCCACATCCTGGGTGGCTTTTAGCACCAGGCTCTGAGCCCATCTCGGGATCCCTGGTCCTGGTGGATCCCGAGGGCATTTGGGATACCTGGGATTGTGCTGTGCCCAGTGGGAGGACAGCAGGAGGAGCAGCACAGCCTTAGGTGGCATTTAGAGTTCTTGACAGCTCTTCCCCCTGTCTGTGAACAATTATGGCATTCCTGAGCTGCCTGCTGGGGACTGTTGGCACGAGGGAATGGATTTGCACAAGGTGCCCTCCAGTGCAGCAGCCCTAACCCAGAGCCAGGGCTGGTGGTATCTGGGGTTTGCTCATCCCTGCCCTGGTCCTGGGGTGTCTCAAACGGCTCTGCTAGAGCTGGCACTGCGTGCTTTGGAAAAGACATCAATTTCCTATCTGTAAATTAAAAAGAGGTACAGAGGGTCCAAGACAGGGGTAAGTTTAAGTATTTGTACATGAAACTCTCATTAAAATCTGTGGAAGTTTTGCAACAGGAGTAGCTTTGGAAGAGGTTTATCCTGATGGCACAAGTAGCTGAATCCTCCTCTCTTCTGGTAATGCTGTTTCTTCCATAACATTCCCTAGAGGTCTGTCCCTACATCCCAATCTCTTCTGGCATTGGCTCTACCTATGGCAGATATTCCATTTTTCCCAGCTCCTTTTTGCCAGGAATATTTAATTGGCTCAGGGGTCCCATCAACAAACAGTCCCTGTGACAGAGGGACCTGCAGCTAGATGGGATGAGCTGGGCACACCTCGGTATCCAGTCCTCAGGTGCCACATGTGGGATTTTTCATGTGGATAAGAGTCTCTACAACTCCAAATCTGGGAAAATTTCAGTACCCTCACGCTGCTCAGCATGCTCTTAAAATCATGGAATATTTAAGGCTGGAAAACCCCTCTATGATCCTCGAGTCCAGCTGCAAATGCAACGAGTTCATCACTAAACCACATCCTCAAGCCCAAATCCTCATGTTCTTGGAATACTTTCGGGGAAGGTGACCTCACATTCTCTGTTCCAATGCTTAACAGCCCTTTCCATGCAATTTTTAGTTTCTAATATCTCATCTAAACCTCCCTTGGCCCAACCTGAGGCTGCTTCCTCTCATCCCAACTGTGTCCAAGAGCGCGTGGGGACAGTCAGGGCTCCAAGAATTCCAGGGTGTGTTCCTGTACCTCCTACCCTGCTGGAGCTCCTCCTGCCTGCCTGGTTCTCCTTTCCCTGGTCACTTTGGACATTTTTCTGGCTGCTGAGCCATGCTGAGGAGCGTGGCAGCAGCACTGGGATGTGGAACCCCGGGAGCAGCCCAAAGGCCAGGCTGCTGTTCCTGTCCTGCTCAACTCAGCATCCAGCCTTCATTATAGCTCTCTGTTAATTACATGGTGCTGATTATGGAGCTACTTAGCAGTTCCTCCCTCCTCTTTTTAATGAGCACAGCTGTTTTCTGTCCAGCTTCAGCAGGGAAAATTCCCTGATTTAAGAGTGAGGCATTCCAAGGAAACTGCAGAGGACTCCTGGGCTCGTTTGATGTGTTTCAACATTCATGGTGTCCACTTGTGGCCTTCCCCCTTCCCCTCTTTAATGACTCTTTATCACTAATGGACTTTATTAATTGCATTAAAGACCACACAAAGTCCTCACCTGGTTGTAAGGAAAGCATTTTGTTTGTAAATGTACTGAGTTGGATCCATGCACTGGAGTCCCGTTCCCTGACCAAGTGTTTTCTACCAAAAATGGCCAAAACTATTCTTATTTTGCCAAAATCTCTCCAAAAGTGAGAGATAGAAACATGAATTTGATTCTGCTGTGACTTACAGCTTCCCAGGTGTCATGGTTTGACACAGAAGTGAGTTTTCTCAGGAAGTTGTAGTCAAACCAATCAGTGGTCGGGGTTGGATATTGGCACCTGGAGTGACCACTGAAGGCATGGACACACCTCTGAGAACACAGGGGGTTAAAAGCAAGAACTCCCAGGGGAACTGGCTCTCTTTGGTTCCAGAGTGCAGACTCTCCCCTGCCCAGCCACAGGCAGGGTGGGGAGGGGAAGCCATGCGGCCTGGTCGAGGTAGGCCGGGGTGAAGAGACTGGAACCGGGCCAGCTCCTGCGGATGGAAGTGTGGAGAGAAATGGAGTTGCCTTTGTTCCCCCACCCAGAGGGAAAGAGACAGAGAGCCTGACGGCACCTTGAATTTGCCGGCAGAGGAGAAGTTCGGGGGGAGGTGCCCAGCCTTGGGAGTTGGGGTTCCTGGGCAGAGATTTCAGCCATCCAGGGAGTCTGAACTTTTAACCCTATCCTGGTTCTTGCAGCAATTATGTGAGGGTGATTTGGTTAATTATGTTTGTTTTCATTTAATAACCACTTTGATAACTCTTTGACTTTTTTGACAATGTCCTGTGATTGATTTTGGCTCACAGCAACAAAATAAATTTGTCATATCATTCCAGATCTGCATTCCCGGACAAACAGGATTCCTGCATTTCTGTTTTAATGTCTTCCCATGGCTGATTTTTGGGCTTGAAGGAGCAAGGATTTCTTGGTCCTGTGAGTTGTTCCCATTTTGAGAGCAAGCAGAGAAGAGTTAGGTATTTTTTTATGCCATCTTTCTGGTTTACAAAGGATGCTCAAGCATCCCTAAAGACAGTTGCAGTCAAACATGAAACCATTTATTATTAATACTTCATAATTTCTTTACATGTTAGAACTGGCCAAAAAGTTCTTTTAAGCTTTTGGTTTTTTAATTTAAGTTTGCAGTCTTCCTGTGGTTTGTCCCTTTTTTGGGTCTGTTAACCAGTGAGAGGGGGGAATTTCAGTTTCATTTATGCTGTGCAGGAAAACACGGAACAAACAGCAGGAATGAAGTTAAGGTTAGTTGAAATCTCAATATACAAAACTCAGCTATGCCCTGAACCTCTACAGCCTTCTAGGATCTGGAAGGAAAGAGATCATTGAGGAAGAAATAAACTGAGCTGTAGACTTGCCCCAAAATCCGAACAGAGATAAAAAAAATTAGAATTCTTCCAGTAGTTCTATGAAATTAAGACACTTTTGGATTTCCAATCAAATCCGTTTGCCCCAAGTTATTTTTCTTTGTTTGAGGTGATTTTTCTGTGGGGATTTTGCATTCCTGGGGTGCTTTATTGGGGGGGGGCGTGTATATCCATATTATAAATGAGAAAAGAGAACCACGATAATTTCCCAAGGTTTTTTACTTTTTTTTTTTTCATTACTTATCCATACATTCACTACAAAACTTCTTGGAGATTTTTTGCTTTGTATTCACAGGATAAATCAGTTTAGGTTGGTTCATTTATGTGATGCGTTGCTGACAAGCTTGCAGGTTGGCTGTTGAAAATGAGTGTCTGTTTAACTGCATTTGACAAAGAGGGGCAGGAAAAAGGCAAAAAAATTCCCACTGGAGATTCCTGAGCATCCTCCTGCCAGGATGAACCAACCCAAAGCCCTGCAGTCAGAAGAGGGGTGGGAGCATTTACAGAACTTTCTTGAGGGATTTCCAGGGCTGAAAATATGTCTGTGACAGAAAATCATCTTTAGCCTGCTTATCTTGGATACAGAGATGGAAATCAGAGCATTGGGAATGTTGTTCAGCCCTTAAATGTTACAACTTCCATTTGTTGGTCAATTGAGGTGGAAAATTGTTTATCAAAGCCAGTATGGAGAGGAAAATAAAGGAAAGAGTGGGCTTTTTCCTGGCGGTGCAGAATTGCTGAGGATAATTCTCTGCCCTGAGCAGTGGAAGGGGTGGATAAGGCAGGGGGTGACACAAGTGACAGGTGACAGCCCTGGCTGGCTCAGGGAGCCTGAGCTTTGTGAGAAGTTGTTGAACTGTGGAGCTCTGAAGGCAGACAGAGACAGAAAAGGCCCTTCAGATCTTTCTGTGCCTTCTGCAAGCCTTTGTCTCTCCCTTTTTCCTTCAAAGCAGCAATTTTTCTTTGTGCGTTTTTTTTTTTCCTTTTTTCCCCTTCCCAGCCCTGCTCAGCAAAGGCTCTCCTGGGAGCCAGGGTTGAACTTGGCACACTTAGCGAGGCTGGAGCTCCATGTCTACACAACTGGCCAGGATAAACTGCTGGATTAATATTTCAAATGACTTCCTAGTACAGCCAGCAGTGTGGCAGGGATCCAGGAAGCAGGGTTTTCCTGCTGAAATCTGCCTGCTCCTCTTAATACACAGCTACAAACTGTTTCTTTTTGAAACTGCTCTGTGGAAAGAGCAAGGTTTTTGCTAATGGCAAATTCTGACACCCTTCTTTTGGCCTTCCACCAGTTTTATTTCTACTTCTGTGGAGTGTGCTGACTCTTTTGGGGGTGGAATGCTGGAGAATTGAGCTGTGTTGGTTCGCAACTCTATTGCTGTAAATCTCTCTGGAGTTAGAATATCTTTATTAGAACTTTATTATTGTGAGCTCTCCATCAGACAGCTGTCATTTAGAATCACAAAGCTTTGGTTGTGTTACCATAACATTTATCACCTTTTCAGTCAGTTTAACAAAGGACAGTATTTTTCTCGCTGCTGTAGGAATTGCCCATTTCAAGAGATTCTGAACTTTAATCAGCATTTTTTTCTTAGGTTTGGGTTTTACCTCTTGGCATTGGTGACTCCAGAGGAGCTGATCCTGCATCGCCTACTGTAAGATCCTTCAGGCCCAAATCCCAAAATGTCGCATTTATATCCCTAATCCCAGAATTCATGAAGCCAGGGTTGTTGTGACAGCTCTGAAATTTTTCATTTGGAATATTTCTCCTTGCATACATTCATAAGAAGATAATTTGAATTATTTTGTTAGTTGAATTTTCTTAACCCTTTGAAGTCTCTAGGGATAAAAACCAGGGGGGTAACTGTCTCAATAGAGACAAAGACACGTGTTCTTCATGCAGGATAGCTGAATCTTTATTCACATAGCTCATATTTCTGTGGTTGCCAGTAGGCACCGTGTTCAATCCGAATTGTTCAGCAATTCATTCTAACTCAGCTCATTGGTTGGTAATGGCTAGTGTGCATGTCCATCAAAACTTTTCTCTTTCTATATGTGTTCACATTCTTGTCTCCTGGGAAGAAGATGTTTCACATGGGTGGAATCTTCCTCCCCACAGGTGCCAACTGTCTTCTCACAAGAACAGATCCTTATGCAAACTCATAATCTTACTGTTGCAATTCTTCTCTCACGGGAACTTCTCAGGCTAGCTGTTAGCTTGGCAAAATAACAAGGCTGATTTTACAAGGCCTTTCTTTTATAAGGTTTCACCTATATGGAATAGGTAACCTCTTTTTATTCCAGTTTGAGTCCAGACAAGGTATTTGGGGGCATTGAAATAAACTGCTAAGAGCAGCTGCATGGAAGAATTCAAGTTGAAATCCACAACTTCTCAGGATGAAGTTTAAAAAAAAAAAAAGTGTCAGCTGAACCACGGAAAACTGAATCCCACCCAGGGTATGGCAGGAGGTGGGACTAGACGGGCTTTAAGGTCCTTCCAATCCAGACCAGTCTGGAATTCTCTTTGTTCCATGTTGCAGAGTGGACATTTTCCAGCTACCATAAACTTCTATGTACCTTTTTTAAACTATAATTAAGAATTGTCCAGACCGGGGATGTTTGTTTGCTGCTCACTCTGCTGAACCCTGGGGCTCCTGGGTTCCAAATTCCCAGGAAGGAGAGCAAATTCCAACCCACAGAACTGCCCAGAGGAGCAAAACCAAGAAAGGCTGGCTGCAAACAGCACGGAGCATTTCCCCTGGTCCTCACCGTTAGTTTAGCTCCCTATAATTTGATTTATCAGGGGCAATCACTCCGATTATCTCTGTCAGACCACAGAGCACAGAAGGCAGAAGGTGGGAAGATGAGGGAGTTTCCTGGTTCCTGTGCTGCCTCTCAATCCATCAGGATCCACATCTCCTCAGAGGGAAGCATTTCCAGGCTGATCACACCAGCAGATCCCTGGCATATGGCAAAGGGCTATTTTTTATTATTTACACAATGAATGGCAAGGAGACCCTGAGTGGCTCTGATTAGAATTAATGGCTCATTAGCTGGGCTGTCAGCACCTCCCACCAGTGAGGATCCAGACAGGGAAGGTGATGAATTGTGGGGATTCACAGAGGACTGGAGTGAGAGCAGTCCAGCAAGGCTGGGGAAGAGCCCAAATTTCTGACTTGGCCCTCTCTCAGGGTGGAGATAAATGTGCACCTCACATCCAGCTGTGCCTGTGCCAGATGTTGCTGCTGTTACCAACTGGCTCCAACATCAAATGCTCGTCACAGCTGCTCTGGCAGAGCTCCCAGAGCCCCAGATCTGCTGCAGGGCTCCTTCAGGGCTATTTATTTCCATCAAAAGGGGAGCAAAGTTAACAGAAACTCTTTTTCTCCATCCTCTGGAATGTGGGGAGTGCTTGGCCACTGCTGTGGATGAGTTTTAGGAGATGAAAACTCCTTGTTCCAGCACAACTGGATCTGGAAGATATCCCTCTTGAAAGCAGGGGACAGAGATGCATTTTGTCAATGTTTTCCCATCTCCTACACTGAAATTTTCACTCAAAACCTCAGTGTTTGAACACTGAACATGAGGGCTCTGACTGTGGAGTACCATTCCCATTTCCACAGAGATTTTTGCCTATCCCATACTTCTCCCATTGCTGTTGGATGCTTTTGTACCTCAGTTACTCTCACAATTTACCCTATTTCAGAGGGATTTGGGGAGTATATTTTATCCAGCTGCCTTTTGTGGATCTGGACATCCTGTCTTTTCCTGTTTGGAAGCAAGAATTGTGATTCCTCCCACAGAACAGGGAGAGGGAGGACAGGGGAAATGTAATCTGAAATAAAAACCCCACAATCCAGGCTGCTCTGACAGGCTCAGGTTTCCCAGGGAAGTGGCAGGGATGGAAAACTTGGAGTTTTCCAGGGTGGAGAACTTGGAGCAGGGATGAGGAGAGGGCAGAGTTAATGTGACCACCAGCACGTGGAAGTGTGCTCAGTAATGCTCTCATTTCCCCTGTAATATGATAAATACTCTGAGTGTTAACAGCAAAAACCCCAACAAACACAAAGCAATCCATCACTTTTGGGGAAATTGCATGGATAGACAGAAAAAACCCTCCACTGCTCCCTGTGCTGCTTTTCTTAGTCCTGTTTTATTGTTTCTACTTAATGAACTGGCAAATAAATTATAAAAATATGGTGTACAAGCCCATTCCTTATTAATTCCATATTTGCTGCAACAGGGTTGCATTTTGAACATTAATGAATCAAGGAGATGGAAAAGCCTGGTAATTTAATTGCACAATTATCATTGCTGTAACATTTGTTTTAAGGATGTGACAAAGTTAATGGAAGTTTTATTTATTTATTTCAAGTGATCTTCAAGTTAACATTTGCATTAATTTAAAAAAAAAGTTTATTTAAGTTTATTTTATTTCCTCTCACCGGCTTTTTTTTTTAATTATTATTCATCTGTTGAACCAAAAAGGAGATAATTATTTCTACGTATCTCTATATTCTAATTATTTCTGTATATTTCTATATCCATCATTTTCTGTATAAACTCTTAACACTTCATCCATTTCCATGTTTGAAGCTTCCCTAATGAAACAAATTCTTAAAATGAGGTTTGAATAAACTTCCCTGCTAAAAAAAAAAAAGATTCACCAAGGAAGGAAACATCTCCCATTCATCCTGGGAGTGGAGGAGATATTATTGTTATTAATTCCAGTAATTAGGAGGAAAACATAGCAAATTACTCCTAATAAGCCTTTCAGACAGGATTTTCTTTTAATCTCTAGGCTCATTTATATTTATTTTTATTTTTTCACCAGCTGAACTTGGCATTATCTGCACACTCTGCAATGACCTTTATTTGTTTGCTGACAGATACAACCCAGAGGTTGAAATCAAAGTGATTTAGGGTTAATTTATTTTAATTTAATACTCAGGACAAAATAAGAGGTAAAGGTACTTTTATTTTTTCAGTTTGTGGATGGATTTCTACTCCATGCATTTCTTCCTTAATTCTTCTAAATATGGGAATATTTGTGATAAAAGACAAAGAACCTTCTTTTTTCAAGGGAAGGTAACTGCACACCAGCCCTTTTTAGTAACTTTGGCACCTCAAAATGATCTCTAAATGTGACATTTTCAGGGGTTTCCTCCTCTTGATGGTTCCAGGAGCATTTTGGATGATGGAGAATCCTCCTGAAATCTGAAGCAGACACTCCAGGTGTGGTTTTAACACAACTGAAAGTTGTTTTTACTTCATTGTTGTGGGAGCTGCAGCCCTTCCAACCTGTGTAATCTTCCTCCTGAAGAGGATTTTCACATCTAAATCTTCGACAAAATTTGGCTGGGATTTAATTGTTTTTTTCTGTTGAGAGGGAGAGAAGGGGAAGCTTGAGACAATTGCAGAAGACATTGGAAAGAAAATTTTGAAAGTATCCTGAATCTCCAGAGTAGGGAATTTTCATAAATGCTGTGGCTTTTTCTCTTGTGAGCTTTGGGTTAAAAATCCCCCTTCTGGAATTGGGTGTGATTTCTTCCCTTGCTCTTTTGGCAGCTTCCACTCAGTTTAAGGCTCCTGAGTATAAACGTAAGGAATTGTTTCCTTTTTTTTTTTATTTAAATCCTTTTTGGAATAAATAGTTGGCTGAAAAATCTTTCTTTGGAAGTTAAAACCAGTGCAGAGAGAGGAACCTTGAGCTCCTGCTTTCCAGCTCTTGCCTTAATCAGCAATCACTTATTTTAGTTCTCTTTTCTCACATATGATGACAGTATTTTTAAGTATCTTTAATTTTTTTTTGCAGGTTGAATGCATAGCCGCAAAAATTCCTTGCATGTGTCTTCACAACCCAATACTAACCAATTGCTGCTGCTAATTCAGATTTTCCATGGGTTGAGTTCTTTTGGGTAGCTTTTTTAAAATTTTTACTGCAGATTAAAGAAAAAAAGAGAACATTTTCCTCCTGGTTCTACTGAACAGGAGGTTCAAGAGTTGAGCTCGAATATTTAAAAAATCAACTTCACCTTGAAACCACCTCCACAGTTTGAGCTGCTCCTGCTGTTCCTTACAATGTGAATTTTGTCTCCTACTCTCTCTTACATTTTTCCTGTTATTTATTTATAAAGCAGAATTCAATATTTTCCCTTGTTCCACTCCCTTAATCTCTTCCTTTCCTTCTCCGTGTTCCACTAAAATTCTTCTAAATTCAGAGCTTTGTTTCCAAATCTGCAGCTGCCTCTTCCTTCTATTCCAGGCATCACCTGAGCACCGCATATTTTATTTTTTTAGCATGGAGAGAACCTGTTCTGCAAAGGATGGTGTGGTTAGAAAACCTTTGAGGTATTTGGACCAACTTGGAAAGAATTAATGTGTGCTCACAGCTGCCAAAGCTGAGCCATCTGCTGGGTTCAAAGTTCATTAAGTATCACTGCTTTTAAATTAATAAAGGCTCTGTTAGAAGAGTAATTGGAAGTTGCATAAAATATGGGTTTGGGACTTTGGGTATAGAGCATATATTTGATAAGAGCTTTAGACAATTTCTATAAAAAGTTCCACTTTTGTGATTACTGCAGCATTAAATTCTGTAATGTTTGTCATTTAATCCCATCTAAAGATTAGGATTAGTAGCACTGCATTATTTCCTAAACCCCCAGGCCCAAGTTTCCCCATTATTAAACACTGCCGGGGGAGGTTTGCCCTTCAGGGGTGGAGCTCCCAGCCCTGGGAAATGCGGGCTCCCTTTGTTTTCCAGCTTTAGAAAGGATTGCCCTGATTCCATCAGGACCATGGACAGTGGGAGGAAATGAACGGCAGAAAGGGACAGCCAGGATCCATCCGAGCAAGGCCAGAGGCACGACTGTTTTCCACCTTAGCTGGGAGAAATTCAGCTTGCCAGGAATATTCAAATGAATGTTTAATTAATTGTCAATATAGTGTCAATATACTCAAACAGGACTATTTTACAAGATTGCAGGAAAAGGTTTTTTTAAAAAAGGAATGGCTTGAGTGCAAGCTGCAGCAAAGCTGCTGGGAGGGGCCTTATGGATGCCCGGAAAGCTCAGGAGTTGAGATTATCCCTTGGGGCATGGGAAAAATTAGATTAATATTCCTGTTTTGCCTGAGTCAGATCAGGCAAACCTTTGTTTCAGCAGCTCTGGTTCTTTGTTTTAACTCCTTCCCAGCTCTTCTTCACAAACAGCATCTGTTGCCTCTTTTCTGTCTGAGGGGGAAGCAGAGGGTGACAATGCTGGGAATAACTGGGGAAAGCCTCTCTGCACATTTCCAAATTCAGGGATAGGGTCACTCCCAAGCTCCTTTTGGTCCATCCTGACCAAAGGAACTCCCTCCAGGTGGATGTGAGGAGCTGCTGAACCACTGAACTAACTTGAAAAAATAATTGTTTGCTCCTCAAAAAAGGCACCAGCCCCCATGTACACATGGACACTACATGCAACTGCTCCAGCCCACATTCCCCCTCTGGATTCATCCTGGATCCCTGTTAAATCTACTGTGGTTTAAGCATTTTTGTTTTGCAGTAAAGCCTGGGATTAACCAAAAAGAAGGAGGGAGAGGAACAAGGCAAAACTTAGCTTGGAATGGAATTGATCCAACCTTCCACCAGCTGCCTTCAGTGTGGAGACACAGGAGCTCCAGAAGGAATTAACACAGCACTGCTGCTCCTTTCCTACCTTCCCTTCATGTTAAACTCTATGAGGGACTTGAAGAAAAAGTATTTGTTGTATATGAATGAACAAAAAAGCCCAATTCCATGTAAATTCCTGCTTGCTCTGAGTTTCTGAAATGTGGATTCTTCCACTGGGCTCTGGGAGGGACAATGCCCAGAGGCTCCTCCAAGCCCCCAGGTGTTCAGGGTGCACAGGGAGCTGATGAAATGTGGCTTGTGGCAAGTGAAAATGGGCTTCTTTAGACCTGGCTTTAATTTGGGGGATTCTAAATCACCATGCAGCACCTGCAGGGTTTGACATCAGCAGAGAGCTTTGCACGAGGCCGAGGTGGCTTGAGAAGATGGGCTTGAGCTGGTTTTGTAAATATTTCTGTTCTTATGAAAAGTATTTGTACAGGAAAAGCTAACAGAAAACAATAGCAAAGGATGGAGAAGAATCCAGTCAGACAACCACCATAAATTAGATTTAATTAAGTATTTTCCATTTTTCTGGCTGCATTTCACAGTGTGTTCAAATAGCTGATGTTTAGTTCCTGGAATATACATTTTCTTTTCAACGAACCATTTAGGGGCATTTTTAAGGCTGCCTCTCTCTGTGCTGGCATTCAGAGGTTTCAAATCTACATTAAGTGTTTTATTAACCACATTCCTTCACCAGCTGAGGGAAAACAAAGCCTCGTCCCACACCTTCCCAGTTCTGTACCCAGGGATGGACTGGGCAGTGCCTGCACTGAGCTGCAGCTCTGGAGCCAGCAGGGACTTTTTAGCCTCTCTGCTTAATGTAACTCTGCTTAACTTTAATTTCTGTCCTTTCAGAATTTCTGTCCTTTCAGGTTCAATTTTCCCAAGGCGAAATCCAGAAGATTTAAAAATAAATTCTGCCATTCCATTGCCCAAAAGAGGAGAGAAATGATCAGATTTAGGACTGGCTGCTCGCCTTTTGCTCTGATTGTTCTTGATTAAATGGAGCCACATTTGGGCTTTTTTCCTGTGTCCATTTCAGAAGTTTTAATTGTACCACAACTATTTAGGGGGTCAAGAGATGGATTTTTGTTTAATTGGTGGCTTTTTAGGAGAGGAGGATGAAATAACATTGTTACCTCCTTTCTATGCATTTAACTTAACACACAAAGAAATCACCAGCCATTGTTAACTGATATTGAAACCTGATCTAAGTCAATTTGTTTAGAATTTAGGATTAAGTAATTTAGATAACTTTTGACAACACACTATTCTGAAAGGCTCTCCCTTGTAAGTTCCCCCCAAAGTAAATCACTTCCATCTCGTAAATGAATTATTTACGAGACAATTTCATAGGGAGAGCTTCAAAAACCCCTCCAGGCAAGAATAAAATGATCTTCAGTGTTCCAGTCACAATTTATTTGGATAATTGCCTGCCTTTACTCTTCAGGGAGCACTGCAGGTTTATGAGCTCCTGCCAGAGGTGCCACTTCCCTGCACTGGGTCAAACTGGGGAGTTTTTCCCCCAAATTTGCCAAGGAGATTTGCAGGGCACTGCACAAACCAATTTCCCTGCTTTGATTGCTTGTTTATTTTTAATTATTTCACCTCCCCAGTGTGTGATTTTGTGACAAAGGAATGGCTTCTCCAGCCTGTTTTGTTCTCTCACGTGGGTGTGAGGCTTGTTTGAGCATAGACTCTGCAAAACTTCACGGAAAATCAGTTTATTTCTTTGGAGGGGGAAAAACCCCGAAGTTAAATGTGGATTTTATAATTCCAAGTATTTCAGGGATTCTGAGCAAGTTCTGCTCAGCATGTCCTGCTCTGGCCATCCCTCATCCCTTACAAAGGACTGAGGAATCACAGCCCTGAGCCAAGGGCAGCTGGATTCCCATGGGATTGGGATTCTCTGCTTCTCCCACTGCTCTGCTCCAGCAAATTTAACTTCTTAATGGGATTTCTACAAATTATTGCACAGGGCTGTGCCCTAATTTTGTTCACTTGCACCTTAGAGAAGGGAAGAAAAATAAAGAAGCAGTAAAATGGCAATGCAGAGTCAAAATCCCCGGGTTTTTCACCCAAGGGTTCTGCCTTTCTATGGAAAAATCAGAATTTTCCCCAGCAAACAGGAGTGTGCTGTTGAAACATATTAAATGGTACAAAATAAATAAATTTTGATTAAGTAGGAAAAACCCAAACACCAGCATCACCCAAAACCTCTCTGTTTGTAAAATTTGGGCAGGTCAGTTTTGAAAAGAGGAAAGGGCTGGGAAATGACCATGCTGTACTTTTTCATTACTTTTATAAGCGTTTACAAGTATTGTAATTCTCTCGTCTTACATTTCCTCCTCAAACCCTTTATTCTCTGCAGAGCCCCTGACGACACCTGCAGGGACGTGAGCTCAGCCTGCCCTTCTGATGCTCACAGTGTTTCATAGCTGATAATAACAGAGAAAAATTAATAAAATCCCTGTTCTCTGATCGTTCCTGAAAAGGCCTTCAGCAGATGATTTATTTAGAATGGGATTTTCCAAAAGATCCTGGGCACTGGGTGCCTAATTCTCCTAAACCATTGAGTGGATCCTGCTTTTCTTTCAATAATCCAACCTAAAACCAGTTCAAAATTGTCCAAACTCAATGTATGTCATCCAGATGTAAACATTAGATTTGATATTTCAAATAACGTCTTACATTAATTTGATTAAACTCCCTGACAATGCTTATAACTGGTGTGAGAATCAATCTCCTCCACAGATTTTTCACTGTAATTTATCATTATTTAATGAAAACTTAAAATAAAGAGGTCAAATTTATGTCACATTCCCTTGAATACTTGGAATATTTCATCTTCCCTGCACAGGAATTGAAGCAGACCCTTTAGACAGATATCAGGGCTTCCTGATCATTTTTTTCTGCTGCCTTCTTGTTCTTGGTGCTGCTGCTAAAGTTATGAAAGGGATTAGAGGGTTTCATTCTCTTAAATGTCAGGGGGGGAAATATAAAATATGGGTGTTTATTAGCAGCTCATGAAGGACAACCTTGATTATCGAGGCTTATTTGAGCAGCAGTTCCCAGCTTCCAGACCCCATCACTGGATGTGCTTATTTTCCTCCTCGTGCTCAGTTGATCTGTTCTGTTCTGGGCAGTGAGGGAGTGAGGATGATCCAGATCCTGCTGAAGCCAAAGCTGGGACACAGAATCTCTCCTGTTACTTAAACATGAGCAGTTCTGAAGGTATCGTAAAAGCGACCCAATGCCTGGGAAGAATAAGCTCTGAACTCCAGTGATTTCAGAAGTAATTAATTACTTTATTAAACTATATTATACTATAACTATATGACACTAACAAGAACTATCACTAACTAGCAAACTCGTGACTCTGCTGGATTCAATTGGTCCATGAATGCAAACAACCATCACCAGAATCCAATCCAGCAATCACCTTGGGTAAACAATCTCCATTCCACATTCCACATGGGACAAACACAGGCACAGATAAGGATTGTTTTCTCTTGTTCCCTCTGTGCTTCTCCAGGAAAAACCCTGAGAGAGAGAATTATGTCTCTCTGTTCAGAGAATGTGAATGCCACATGAAGGGGTTGTGTTGTCATTGGATGTTAATTTGTAGCCTGGTGTTTGTTTTAAAGGTAACAAAGGCATTTCTCAGGATGAGAACATTGATCAGATGCAGAGCACGAGAACCCTGAGTGTCTGAGTTCTTCTCAGAGCCAGAAATGTCAGGATCCTGGAATGGTTTGGGTGGGCAGGGACCTCAAGGCCCATCCAGTGCCACCCCTGCCATGGCCAGGGACACCTCCCACTGTCCCAGGGCGCTCCAAACACTGTCCAGCCTGGCCTTGGGCACTTCCAGGGATCCAGGGCCAGCCACTGCTTTTCTGGGAATTCCATCCCAGCCCCTCCCCACCCTCCCTCCTCACAGGGAGTAATTTTTTCTGTATATTTACCCTAAAGTCTCCCTTTCCCAGTCTGAACCCATTACTCCGTGACCTGGATGAACAATCCCTCTCCACCTTCCTAGACAACCCCTTCAGATCCTGAGGGACTGCTCTGTGGCATTATTTTAGTCTAATTTCTGTGACTTTATGCTTTGGCAGATGGAAAATGCTGGTTTTAATGCAGGATTTGCTGTATCTTTGTGTGCTTGGCCTTTCTGCAGAGGTTTCCTGATCCCTGGAAGTGTCCAAGGCCAGGCTGGACAGGGCTTGGAGCACCCTGGGACAGTGGGAGGTGTCCCTGGCCACAGCAGGGGTGGCACTGGATGGGCTTTGAGGTCCCTGCCCACCCAAATCATCCCATGATTTCTGTAAATACACTGGGAGCTGATTTTCCAGCTGCTGTTTGAGTGGAGCCTGACTCTCCAGGCTCTGTAAGAAATACCTGCAATAATCTGTAGATTCTTTGTTATTTTACTATCTCAGTTACCTCAGAAGATGCATTTTCTGTTCCTCACGACCTGGTTCTCAAGAGGCATCTGCAAATTCCTAAATGTCTGTGTTCATTTCCCTGCACCCCCTGGAGTTCTGAGCCTGCACAGAGAAATGTGGAAACCTTGTTTTGTGCACTTTGATGCCTTTAGGAAAATACTCTCAGTTATGTTTTTTTGTTTGTTTGTTTGTTTTTGTTTTTGTTTTGTTTTGTTTTGTTTTGTTTTGTTTTGTTTTGTTTTGTAGAAGAGAAAAGAAGAGAAGAGAATACTTAGGAACAGCAAGAAAATCTGAACAGGGAAACTCAGCTTGTTCTGGAATTGTGTTATTCTGAGTGAGTGGAGAACCAGGCCAGAAGTGTCTGGGGAGAGGACTCAGCTTGGCTTTAGGAAGCTCTTTTTACTCTGAAAGTGCTCATGAAACAAAGCTCCAGAGCAGAAAAGAAAACTTCATCTCAAATCCTCCAAAAATATGCCATGTGAGAAGGGGCGGGGGGGGTTGGAAAGTAAGAGCTATATTGCTGTTTACAGACTTCTTTGCAGTTAAAGAGAAAGAAAAATAATTCCTGAGGGCCTTGCTGAGTGGCATCTGGGAGCTTTGGCCAGTGACAGACTGTCTAACCTGGAATGCATTTATAGACAGAAATGGGGTTGAAAAAATTCTCTATTTGGGGTTGGGGCAAACAAAACTGCTCTGAAAGTAGGCTGAGGTGTTGAGGCAGAATCCCAAAAAAGTCAAGCAGCCTTTGAAGGTGAAATTCAGTTGTCCTTGAGAAATTTGTCACCTTGGGAGATTTTATTGCTGACCTTTAAAAGAGGGAATGGGGAAGGAGGAAACCCCTGTGCATTTGACTGGAAATTTCCCCACCTGGGAGGATATGCAGGGAAGCTGCTGGCATTCCAGTTCCCTCCTGTTGTGCAAGTTTGAAAGGGCTTTTCAAATGCAGCTGATGGAACACAGTTTGATTTGCAGGTCAGGCCCATTTTTTTGGCCTGCAAAGGCAAAAACAAAGAGTTTTTCCTCTTCCCTATCCCTCCTAAGCAGAAAACGACCGACCTTTCCTTTATTCACACTTAAAACCATTGCCCAAGTGCTGCCAAGATGGCTCGGCTTTAATAATTTGGCTTTTCTGGGAGTTAACAGGAACTCCAGGCCTGAGGGAGCTCATGGAGCCTCATTTCTAGGGGCTCCTTGTCTTACCTATCACAATTTAATAAGTTTTGATTGAAGGTTCTGTTATCAATTTCCCCATTCCTAAGCATGAGACACTCTATGCCGAAAATAAGCGGTGTATAAAATATATAATATATAACGTTTGTTCCTTATGAAACAAATGAAATAATATTATTTAAAGCTGATGTGTTTGATTTTTAAAGTCCTAATCTTCCCTTTGGACAGAACTGGCAATGTCTGTTGTTGTCTGCATTCTTGGTGGTATTACAAATTTAGGGGCATTCTGAATTTCTGGGTGGGATAGGGAACAGGAATTAGCAGAAGATCCCTGTTTTTCTGTGGTGTCTTTCTGCCCACCTTCATCACACTCAGATACAAAAAACAGCATTTTTTTTGTCATTTTTCAGCCACTTAAACCAACTGTTTTTTACAGTGCTGGACATCCCAGCGTGTTGTTAATACCCTCAAAGCCAAGCTTAGTTCCACACATGGAGCACATTTGTCGCATGGAAGGAAAATTGTTGTCATCTCCTTTCCTCCCTTTTTCAGTTTAAGACGTAAATTGTCAGTTTTTCATTCCCCTGTTGTGACAAGGATGTGCTCAAAATGGGCTCATCACTGCACCAACACACCTCAAATAATCCTCTGCTGGAACTGAATCCAAGTTTTTGGGATGTGAATGTCTGAGCCCTGGCCACTGTGGTTTCAAAATATCTAATTGCAGCAGAATAAAGGCATTAATAAATTCCTCACCCCTGGAGGTGAAAACATTGCTACCTGAGACTGTGTTGCATCCTGTTCCACAGCCACAGTCCTGCAAAATCCAGTGCTCAGGGAACTGGGACAGGCCCTGCCTGGTGTGGGAATCCAACGCACCGGGGGATTGGAGAGAGATTCTAAGATCATGATTCTCAGATCTGGTGGGGGGCCAGTCATTTCCTGTGCTCTAAAGGCATCCTCTGTCTGCTTGAAATGAGGAAAAAATACTCTTGTTCAGGCATTTTATTTTGTTGAACTTCCTTAGGCTCTGCTACCTGGGAAACAGCCTCCCTCCCCTTTAAAATCACACTTTTACTGCTCTAATTGAACTACAGTTCTTAATCTTTATGGTTAGAGTTGGTTCCAGTCAAATGTGGATGGGTTAAACAGCTTTGTCCAAGAGGCTTTGGACACCATTCTGGCAGAAATAAATAATATTTAAGAAATGAATACTTCCAGGAATTCCCCTTGCCCTCAGTGGGAAATGCTGAGGAAACAAGACTGGGTGTTTTCCTCAGGACTGAAAGGAATTTGTATGGAAATATTTTTAGGAATTTAATTAGAGAGAGCAAGAACCTCCCAGTTCTGAATTACCAACAGAAGGAGGGCAGGTGGCAATGACTGGGGACTTTGGTTCATTCTCCAGGCAGGTCCTGTGGTGGTTTTTGCTTCAGCCCAGAACAAACACAGCCATAAGAGCTCTCCCAGGACTAGGAATTCTCATCTTGCAATGCTCTGGCAGACAGGAGAAAGTCACCTCTCATTTTGTTGTTGTGTAGCAGCACTGGTCAAACATTTTATAACTTATTTTAGGTAATTTAATCCAATTAACATGCAGCTAATTTAGCATGACATGAGCTGTAGCTGTGCAGCTCCAGCTTTGTTCGTTAAATCCAACATTAAGTCATTGTTCTGACACCCCAAAGAGGTATAATCAGTCACTGATTAATTAGCACCAGGATGTCAGGCTCTAATAATTGACCAAAGTTTATCTTGTCAAAAATGGCCTTTTGGTGAATTTTATGCACTCAGTGAAATGGAAAACACAGCCCTAAAAGCCAAGGGCAGATCTCAGGGGGCACCTGCAGGGTTTGTGTGCCAGGTTAGTTCAGGGACATCCTCCAGTGCTTCCTGCAGCTGACACAGCTCCAGCAGCAGCTTCCCACTGCTCCTTCAGGAAAACAGAGCTTGTTTTTGTGAGAAAAAACTGTTTGCTGTGAGTGGCACAAAACATCAGAAGTGATGTTGAGTGTGTTGGGAGAGGAGGCTGCAGGAGCATCCTTGGGTTGTCTCTGGCAAGAACTGCTTTGGTGTGGGAATTGAGAGCATCCCTCTGGCTGCCCTGGAAGGTCTGGGACCCTGGCAGGAGCCCCCTGTACAGAGCCCCCAGAGACACTGTCTCTGATCTCTGTCCATGGAAAAGAGTTCTCAATCTTACAGGATGAATTACAAGCTCTGAGTGTTTGATATAAGTAGCAATTAGTGTGGCACGGGTGCAAAAGTAGAATTTTAGGATTCTAGATAAGGGCTTCAAAGGAGGCAAGATGGAGGAAACTGGGCGTGCCTTGTCCTTTTTCTTCTTCTTCATGCCCTCCGTGTTTCCCTGTGGTGTTGGCATTTTTCTGTTGGTTTGGGCTGGGGACACACTGTTCGACATGGGTGATAGGTATTGGCACGTTATTGTAAATATAGCACACGTAGTTTTTGGTATATAATGTTTGTAACATCCCACTGAGGGGCAGAGCCCCGGACACTGTTCTGCAGGACAGACCTGCTGCAGGACAGAGAGAAAATATTTTAGATAAGAAGGAATAAACAACCTTGAAAACCAGCACAGACGAATTATGACTCCTTTGGCAGAGGGGCTGAATGACAGAGACTTTCTACAATCTCGGGAGCATCTAAATATCACAGAGCCCGACACTTTGAGACAGGGATCTGGAGGGAGAGATGATCCTCCTGTGCTTCCTGATCTCCTTCTTCTGTGCTTCCTGATCTCTTCCATCTGTGCTCCCTGATCTCCTGTGCTTCCCAAGTTCCTCCTTCTGAGCTTCCTTATCTGCTCCTCCTGAGCTTCCTGATCTCCTCCCTCTGTGCTCCCTGATCTCCTCCTGTGCTTCCTGATCTCCTCCTCCTTCCTTACAGGGTAGATTTTGCTGTGCCTGTGCTGTGGGAATGAGGTGCTGGTCTTGGGACACTCAACATGTTCATGAGGGAGGGTGAAAGGGAAAAAACAGGCCAGGGTTGTGCCAGGAGTTGTGACAGGGAGGGCATCTGGGTCTGAACCCGTTTGTAGAGCAGATAGTGCTGGCATATTTATTTAAACTGGTTCTGTATGTAAAGGAGCCTTAAAGGGGTTTCTTAGTTTGAATGTAGGGCCAGGGAAGGGATGAGAGCCCTGTGTGGGTCTGATCCATGCCAGGTCTGGTTACCTGAGGAGCTCTGGTGCTGCTTTTTGCTGCAGGGAGTGGGTGACTACACCAGATTTTGGGAATTGGGCTGGTTTGCATCCCTGTTAGGGGAATCAGTGTTTGCTTTTTGGTTTAACTCAGTAGAAAGACTGCTGGAGCTTTCAGGTCGAGACCCATCCACCCCTGGAGATTATTTTCTTCACCACTGTGGGACACAAGAGGATTGTTTGTATTTATTTTTATAACCACAAAGAATGATGTGTGTTTTCAATGTGAGTGCCAGTCATGCAAATGCCAATGTTCTATTTTTCCTGAACTCCCCTTAAAACAGGAGAGAATTGTCTGACAGCAGCAGATGAACAACTCATCTGAGAATGCCAACAGCACCTGCTTTTCTACCCCAGACCTCAAAAAACTTCTCAAAGGAAGCCAATAATGTTTTATATAGAACATGTATACAGTAAATAAATAAAACAGTGAGAAAATGAAGGGAAAGTGACCTTCCCTGAGGCCACCCTATAAATAACTTGTCAGACTGGAAGAAGAACTCTTGTCACTTGAGCCCCTTGCCAGAGATGAGATCGGAAATGGCACAATTTGGAATAGGATCCTCAGGAACCAACACAGGGGTCCAATGTCCAAAAGTGGCATTAAAAACATGCTTGGGATATAATCTAAATGGCAATGATTGATTTTCCTAAACTCTGAATTAAAGGCTTTGACAAGAAGCTGTTTGAAGGCTTTTGAGGTGATGGACTCCCAGTGTGTGTTTCAGGCATCCATTCCTTTAGGAAAAAAAAAGTGAATAAATTCCTCATTTCCTGGGAAGTGAACCTGCAAGAAAGGGTTATGTGTCAGGCACTGCAGGGAGGGTTTTGAGGTGTCTTGGTTTGAAAAGACAGGAGTCCGTGAAGGAAGGCTAGAGTCTCCCATGAAATGGAAAAGGTAAACTCCCCTCCCTCCGAATTACCACAATTTCAAAATAAAAAGGCTCTCAGGCAAAGATATGAGAATGGGAATAACAGTTCTTTACTAGGACAAAAAGGCTAAATAAATTTAAAAAAATGTAATTAGTACAAACAGAACTACTGATAGAGTGAGAAACCTGACACCCTGAGGAGTCAGGGTGTTGGTGATAGTCCAGTTAAGTGGTGGCTGCTCCTCCTGGAGTGGCAGATGAAATGCTGCTGAAGCGGTGGTCCTGTAGAAGGGTGTAGTTTTCTCTGAAGGTCTGGTGATAAGAGTAGATGGGCCTGGTCTTCCTCTGGGAATCCAGCAAAGAGGCTGAGTTCATGTCTCAAAAAATGCTGATTTTATGCAGGTAGGGATGCTTGGCTCCTCCCTCTGGGTGGAGCATCTCACAATGGGATGATGCAACCCCATCAGTCACGCAGTGAGTCATTAATGGCCCATTAACAGAAGATATCTCCGCGAAGGGAGACATTGTTCTTGGAAGAGATAAGAAAACTGCCCACCTCCAACAGATGGCAAATAGAATATATACTTATCTTACAAGCCAGGACATGAGGTGACCCTTGTTCCCTGAGTCCCTGTGCTGAAGAAGGGGAAGGCTTTTGGAAGGGTGGTGACCCTGAGCTTCCCTGGGTGCCTTCGCCAGGCGGGAAACTGCTCTGGGCCTCCTGGTCCAGGATCCTTGCTGGGATTTGTCACCTTTAAATCTTAAACATATCTCAGGTCAGGGGAGCCCAGTTTATGAGGTGATGGGAACAGAGAGAGCAGTAAATACCTGCCTTTTACGAGTGGCAGTGCAATCCAAATTCCAGGTTTGCTGCTCGTGCTAGAGACATCTATAAAACCCCTCCAACAATCCAAACTTGACTCAAGGCTCATAAAGCAAACTCCAGTGGTAATGATGTTTCTTTCAAGGGTTTGTAGCCACGCACAAATCAGGATTTCACAGCCTGGGGAAAGACCTGGAGCTGCTGCCCCTCGGAGCTCTGCAAGGTGAGGTACTGGAGCTCTGGCAGCCTTTTCAGGAGGGACAGGATTCCTTGGAATTCTTTCCCTGGGCATTTTCTGCATTTGGAAATATGGCAACATGCATAAATATGGGAACTTTCTACACCTATAGACAATGCTTCAGTATGGAAAACCATCTTTCAGGGATGATGGTTCTTGGGTATTTTCTTGTCCTGAACAGACCTTATATTTTTATTTTTTAATAAAAAAATCAGTCATTTTTTGTTGCAGCCCTGCCAGGCTGGTGTTTGGTCAATAACACCTAATTTAGCTCAATCCTGGCCCTTGTTTCTGTCAGTGGTGGCAGATGAAGCCCATAATGAAAAGGCCACTTGAGCTGTGATTCAACAAATGCTGCTTTATGTTCCTCTGCTTAATAACAACTATTAATGGATCTCTCAGAAAAAATAGGACTGGTTTACTGAAAGTCTCTTACGTGACTCTGATTTTTCACAGTTTAAAGTTTATGGGAAAATTTAGGCTGAAATAACTCCAAATGACGGAGTCCAAAGGTAATTGTGGGGTCTAATATCTCTACCACAGTGTGTATTCTATCTGGTCACACTGAATTCTCAGAATTCTAACCGGTGTGGCTGATGGAAATGGTGGTTTTTGGGGTGGTGTTTAATCAGAAAAATCATGGAGTGGTTTGAATTGAAGGGACCTTAAAGCTCATGCAGTCCCACCCCCTGCCATGGGGCACCTTCCAGCAGCCCAGATTGCTCCCAGCCCTGTCTAACTTGTCCTTGTCATTGCAGTCACATCACAAAATCTTCGTTTTTTGTTTGCTCTTTTAATTCAGAGCCTTCAGTGACACAGCACATGCAAAACTTGATCCTTATTTGCTGTCACTCCTCTGTGCACACACCTGATGGGGGAGGAAACCATTTGCCTTGGCTTTAACCCCTCTCTGGGGGGACGGTGAGAAATCAACTCAATGTGAACACCCTGGAGTGCGGGAGACATGCCCCGGAGGCATGGGTGTGGGGCACTCAGCTCAGAAATAGGGCTTGGGAACCCAAACTCCTTCTCTGCTTCAATACTGCTGTGGTTTAAGGCTGGTTTCTGTAAGATGGTGATGGGGTCATGTTTGAGGAATTGTGACCTGCTTGGGAGTGTCAAAATTCCAGGGACAGGGCCCGTTTGAGCCACGCTCTGCAGGCAGAACAGGGATCAGAGACGTTGCTAATCTTGTCCCTTTCAGGTTTTATGACCAGATCCTTTTATTCTTTTTAATCTTCCCGGAATAAAGGAGATGGGGAAGGGGGGAGGAGAGGAAATGATCTTATTACTACTTCTGAAAGTGGCTTTGTAGCTGAGAGTAAGGACCTTGGTGAAATGGGAATGGGACAATAAATTGTCTGTGCTTGTTCCTCACTGGCCTTTATTTTCATTAAACATTCACAGGCACCATTGCAGTTACTTAAATCAACATGATGACCCACTTTAAAAAGATCAGCTAGAAGAAAATATACCTTTAATTATATTCAGTGATGGCTTTATAAACTTTATGGAGTGAGTAAATGTCTTCATGTGCACGTGAGGCTCTCATATGAGCAGAGAGGATGGTGAGGGGTGTCTGTGCATCCTTTGTGTATTTGGCTTAAAACAGCTTTGCACCCAAGTTACACCTCAGGGAAAACAAGTTCCTATATGGATTTTAATTAGGCACATTCTGCATTACAAACAGTGAACTTTGGGGAAATCATGTCCCCACTGGTGATGCAATTTTCCTATGGGGCGAAGATTTCATAGAAACCATAAAATTTTCATAGCAATTTCACTGTCTGGAATTGTTCTGACTCTGAGGAAATTCCAGATAAATTTCAGTACCTGCAGTGTCTTCAGTGGGAATATCTGTGTGGCATTTTTCTTGGAAAAGCCTGAGCAGTGCATTCCCAACCCAGAAAAGGATTGGGGTCAGGTAATTAACTTCAATTGTGTGAGTGCTGCAATTTAATTCATCCAGAGGAGCCACACATCCTCTCGTGGCTGGCATCCTTTCCCTAAGGATGCAGAATGAGAATTATCCAATCACTTCTCATTCCCAGCAATCCTGAACCAGTCCCTTCACTGCAGACAGGAACCAAACAAAGGAACAAACAACCAGGTTCCCATTAATCCAATTTGTCTGTGATGAGAAGGTGAACAAGCTCAGGTCTGTCTTAATATTTTCCGTCTCCACTGAACTCCCAAAATTGTTTAAAGCACCATGTCCCTTCCGTTTTTGTTTTATTTTGGCTCCCAGGCAGCCTGATTTCATTATGACAACTGCTATTTTATCCAAGTATTGAGAATCTGTGTTTGCTGCGTGACAACATTAATTTTATCAGCCAGTAACAAGCATCATAAAATCAGTTTGCAGTAGTTCTTTCTTGGCAGCTTGATAATCCACGCCACAAAATTGAGCAGTTCTCTGGGGCTCCTTTTCAGTGCTAATGTAGTGCATGAATGCAGAGCTTTTATTTGTAGTCCATTTTAGAATCAGGCAAAGATATTATTTGGCATCAGACAGCACAAGTGCTCCTGGTTCTGGTCTGCTCCCGTTCCTGCACAGCACTAAATCTCCCCTTCCTAAGGCATCATCATTCCCTGCTGTAATAAATGCTAAAAACAAATGAAAAAGGAAAATTCAAGTATAGCAGAGATGAACTTTTGGAGATGGATTGCAGCAGCACTTTAACTTGCACTTCAATTTTGCACAAATTGCTTTCAATTTTACCTGCTTTGCATTTAGGAAAAAAACACCCCAAAATTCCATTTCTCTTGCAGATGCAAGGACTGCCCCCACAGAGCCAGATTAGCTCCTGTCATCTATGTTTGATGCTGCAAACTCTGTTAGCAACCCCTGGCAGCTCCAAATGAAGTTGCACGAGGGAGAGCTCTCAACAGAAATCAATTTGCAGCACAAAATGCCTGATTTGCAGTTTTATGGCTTAAAACTCCTTAACCACTGTGATTTATTGTTTGCTGTTAGGAGGGAAGGCTGGGGGGTGGGGGGTTGAGTCTCCTGATTTGGGCTTTTTAAGTTTTATTGGTGGTGTTTGCTTTCAGATGTTAAATGTAAAACAATGCTGTTAAATATCAAATGAGTCTCGATCAGTTTTGGATCCTAATCTGATGTGGGAATTCGCATCATATGCAGGAGTTTTCCTAGTAAATGTCATGATTCTCCTAACATTACCTAAAATGTGATTCAAGACACCCAAAGTGTATTTCAAGCTTCCCAAGAAGGCAAAAGTGAACCCCAGGGGCTGCTGAAGGTCGTTAAACTGCATCTTAATTACTGAATTTCTTTATAAATAATGGTGGCTATGGAATATGACAGAGGTGTCTGGATTGCTGTGTGGGACAGCTGTTCCACAGCCATAAAGTTGTTTTAGTGGAGGGGAATAATTTGGTGAATTTGAAGTAAATTTAAGGTAAATTTAAGGTAAATTTAAGGCAAATTATCTCCTTTGCTGAGGCTCAGTTCCAATAGAACCAAGCATGTGCAGCCTGGAGTGACTGAACAGAGGCTGGAACAGAACTGACAGGGAAGGCTTCAAATGAACTTCTTGTTCCTGTTGTTAGTGGGGATTTCATCCAAATTTCATTGGCAGCAGCAGGAGTTTTCTCTCTTTTTCCTCAGGCACAGAGTAACAGCCACATGGAGTCGTGCAGAGCAGGAATGCAGGAGTGGTTTGGGAATCCAGGTGTGGGTTTGGAATGTGGGGGTATTTTTAGAGTGCAGGGGTATTTTTTGGAATGCAGGTGAGGTTTTGGAATCCAGGTGTATTTTTAGAATCCAGTTGTATTTTTGGAATCCATGTGTATTTTCAGAATCCAGGTGTATTTTTGGAATGCAGCTGTATTTTTAGAATCTAGGTGTATTTCTGGAATGCAGGTGTATTTTTGCAGTGCTAAATACACACTCCTTTGAGAAGGAATCATCAGCAGCTTCTGAAATTTGACCTCACAATGCTGACACCAGAGGTTTTCAGGTGAGGTTTGGGTCATAATCACTTTTAGACGGTTTCCTTCTCATAAACCACAATACTCTTCTACTCTTATGTGGTGCAAACAACATAAAAGATTTTTCTACTTTCTCCCGCTCTTAATTTTGAGATTATTCCTTACTGCCTCTCAGTGCTGCCCAATATCCATCTGTTCATCCTCATTCAAGTGGCTTTTCTCCTTAAAACAGTATCTTGATTAAAATCTACATTTTTACATTTTAACTACTGCTCTGTATTTAATAATGTTTGCTCTGAGGCAGTGATTCCTTAATGCTGGCAACATACACTTTCAAAATTGATCTTTATTCTTGTTCTGGTGCACAAAATCCCACTACCTCTAAAGCAGAAAAATCATGGAATAGTTTGGGTTGGAAGGGACCTTAAAAATCATCCAGTGCCACCCCTGCCCTGGGCAGGGACACCTCCCACTGTCCCACGCTGCTCCAAGCCCCAGTGTCCAGCCTAGCCTGGGACACTGCCAGGGATCCAAGGGCAGTCATGGTATAACCTGTGCCAGGGTCTCACCACCTTCACAGGGAAGAATTTACCCTAATATCCAGTCTAAATCAGCACATGGAACCCTGGAATGCTTTGGGTTGAAAGGGACCTGCAAGATCACTCCTGCCTTGGGCAGGGACACCTCCCACTGTCCCAGGCTGCTCCAAGCCCCAGTGTCCAACCCGGCCTTGGGCACTTCCAGGGATTCAGGGCCATCCAACTCACCTTTAGAGAAAACACACCTTGTCCTCTGCTTTGTCCAAACAAGAGGGCTCTGCCTGCACACAAATCCTGATTATGTCAGTACCAATCTCCAAGTGTGGGAGCAGCAGCTGTGGAAACGAGCCACGTCACACAGGGAAAATGTGAGGCATCAAACAAAGCCCTCAGTCAGGTGGGTTGTTGCCAAGCTCCTGGATCTGCAGCTGGGATCTGTGTAGGAGGGAAGGAAGCTGGGAGAGAGAATGGGAGAAGATTTAAGAGCATTTTAGGACAAGTGCAGCTCTGGCAGGGTGAGCTATCCGTGCCTCTCCCGGGCTGGGAGCTGCTGCCCTGGCAGAGCACAGAGCCCATGGCACAACACAGGCACTCAACTCCTTCCACTCCAGTGAAGTTTGGCAGCCTGGGAGATCTGCTTTATGTTGTTTACAGGCTCTGTGTTCCCCTCTTTCATTACCCACGTTTCACTTTCTGCAAAGATAATGTGCCTCAAAGTCAAGCACAAAAGGAGGCTGCTGATAGACAAGCTGCTTTAGTCATCTGCAGGGAATTACTGTCATTTGCTGAATGTGTGACCCACTCTCTTCTGCTCTCTTTTGCATCTTGGAGGTGAATCTGTGGTGCAGCTGGGAATCAGGAAAGTTGCCTTGGCAAAAAACAAGCTAGTTCAGGGGCTGTGAGCTCTGGGATGGCCCTGCTCCATCCTTCCTTCCATGCAGCCCCAGTTTGTGCCTGGGCGTCACTGGGAATGTCTGACAACCAGAGCTTGGGATCTGCTGGGTCTTTATTGGTTTAAAACCATCTTGAAATATACTGCATTCTGCTTTTTATTTTATCAGTCATGAATTTGGCTTTTTTGGTTTCTTTTATTTCTTAATTTTCACTGCAGGGAATTTTTGATTTATCTTATTCCTTAACTTTTACCATGGAGAAGTTTGTTGTTGTCTTTGCACAGATGTGACTCTCTGGCCATGAAATTCAGTTCAGTGCTACCAGAATCTTTCCTAGTGTTGCGTTCCCGCTTCCCAGCTTTCAAATTGGTAAGCAGGAAAGGCATCAGGAGCTGCTTTTCAGTCACCTGGCTAAAGAGAGTTGAATTTATTGTCCCAATACCTTGTGAGGATTCTGTGCCCTTTCTCAGGCCATGAGCTGAAATGCCTCTGCTCCAGCCCTCAGCCCCTGAGGATTACTGAGCTTCATTCTCTTGCCAAAACAGCAACTGAATGTCATTTTTCTCAGCCTTATTTACAGTAAGCTCCCTTTATTCAACACCCAGGCAGGAAGGCATTCTTAAAGTGGGCATAGATCACATTTATGTTCACTTAATTCCCCTTTAGAGTGCCAGGATGATGTAAATCACCCTCAGAACAGACCACAATCAGACACTCTCCGTCACTGGTCCTGCAGCGCGAGCGGCAGCGAGGCTCATTCATTTAGCACTCCTTAATGGGAGGTCACTCATTATTTACACAGCTTACAAGTCATTTGGAATGATGGTTTATTAGCACCAGAGGCAGGAAGATGATGCCGGGAGGAATGTTTCCCTCTAGTCAGATGTGCCCTGCTTTCCTCGAGGTAATATTTAGAGGGTTCATTTCACTCCCTGTGCCTGCCCTGCCTGAGTTGAATTCCTGGGCTGGCAGAGACCTTATGGAGTTATCAAACAGCTCCAGCTGACCTAAGAGAAACATCTTTGAGGCATCTGTGTGAACAACATTCCTCTTGCATTCATTGAGCTGTCACCTGCTGTTCCTTCAGCACAAAACCTGCCCAGGTCCCACCATGAATTCAGATCCCATTTAATCCTTCTCAAGCAGAGCTCGTCTCTGTCCTGTTTGGTTTTAGTTTTGTTTTTTTTTCCTTTTCACACTCCTGTGGAATTTTTGAGAGGGAAAAATCTATCAAAAGCTGCTGCTGCAGAAGTAGGATGTAAGACATAGGTGCCCACTGGGAAAGGATCTCTTCAACCAGACCAGTTTGCTAAATGAGAGAGCAGGGAGGAAATGCCACTGGGAAATGTCTCTCAGGTGTGACCATGACAAAAATTTTAATATTTGCTACAACTCCAGGGTGGCCCAACACTGTTGCATTAAAACAGAGTGAGAACATAGAAAAGGAACAGTTAAAGGCTGCTGAAATCACCCCTGCATTTGTGTAAAATTTGTGTCCCTGTGTCCTGGCTTCTCCAGCACACTGCGAAATGAAGGGGGTTATTTTCTTTAATATTAGTTCACAACATTTCCAGGTCCTGAATAACTTATTCCTGCAAATGAGGATCTAACTGAGGAGAGGAGAGGAGAGGAGAGGAGAGGAGAGGAGAGGAGAGGAGAGGAGAGGAGAGGAGAGGAGAGGAGAGGAGAGGAGAGGAGAGGAGAGGAGAGGAGAGGAGAGGAGAGGAGAGGAGAGGAGAGGAGAGGAGAGGAGAGGAGAGGAGAGGAGAGGAGAGGAGAGGAGAGGAGAGGAGAGGAGAGGAGAGGAGAGGAGAGGAGGAAAAGGGTGGGAAAAGGATGAGAGACAAGCTCCCAGCAGGATGTGCACAGTACCTTTGCCAGTACCTCAGCTCTGAGAAGGGATTATTAACCAGACTTCCTTCCCAAACCTCGTGCTGTTACCAATCCTATAAATAACCAGCACTCCCCTATTAAGCAGTCTCCCCAATTATTAATCCATTAGCAATTCCATTGCAGGAAAATTCACTGTAATGTCTGTTCAGAATGTCTAGTCTTGACAGGCCATTTCTGGGGGGGAGCATTGTTTAATTGTGATTTAAAAGCTTGGCTTCCTGAACTTCACAAAGAATTAATAACTTGAGTTGCTTCATCTGACTCTGGCAGAAGCTGCTCCCAAATTAACTGTACCCCCTGTTCTCTGCCTTGAGAACTTCTCAGGGCATGTTCAAGCTTCCTTCCTCTCCTTTTCTGTGAGGAGGAGCAGGATTATGTAAGAAAATGGCAGCAATTATGATATTAACATAATGGGAACAATTAGTGCAGCAAAATCCACAAGTTAATTGAAGTGCACTCATGTCTTTTGAAGAAGGGCTTTGTCATATCTTGATTTACCTTCTGATTGTTACAATGCTCTGCTTTCTCTGAGTGGGGGTGAAAGCCAAGGGAAAGCATTCAGGCATGCAGGAACTGGAGGGGAAAATAGGGAAAAATGTAGAAAAAACTCTGACACCTGACAGGGGTCAGATCTAGTGTTCATTGATGATTTTCCCCTTGAATCCTTTCAGGAAGAAGGATGAGGCATCCAAAATTAAACCTCATGAAACGTGGGTTTTGTCCTGGGAAGAAACTCTTAGAAAAGCAAAAATTTGCCTGTTGAAATTTGGGGTGGTGGGATTTCCAGGGTCAAATATAAACCCAAAACAGAACAGCTTACTGAGAGAAAAACAGATCAAGGCTCCCCGCCCTCTGTTTACTCTTTGTATCTTCAAACCAGGCAATTTATGTCTTGCTAACGCTGTTTTCCACCCAGGAAGGGTTGTAAATATTTCCTCACAACGCAGGGTGTTGTTTAGTGGCACTGGAGGCTGGGAGTAGAAAATGAGCTCCTGTCCAACTTTATTAAAGCTTGGCTTTAATTTCATTTGAGCAAATAACTGCATTGGATTTGAAATCTTCCCTTGGGTGTAAAAAACCTTAGAGAACATTTCTCTTTTTTTCTTCTTTTTCGATTTCTTTCTTTTTTTTTTTTTTTTTTTAATCTGCTTCTGCCCTTTCTCAGGTCTTTCCCAGAAAAGAAGATCCATTTACTATGACTGTAACATTCTCTTTTCAGTTTCTTGGCTCTCTGCTCCGTGTTTCTCAGTTTGTGCCACGAATGCCTAATTCCAGATGAGGATTTCAGGAGCCTCATCTGCCCTGCTAAGAATTGGAGGCACCTCTGGGTCTCTTTAATCTCAGAAATTGTCTCTGCTTCCCTCAGGCACCTGAGGGAGGGCAGGAATCCCTCCCTGCTCCATTCTCCCGCTGTTTGTATCCCAGGATATGTCAAAGCTCTGGCAAAGAGCTGATTTATGATGGACGCTTTGAAATTCCCTATGAAAATCAGGGGCTGAAGGGAAAACAGGGCCTGAACTTAAACATGTCAAATTAAAAATAGTCCAAGAGTCCACGTGTTGGAATTTCTCCAGTTAAAGGATGCTGAAAGCTGCTGAGTCCCATCACATTCAGTCCTTTCTGACTCCCCCTCTATGGCACAGGAGCAGAGATTTCCTTACAGACTCAGCTAAGAGGGCAGCTTTAAGAAGGGTCCCATTCCCATTTTTACACCTGGAGTAAGAACTCACACCCTCTGTGCAATGTGGGCATCAAAAGTAGAATGTGGCTGGGATGTTTGGATTGGATTTTAGGAAAAAGATTTCCATGGAAAGGGTTGTGAAGCACTGGAACAGTGAAGGGCAGCGGTGAGTCCCCATCCCTGGAAGTGTTCCAAAAATGTATGGGTGTGGCACTCGAGGACATTGTTTAGTGGTGACCATGGTGCTGGATGATGGTTGGATTTGGGGACCTTTGCTTCCAACCTGCAAGATTCTATGATTCCATGATTCTGTGACATCAGTAATGTTTAGGAAAACACTAAGATTGGATGGTAACTGGGTGTATGCTGGGCAATCACAACTTCCTCATGAGTTCCAAAAGAGTCTGCAGGAGAACACAAGAATTTTCTCGGTAGATTTTTATTAACCAAGCAAACTGTAGGCATTTGAATTTTTCCAAGAGTTCAAATGAATAAATTGCTCTGCACGCAAACCACACTGCCTCATTCCAGAGCTGAGGTGCACTGGGCTGTCCTTTGTCTCACTATCTGAGGCACTTGGGGTTTTTTCCCTGAAGAGACATAATTATTTCCAAGAGGTTTAATTTCCAGCATTATTAGTCACAGGCAAGTGGAATTCGCACCCATGTCATGCCTAATAATGTGCAAAGACAGCTGCACTGAGGGATTCCCAGCAGCTACGAGTTTGCTGCTCTTACTGAGTGACCTTTTTCACTGGACATGTGAGCTTTACTCTGCAGCTGTGCTTTCTGAAAAGTAAGTGATTAATAAATATTTATGGCATGAATGGCCCCAGTCCAACCCAAATCCACCCCTGATCCCCCAATGTTTACTGAATGTGCTTTTCCAGTAGGAGACTCCCTCATAAAAATCCTCTGCAAAAGGGGTGGGAGAGGAGATTGTCCTGTGGAAATGAGATGAGCCTCTCTCTCCATGGGCAACAAAGCAGAGAAAGGACAAGGACAGGTTTGGGTGTTTGTCACACTTTTGCCTAACTTGGCGTGTAGGGCAGCTTGATGAGTTTAATTAGCAAATTATGGTTAGTCCATTATCCAACTTATAAAGGTAGAATTGTTTTCCACTTTATGCAGCACACAAACAGTGTAAAGAAACCCAGCCATGTGGCAATAACAAATTCTATTTGCTTTCCCTGCTGAAAATTGGCTTTTATGATTTTATTTTAATATTTGGAAGTGACTCTTGCTGCCTTCCCTCCCTCCACTGCAGAAGCCTGGGAACAGCATATGGTTTTCTAAAGGGTTGGAAGGAGAAATGCCATTTGTGTGTGTGATTCCAGGCACAGTTTCTTTGCCTGAAACCCCTGAGGATGTGTAAAATGTAAAACTGCTAAAAAAGAAAACTGCTACAACTTCCTTTGATTAATGGATGGCCAAAGGAAAGTGTTTTGCGGAAAATTTCCAAATTGAGAAGTGTTTGTTTCAGAATATCATCAACAAATCAAAAGTGCAGCAGAGTAGCCTGATGAGTTGGTATGTTCCAGTAGTCGAGCCCTTCTGGACAGAAAAATGACCTAAAAAGCCATTTCTTCAATTGCAAATGGACAGAATAATGAGTTTGTTTAGTTTTTAGGATGCATGGCTCCTGACTTTTGAAAGGTGCAGTGTCATGTAGAAATTGTAGCTGGTATGGGAGCTGTGATTTGACACCTGCTGACTCCATATATTTAATTAAAACTCAGGGCAGGAAAGTAATAATTTACCAGCATTATAGAAGGCTTTGGCTCACAGTGAGAGGCATTGGGGGATCAAAGATCACAATCTTGCTGAATAAAAAGGGGCTCGGTTTAATGATCACTGATTCAACATCATTTAAATGTACAGCTGAAAAAAAAAACCCATAATGGAATGTAACGGAACATAAATTCTCCAAGGAGAAAATAAAGCCTCTGTGTGTGTCCATATTTTATATCCCAAAGGTTTGACAAGGACATGGTTGCAGTTCCCTGGTGCTGGGGGCAGGGGGACGTTGATAGAGAGCCCAGGAGCAATTAGGGTTTGGCTGGTGCCACCAAATTCTTGGAGCCCAGTGGCTCCACGTGGATGTGCTGCTCTATCTGGGACTCTCTGGGAGCTCCAGGGAGGGGATTTCTGCACCTCAGCCTCCCCTTGCATCTCCTCCAGTGAATGCCTGCCAAAGCCGAGCTCGAGTAGGGTTTTTTTATTCTATTTTGGTGTTGCAGATGTATAGGCTGACAGTATTTCTCCTGGCTTTCGGTTGAATGAAGCAGTTGTTTGGAAGGGTTGGAAGTGGGGAGGGATGGCAGGACAAGGAGTCTTGGCAATGATTTCATACTGACTTTACAAAATTGTTTATCCCTGGTGGAAACGCCCCAAAGTTTCCACCTCTGCTGTCAGAAGTAAACTCAATTAGGCCTTCATTTCATGTATCTGCACTCAAAACTTGTCTTGTGGTTTTGGTGTGGTAGAGATGGTCCCAGCACGTCACACCAGAGAAATAATTCCTGGGGCATTAAGTAGAGCATCCCCAAAACTGGATCTTCCTCCAGAAAAATAATCACCTCCTGGAAGCCTCTGTTATCCAAGAAGTGGAAATGGGGGAAGGAAGAAGAGGAGGAAGCAGCATTTTGAGGGACTTGGTGAGGAATAAATTCTGTCCTGCTCTGTCATGACCAAATCCCTGCCTTCTAAGACCTACTCCTGATCCAGATTCCAAGTTTCAAGGGACCAGAATTCTGCATGATGAATTAATACCAAGTGTTAGCATGAGGTGACCCTGTCCCAAGGAGTTCACAGCACAGAACATTTTTATCTTCTATTATTAATTCCAATCTTGCTGCTGTTCCCAGTTTCGGCTGCAGGATCATGACTCAGGCAACACACTGCTCGTTGTCACTGCTGCATTTAGTGGTGACAACAAATAATTATGAGCAATTGGTAATCAGAGATCTACATGGTAAATCACACTGAGCCATTCTGAATCAGATAAAATGCTTAAATAGGGAATATTTATATGGAAAATTTATTAATAGATGGCAGAATTAGAAATTTTAGGCTGGAATTTGTGAGGCTAAGTTGGTGTTGAATTCCTACTAAATATGAGATCAACACTTTTCCCCTCACTTTTACTTTCAGATCCCATTGTCCAAGTTTGTGCTATTTCAGCTTGGTCTGTCTCTGCTTTTAGTGCCAATCCCATAAATAAACCCTTGGCTACAAGAAATTACACTTCCAAATGCTGGAATTCTCAGAAACCATCAATCAGGCATTTCAGCAGACACAGGGAGACTTTGGTGCACTCACACCAGAATCTGCCACATGAATTATGAAGCTGAACTTCCTTGGAGCCCTTGGTTATCTCCACCAAAAGTCCACACGTGCAAAACCAGAGCGTTATTTTTAATATCGCACATCCATCGTGTTCAGGAGCTGCTGAACTGCTTTAATGCCACTTAAAGGTGTGTTTTTCCTCTAGTTCCTGTAGTCCCTTGATCTGCTGCTGTGGGCAGGAGTTTTCTATTGATTCCTCTTCCTCAGGATGAGGGATTTGCAGGCTGACCTGTAAACAACCGAGAGAGTGTTGTGACAATTTCCTTCACTCTAAATCACCTCATGCTCCTTCCTGCCCGTTGAGGCAGCACGAAAAGCTTTTCCTTGCTGGAATTTTTCCTCTCCCAGTAAAATGGTGCAGGATCAGGCCGGGGAGGAAGGAGCTCTTAAAGTTGAGCACGTGCTTAAGTGCTTTTCTGGATCAGTGCCCTGCTCCATCGATGTTCTCAGTGCCATTTGCAGGAGCTGTAATTGCCTGCCCACGTCGGCAGTGGCTGTTCAGCACTAAATCTCCATGTCCTGTCCTCCTCCTCCTCCAGAGCTGCTCCCTGAGGCTCTGAAGGTCACTGGACAGCAGGCCTGGTTGGATGAGGAATCCAAGCCTTGGAAGCGTTGCTGTGGCTGCTGATGGCAAAGATGAAAAGTTTGTGGATCAGTGGTGTCATCATTTTTGGGATTAATTGTCACGACCTTGGGCAGCCAGAGAGCACAGGAGTGAAGCTGAGTCTCTTTAGCTTGACTTCTTAGAATCCTAGAATTTTTTACACTGGAAAAAAACCCTTGTGATCATTGAGTCCAACCATCAAACTGCTAAATCCACCCCTAAACCTGTCCCTCAGTGCCACATCCACACATCTCGATGAGTTGTGATTTTTTCAGCTCCTTATATTTTACCATGAGCTCATTTCAGCCTGGTTATCAAAAGCAGAATATTTCATCTTGCTTCAGTCTGGTTATCCATAAGCAAAACATTTCAGCTCATTTTGGTCTGGTTATCATCAAGCAGAACCTTCAGCCTCTTGCCTGGGGCTGGAGCAGCTGCTGATTTGCTCCCTGATGAGTCTGGGATGGTGATCAAAGAGCAGGAGCTGTGAGGACACCCCAGGGGTGGTCAGGGACCAGCAAAGCAGGACACGGAGAATCCCTAGATTAGTCACACCCTCAGCATTGGGCTCTCCTGGAGCAGCAGGAAAACAGCTCCCAAGCTCTTGATGTTTCCTGCAATAGAAAGAAAATGTACCAGAAAGTGGAAGAGGAATTTTTGGTTTGGATTTGGGCCAAAGGAGCCTGTGTGGGCACCCCGTAACACCCAACTGCTGCTGCTGTGTCAGCCAAGGTTCTGCTTGCTGTGCCTGAGTCCAGGTTTCCCATACAAAGGAACCCATTCCCAACTTTCCTTGCATTTTCTTGGAATTAATATCCAAGCTGGTGCAGGGTGTGCAGCTGTGCTCCAGGTAATCCATTCCCGTGCTGTCATTTTTGTCACTCTTTTTGTTTGCTTTTCATGGAAAGGAGGAAGCTCTTCATGTTAAAAAGGGGAATTAATACTTGTGGGAGGCAGCTTCCTTGGGAATGAATATTTATCACAGGCTTTATACATAAAACTCAAAAGTTGGGGAATCTTTTATTTATGAAGCATTCCTGATGCCACTTACTGTAGAAAAAAGGAGAAGGGAAGATGCTCATGGAGTCATGGAATGGGTTGGGTGAGAAGAACCTAAAAGATGATGCAGTTTCAACCCTTGCCACATGCTAGGGCACCTCCCACTGTCCCAGGTTGCTCCAGCCTGGCCTTGGGCACTTCCAGGGGTCCCAGGGCAGCCACAGCTCCTCTGGGAATTCCATCCCAGTCCCTCCCACCCCCACCCTCAGAATTTGTCCCCAGTATTCCATCCAACCCTGCCCTCTGGCAGCAGGAAGGCATTCCCTCTTGTCCTGTCCCTCCATCCCTTGCAAAAATTCTCTATTTTAGACTGTTTTGACTTTCTTTTGATGCTTGGGCCCGGGCTGGGACACCTGGAAATCAATCCCATGGCTCTGGCCCTGAATCCACAGCTTTTGCTGGATGTTCGGCTGAGTGGCTGAGTAGGCAGGTGCAGGAGGTCTGGGACTTGGACATCTCTCCTTCCATCAGCTGCTCTTGTTGTGCCCTTGGCATGGGATTTCCTCTCTGTTTCTCCCAGGGCTGTTAAATCCTCACTGCATGGATTAGGCCAGGGACAGCTGCTCATGTGTGTTTATGATGTTTTACTGAACTGCAGCTTGGATTTTCCAGGGAACCTCTAGCCCCTGGTGAGGAAACACTTCCAGCAATGAATTCTACCCTCAGAGCTCCTGCTGGAACAGACAAAACTTGTCCTAAGGTGGGACATGACAAATTCTCAAGTGATTCACATGGTCACCCTTCTGTAGGTGAGGGTTTCCTCTGGACAGCTCAGTTTTCCTCAGTTTTCTGCCTCAATGAGGCAGAAACTGATTCCTTGCCCACTGTGGATTTCATACTTTGGCCCAAGATTTGTTCTTCTGAGACAGAACCTGAAAAAACCACAGGTCTGGACAGGATTTCTTTATTTCTTTACATTCCAGCCTTTTATTTCTGCCTCTTTTCACTTCCAGTAATTTAGTTCATGGTTCTGCAGGCTGAGAATATTCAATTCCTTTTGTTTCTGTGGGATAAGGAGGCAAGAAAATGAGGAGGTACGATAATGTCATTTCTCCCTACTGTCTCTGGAAAGGGAGATGAGATGAATTCCTATAAAACTGAAGGCAAATTCTTGGGTTTTGTTCTGCTCTGGAGGTTGATTTCTGTGCAGCCAGCTGGTAACATTTGTGCAGAAATGGCATGAAAATTTCAAAGGTTTGAGGAGGAAAGTGCTAAAAGGCAAAAATTTACCCAGTGCTAGGGTTTTGCTGTAGATTTGAGGCGTACAACATCATTTATGTGTGGTTTAGAGCTTCGCCAATCTTTTGAACATTTAGAATGACACCAGGTATAAATAATATTGTTCCACAACTGCCCTGCATCAAATTTTTAATTGGGCAGTTAAGAAATAATTTAAAAAACCCAGTTATTGCTCCCATGTGATGAGCCGAAGCAATGCCAGGAAATGTGTTTCCCTCCATCCCTGCTGGCAGAGGAGCCGTGTGCTGTTTGTGTCCCTGTCCCAGCCCTGTGTTCCCAGAAATGTCCCTTGGCAAGTCCCTGATGGTCCCAGAGCTGGGGATCTCATCTCTGGGATGTGATCTCCTGCCCACGAGGCACAAGTTTCACAGCTCATGAAGCGGGGGGATTGTGTGTGTCCAAGTGCTGGTGGTAAGAGGCAGCCCCATCCATTCTCCCATGGCTGGCTGGAATTTAGCCCAGGCATGGATGAGGGAAAACACCTTGGCAGGCAGAGTGTGGGCAAACTAGGACCAGAGCAGCTCATTCTGTGCCTCCTCTGCAAACAAACACGTTTATTCCTCCTCTGCAATCCCAACAGCTTCAGCAGCTGCACACAGGAAATAATCTGGAATTGTCCGTGTTTTACAGTCATTGTCCTACAGGAAGAGACAGGAGTTTGGGATGTGTTTTGGGCAAACCAGCACTTGCAGGGACTTTGGGAGAGGATCCTGCCCTTCTGCAGGGCAGATATGATGTGAGCTGACTTGGTCACAAACTCCCCTTTATCCATTAGGAGTTGGAATTTAATGATCCTTGTGGGTCCCTTCCAACTCAGGACATGCTGTGATGCACAGGGGTCCGGTTAAACTGGTATTTGTGAGAGGATTCTGTGCTGAGGCACTGGTGGAATGTCCACCAGCAGAGGAGGAAAGCAGGAGTGAGAGGGAATACCTGGCAGGTTTATTTCCCCTGGGCTTCCCGGAGCTCCAGGTGTGTTCGCTAATCAGATTAAAGCCCTTTACTCACCCCCAGAATCTCTTCCCTGATACATTGATCAAGTGCCTGTTGTTTAACTGCCCTTTAAACCCTCTGCAGCCTAAATGGGCTGAAAGAGATTCAAATACCAGCTTTGTTCACCCACTTGCCAGAGCAGGACCCCGCAGTACCACACAAACGAAGCAAACCAAGGTGGGGTTTGATAAGGGGCAAGTGATGGCTGGCTGGAGGATCGATAACCACCAAGGGTTTCTCCCAGCAGAAAGCAAACCCTCAGCCCTGGGAGCAGCTGTTCTGCAGCATCGCAGATGTTCCTTACAGGGTGAAGGGAAATGGCACCTCCTGATGTCCCGGGGTGTGTTAACCCCGGCATTGGTGTCCTTTCCTGGTACCAAAAAAATGCCCAGGACTGTTTGTGCTCCTTGCACAGATGTTCCCTCTCCCAGCCAGGCAAAGGCACAGATGCTGTGGCCACTTTGTCATCAAAACTGGGGAAAACGAGAACTTCACAACATTGTTTTAGCGTTAGGGAATCAAGGCATTACTTTTTTTCGAGCCAGGATTTTGTTCTGGCCAGGATGTGAGACAGAAATAATTTAATCCATACACTGCCGGGGTTGTGCAAAGAAAATCATTCCATCACACCTGTTTTTTACTAGATCTTTCCCATACCTATACTGTCAAAACCCATAGAAATTAATTGGTTCCGTGTTCCTTGGTCCTAAGTTACACAGTTCTTAGCATTTGGTTTCCTATTGCTTATTGATCCCAACTTAATTGATGTTAATTAGGCTCCCATTCTTTGTTCTCTTATCTATCTTTCCCCAGATCAAGAGTCTCCGACCATGCCAGAGGTGATGTTTGGAGTTGATGTTTGTTAATTGTTGTTGTCTTTTGTGTAACTTCTGTGCTACTCCCTCCCAGTCTATTGAGAAATTCAGCTCACCAGGCCTCAAGTGATGAAACAGTCCCCTGAAAAGAAACTTCAATCCTTTCCTCCTGGGCAAAGGGTGAACAAAACCCCTGGCTAAAGTTACATAGAAACATTTTAAACCTTTCATAATTTCCAGCAACTCGAACCAGCACGTTTTTTGTGTCCAGCTGAGAAGCAAGGTGGCAGCAGCAGCTTAACGTGTTCCTCCCTTGGCGCATAAAGGTTGGAATTTTTCCTCTCTCCTGAGCCTGCAGAACTTTGCAACCAACCACAAAAAGTTCAGGGGTGTCAGAGGGAAGATCTATGCTCTAATCAGGAGCGATGTCTCCTCAGAGCTCCGTTAGTTGCCAAGAAACTACTTTTGCAAAAGTGGAGATCTCAAAGAGCTCCTAAAAGAACTGGCTGGAGGGACATGGAGTGACCTGGCTGTGCTTGGAGAGGTTTCCTGGAACAGGGGCTGAGGTGCCACGATGAGGAGTGTGCTGGAAACACACGGACACTGCCAGCAAAATGGGCACTTTAATTGGATTTAAATCCTTCTTGTGCAGGAGGAGCAGCACAGATTTCTGGCTGAGTGAGCAGCCTCTGAGCCCAGCGCCGCAGGCTCTCCCAGCAGCTGGGCTCTGGTAGCAGCAGTTGGTTCCCACTTTCCACCAGGGGCCTCTCCCTGCATCCATCTGCTCTGTTTAGGCTCTGAGCCCCTCAGTGCTGGGCTTAGCTGGGGCATTCCCAAGGCCGGGCCACACCTGCCCTCATCCCACAAATTACGCTGATGGGCGTCAGAACCCATCCTGGCCATTTCCAAAGCTTCTGCTCCCACTTTTCTTCCTTTCCTTAAATGCAGGTGGTCTCCTGCTCTCCCTGGGGTGCTCAGCTGCCTGTGGGAGTTGGGGGCACTGGAGACACCTAAAAAAAACAGCGTACGGGAGGTCCTCCATGGAGCAGCTCTCAGCTTGAGGGATGAGAACAGAGAGTGGAGCTGTGATAGATGAAGAATGCCATGGTTGACTCTCGCAATTAAAAGGCAAATACCATGGATATAGGTTAGGAGAAGTTTTGTAGATTTATAGTTATGTTCTACCTCCCTTGTGTTGTTATCAGGGGTGGCCTGGGTTTGGGACATTTGGGAGGGTCGGCTCGTTACCATGCCAACAGCTGACCTCCAATCAAGGTGTCAGGCAATGACCTCCACCCCTGGATAGCGAAGAAGGAGTCAATAGACAGAACTTTGGGAGGGGTTAAAGGGTTAAGAGGCAAAACCTCCATTGTTTGGGTGAGCACATGGTGGAAAAAAAATCCTTTGCTCCCGGACCGTAGTGTTTTCTCTATTCAGCCTTCTGTTGTATTTTTGATAAGGTTTTAATAAACCTTTTAAATTCTTGGAAGTGAGTATCGTTTCCCTCACAGAGTTAATGAAGTGGAATTTGGGTGGTTTTGTATGAATTTGGGTGTTATGACAGACCAGCTCATTGTACCCCTTTCAAACTTGTTTGAAACTCCATGGAGTTACATCACCTGAGAGTCCAATCTC
This sequence comes from Anomalospiza imberbis, assembly GCF_031753505.1. Lineage (NCBI taxonomy): Eukaryota > Metazoa > Chordata > Aves > Passeriformes > Viduidae > Anomalospiza > Anomalospiza imberbis. The sequence continues at coordinate 3,387,989 of NC_089708.1, forward strand.
ATATGAGGGTCTTGTTAGCAGTCTTGGATTTTGAAATAGAAAACTATTTTGGAAAAAATTCTCCATGTAAGTTTTGATCTTGGTGTTGGATAAACTAATTCCACCTTTCCAGGTGGTTGCCACTTATTTTGAAGAAGGATTTGTTTGCTTTTGAGGGTGTAGAGGGTCTGCAATCGCATATTGGTTTCAAAAAGCCAAAGCAAAAACACCACAAGGGCTGAGATTTTTTCTCTTTTCAATGTGTAACTTCTTTACTCTCCATATACAGAAGCTTAAAATACATCAGATCTCTATCAAAACAGAGAAATTGATCACTTAAAATCTTGAAATGGTTTGGGTTGGAAGGGACCTTAAAGCCCATCCAGTGCCACCCCTGCCGTGGCCAGGGACACCTCCCACTGTCCCAGGGTGCTCCAAGCCCTGTCCAGCCTGGCCTTGGACACTTCCAGGTATCCAGGAGTGGCCATACCTGCTCTGGGCACCCAGAGCCAAACAATCCTTGAGTCCTCTGATTTTTAGGAATGTGGAGCTTGGAGAGTTAATAGTTTTTCCCTTGAGTCATCCCTCAGCTGCTGCTGCTGCTGCCATGCTGATCCCTTGCCCTCAAATTTGTGGTGGATGAGGCCCCATTTTTTAAAAAGTAAAACCAATTCTACTGTAGTCGCTGTGATTTAGAGCTTTGTTCCATGCTAAAACACAAAAAAACTTGTGAAGATTTAGGTGCTGCATCACCTTTTACAACAAGGAGGATTTAGGCTTGTACTTCCCACCAACTTTTGGTGTTGTCGGTGTTGTTGACTGAAGTTTTCTTCAGGGAAATTCTGGGCTTGGCTGGGAATGACCAGAGTTTTCCCAGGGCAAAGGGTGAAACAACAGAGCAGCACACAACATAAAATTCCCAGAGCAGCCGTGGCTGCCCCAGGATCCCTGGGAGAGCCCAAGGCCAGGCTGGAGCCATCTGGCATGGTGGAAGGTGACCCTGCCCATGGAGGAGGCAGCACTGGATGGCCTTTAAGGTCCTTTCCAGCACAAAATATTCCAGTATTCCATGATAAATCCTTTCTCCTTGCTCTCCAGTGTCTGGACAAGTCAAATCCACTTCTCTGCTGTGTTCCAGTGTCTCAGACAGAGTATCCAGAAATGACCAGAAACTCCATCAATCCAAAGGTGAACACCAAATTCTACCCCTCCACTCTTGAAAGTTTTTGCCTAGCAATAAAAATTAGCTCAGGAGAATTGCTAAGTAATTTCAAGTACCATAAAGAAGCTGCTGGGAATAAAAAGTGTCGTAACTGTGAAAGCATCAGCCCAGTTTCTGCAGGATTGAGTTATTATCATTAATTATCACTCTATTTTATAGTTATTGCCTGTAATTTCAGACTTTAAACACTCCAAAGCATAAACAACGCTAATTTAATTACAGTGGGAAAGTCATAAAAATTTCCATGCAGAGAAAGAAATCATTAATAAAGTTTATTCCGAGAGAAACTTAAAATAATAATTAGGATTTGTTGGCATTTTTAGTGTGATGGAATTAAGCATCATTTCTTAGCTTGGGCCCCAGCTATTATTTACATTTGTTTATCATCACCTTGAGATGGAGAATTGTGGAGAGAGTTGCATGACCTATGAGTGCTGAGCAGCACAAAAATAATCCCTCTGGTGTAAATCCCTTCCATCAGGTTCACTCCCCTCCTCGTGTCCAAGCACAGCGTTGGAAAAACCATTCCTGGGAATGGGAAAATCCAGATCCTGATCCTGCTGCTGAAAATATTTCCATAGAAAGGTGAAATGTGCCTCCAGGCATGAGCAGGGACTGGAAATTGCATTTCCTCTGATTTATGCCATTGTTTTCCGTAATTTCCTAATAATCTCCTGTCCTCTGTCAGGAACTACTCCTGTAAGTTGTGTTTCATCTTTGTCAGTGGGATGGTCACTTACATCTATTCTAGGCATTTATAAAGTGGTTAATTAGTGCAGGGAGTGAGCAGAGCACCACAGCATCCTGCTGGAAACACAGAGTTGACATGGAGTTATTTTTCTTCCCATTGTGTTACAGTCGGAGACCTGTTTATGTACAAAAATATCCGTTTAATGTGGATCTTTGTACATTTAACATTAATTTGTGGGCTGGCTGTATCCCTTTCTTTTTTTTTTTTTTTTTTTTTCCCTCTTTTTCTTTAGCTAATTCTCAAAGCGCTTCAGGTCACTGGACACAGTCATAGCCTACAGATAAGTAAAATTCCTGGGACTGGAGGCCCCAGCTCTGAAATCTGACCCCCGCTCCAAATCATCTGTATTTGTGTGGAGGAACATAAATCCAGCTCCAGGAAATGACTCCTGGATCCCCAGGGGTGCCACCCAGTCACTCTGCCACCACCCTGGTGCTCCCAAACACGAAGAATGTTTGGTCCAGTCCTGCCTTCCACGTGCCTCCTGTTCTTTAGAGCATGGCATTTCTGTCCCTGCTGGCTTTGGGAGCGAGTTTTGGGTGGTTAAAAATAAATCGCCAGAGGGCAAAGAGGTTTTTGTGTGCACAGAGCAGAGCCTGAGTGGCAGAGCAGGCAGAGCTGCTGAGGCTGCACTTCTGGAGTCTGAGGGACGCTGGTGTGGCCGCATCAGCTCTGGACAAACTCCAGCAGCTCCTCGAAGGTTTTTTTGGAGTGAGGGGCCCAAAGCTGACCCAGGATTTGCAGAGTGGCCTCAGCAGTGCCCAGGACAAGGGATGGTTCCCTGCCCTGCTCCTGTGGTCACTCTGGGGCAGGTACAGCCCAGCTGCCCTTGGCCTTTCTGCCCACCTGGGCTCATTTGCAGCACCCCCAGGTCCCTTCCCAGCTTTCAAGCTGTCACACAAAGAATAAACTACAGGCAGAGTTTATTAAAGAAGCCTTTCTGCCATGTCTGAGGGGCAGAAAAGACTCATTTGTGTATTTAAACTCCTTCACAGAAAGGAGTTTAAATAGAGGGAAATCATTCCTTAACCTCAGATTTTGGCAAAAGTTTAACGTTAATGAATCACTTTGTCCCTCAAATTCCAGTGATGGCAAATCAGATCTGTTTGTAAAAATTAATTCTTTATAAAGCAGACAATAGATAGCAGGCAAAAGATCTCAATCAGAATTACTCACTACAGAGTATAAAACTAAAGAACTACCAGTAGATTACAGCAGAACATAAACAAGTGCATGCTATCAAGGTGCTTGTATTAAAGCTGGAAAAATAAAGAGTATTGATTAGGAATTGAATGTAATTTACCACCAAAACAAGAATAATGTGCACAGATTCCTTCACTTAATCCCTTGGAAGTAACTGAAGTAGGTGTCCCCACTCATGGCAGAAACTCCACATATTTCCAGGAATTAGTTTAAATTTCTTTTCATCTCCAGAGCATCAAAAGACTCTCGTTCCACAGCACACCCTTCGCAGAGATGATAAACTGGAATTACCCACTTAGGAACCACGTAGTGCCACTATGATTCTTGTAGGTATTTCCAAGGTAATTTTCACCTCTGCCACTAATTCCGTGTCACAGCTTGTCCCTGTCTGCCGTACCTAATGGCTTTGCAATGGAAATGAGCTTTAAGTGGCTGTTAACAGAAATTGCCTTTGAACCCATCAGCTGGAGATCAAAGACCCCTGAGCTCTCTGGGTCTTACAAGCAGGATTTTTTTTTTCTGCATATAGATATAGATCATTATAAACTGTAAAATGTAATTATTAGCTTTATTTGTCTTTTATTCTTGTTTGTTCCCCATGTTTCCAAGTTGGGAAAGCATGGAGTGGGCTCTTTCTGGCTTTTCCTGCTGCCTCTTCCCAGCCTGGCTGGGGATTTGTGTTTTGGAGAGAACTAGCCGTTGCTCAGGTGGGATCTGGGGTGTGCTCCTGCTCTGTCAGGAGTTCCCAAGGAATCAGGCACAGCCTGGCTCTGCATGCCCACCCTGACAATGCAAGCGCTCACCTTGGGTAGGGATCCCCAAATCCACCCCAGGGTCATGTTCTTATCTTGCAGGCCAATATTCTGGGCTCAGAATGTGGGAATTGCCTCTGAAGCCTGTGGGAATTGATGCTGTGGCTGCACCAGGATCCCTGTGAAATGAACAGGGCTTATGCCTTTATTAATGTTCAGATCTTTTATTAAAAAGATCAGCTGGGCAGGGGTCCCAAACAGAGCTCGCCCCCATTGTTGCTGTAGCTCTCCCAGGTGGCCGCAAGGAAGGAGGCGTGCAGAGTCTGTCACTGAAGTCCAGAGCAGCAGCTGTCCCTTCTTCTTCCCTGTGGCACAACCGGTGGCCCAAGGGTGAGGAGGCATGAAGTGCTGAGTCTGTTGCTGAAGTTCAGAACAACAACTGTCCTCTCTCCCTTCCATCTGCACTTGCCCCAGCCCACCCTAGTCTAGTCGCTTTGAAGTGATGGTGACAGACAAAAGTTGATCACGGTTGTTTCCCTCTTCTTCGGCTAGGGCATTTGTCTATCCCCCTCTATTGTGTTTAGTTCTTTATTTAGGGGTGTCTTTATCCCCAGAAAATACTCCCATGATCCCTTTTCTTATTTGCATGTTAGTCCCAGAATGTTGGTGTGGTGGAAGGAAGGCAGATTATCTCTAGGTAGTTTAGAGAAAACAAACAGAGCAATTAACTAATTAACATTTCAATATCGGTAGCCAGCAGTCATTCCAGTGTTGCCATGGGAACGAGGAAGGCCCTGCCCCCGTCTCTGGTGAACACCTGGAAACTTTGTTCATTACACCTGGAGGCATCCAAGGCCAGGTGGGAACAACCTGGGGTAGTGGAAGGGGTCCCTGCCTACTGCAGGGGAATCTGGATGATGTTTAAAATCCCTCCCAGCCCAAACCATTCCAGAATTCTCTGGTTCTGTGAAGTCAGCCCTTGCAGAGCTGCTCCAGCTCAGCCTCAGAGAGGAATCCTCGCAGAGATTTCCATGTCCTTGGCCCTCTGCCCACACCAGCAGCTCGGCCTGTCCCAGAACTCACTCCTACAAATGCATTTGGCCCATCTGTTTATAAATCTGCTGCAGGGCTGGACTGGGACACCACAGGACATCCTGTAAGAATCCAGCTGGCACCGAAGCGGCCGTGGGGACACAATCCCTGTCTGACACAGCCTCCAACTCCAGGCTCCAGCGTCCAGCCTGGGCAAGGAGCAGGAGCTCAAGTGTTCTCTGTTCTCCCTCCTCGGGAAAAATGCACATTCCTTAATTCCCTTGGCTGGAGGGGACCTGCAGGAGGCCTTTTTTGTAAAGCAATGATTAGCAAAGATCAATATTTCCTGTAAAGCAATATTGATCTTTGCTAATCACTTGTGTCTCAGTCACCCCTGTGGTGGCTCTGGGCTTGCTGACACGCAGCTCTCACAGCCCCAGGAAGTGACAAATGAGGGAAGGTGGCTGTGTCACACACCTGACAAGATCTGCTGTCATTTCATTGCCAAATACGGTTTTTTTTTTAGTTCTACTTTGTTTTTTTGAGGAGGCAGGAGATTGCAGAGGCAGATCAAGCAGCCTGTGTTTATTATTTACGTGCTCCGTGCAAAAGCTGAGCTGCCAAATTCAAACGAGGGACAGGATTCCATTGAAAATTAATACAGATTGTTTTCTTGGCTGTCAGGTCTGTCTGGTTTCCTGTCATTTTTTTGCATTATTCAGAGCATCAGTTTGGGTTTGGGAAGTGGTGGGAGGGAGCACTGCTGGAGTTGAGTGTGGGTTGTGCTCACAGCAGCCACCCATGTGGGAGGGACCAATACTGGCACTTCAGTGTTCAATAGATTTTAAAACTGAATGATTAATTAGTTTTTTTTCACTGCTGTGATGTTATACCTGGGATTCTTTGGCCATGTTAGAGGTCCCCTGTTAATCTGCTTTAATTTCCCTTCTTTTTGACACAAGTGCCTTGTTCTGCTGAGTGCAATGTCTGTCCCTGCTGCTTTGCTGACATGACAGAAATGAGATTTATCCACTCTGAGACTTCCAGAAGTATCCAGGTCAAACGGCGTTAAAATTGTCAGGAGGAGAAGAAACAACTGCAGTTCATTAATACTTTAATTTGGAGGTGAGAGGTGTAGGTATGATAATGTTTAATTTTCATCACTCCTTACGAGCTCAAGTAAAACAGAGGAGAAATTGCTTAGGAGTGGGAACAAGTGCTCTGGGATGTGAATTCATTAACAAGTGTTTCATTATAATTTGTTTATGCTTCCTGCTTTCTTTTGGTAAATTATTAAAGTGATTTGAACTCAGTTCTTAGCACATTCACTTCTTATAATTGTTAATAGAGGATATAACCCCTTGGATTTATTTACCAACAAACAAAAGGTAGTAAATGGAATAGAAATCTTTTTATGCCAAATGATGCCAAATCCAAGAAAGACTTTATTATCTTCTGTATTTTTTAAGGAAAAATCGTTATTTCAGGAAGAAAAAGCTGCCTGCAGGCACATGAAAAACGAATTTGAAAATGCTTTTCAAACACTCTGGAGCACGAGTTGGGCTTTAAGAGGGGTCTGTGCGTAAGGGGCATTGAGGATCAAGTGGGTGCCTGATGGGATGGGGAGAAAAAGGGAGAAAATGGAAGTATTGAGATGTCTGAGGAACAAAATCCTGTGGTCACTTGCACAAAAATGGCAAAAATAGGCTGAGGGAACCAAATCCCATCTGAATTTCAAATCACCAGGTGGCCTTGAAGCGTAAATGTGCATTTTTAGTTTAGAATACTATGAAAAATCACCTGAGGGCTTTAATCCCTGGGGCGAACACCCAGGGAATTAATTCATTCACCTGCCAGGTCCTTCCCACCCCACCACTGCCATGGAATGTGGCTGTGCATGTTCCCAGCTTCCAGATTATCCAGGGCACTGGAGCTGTCCAGGCACTGGATAAATGCTTCTCTTTGATTTTCAAATATTCTTAAATAGTCACCTAATTTTTCTCCTTAGAAATATTGTATAAATCCAGCCTTGTCCCCAGAGCATGGCCCGGGTTTGTGGCATTTTAAATGCAATATTTCATGCTAGTTTCCCAAAATTAATGGGTTTATGGTATTTTTAATGCAATATTTCATGCTGGTTTCCCAAAACTGATGTTTTTCAACCTCACCAAAACCAGAAAAATCAATGCAAGAGCCCACAGTGGACAAACCACTGGCAATAAAGCAGAATATCCACACTGGGGAGAAAGAAAACTGTCAATAAGGAAATAGATTTTTCTTTCAGGTTGCTAACAACCACAACAAATTGCAAAGTTATGAGCAGCCCTTGGTTTTTTTTTTTTTTCTCCTTCTTTTCTCATGGCATCCCCAGACTCAAATTAATGGTAGGAAGAGGTGTAACTGAAACTAGAGGTGTCAAATGGGGAAAAAATATTGATGTAAACATGATCATTTCAGCTTTAAATTTTTTTAAAATGGGACATTTTTTGTTCCAAATTTCCAAATATCTGCACTTTTTGCTTGACTTCTGTTAAAACTGCTGAAATCCCCAGTTATTTTGTAAATAAAACATGGTTGCATATTTTTTGTCGACCTATAAGCCAAGTGTGAGACCTTGGCAGTGAATATGAAATGAAGTTGCATTACACACAGATTTTTTTTTATATTTTTCTTAATTTCCTTTCAGTTCTGTAGGATTCACCCAGCTGGGGCAGAGCACACCATGGACCTACACCCAGAGCAATCCTGAGAGCTCTGCCAGGAGGGTTCCCTTCCTATTTCCCTGATCAATCAGAACAATAAAAATAAAAAAACTGTTAATATCTCCCATTTCCTTTTAATTTTTCCCCTGTCGCAACAAGGTTCCTTGGGACACAAATCCTGGCTCTTGGTTTTAGGATCCTGTTTAAGACTGGGCGGTAATTCACTGGTTTTGCCCCAGAATTATGACAGGAAATGCTGGGTTTAGAGCGGGGATAGAACAAAACTCCAATTTTTGGCATTTTTAAAGCCATGCAATTTCCGCCCCCCCCGGGTGAGAAGCCCAAATATATTTCTTTTTCAGGAAAAATCATCCTTTCCCCAGAGTTATTTTTTCCCCAGAATTAAAGATTTTGGCTCACTGGGATTTTTCTCCGGGTCTTTAGCCTCTGTTCCTCTTTTTTCCCTGGGTGCTGTGACCACATCCCAACCTTTCTTTGTGCAACACCCATCCTGGGAAGAGTGGAAAGGATATTCCCTAAATCCCAGTTTTCAAGCTGGAAAAGGGCGCCAGATTTTAGTGAAGGACTCTGTGGAGTAAAGACCAGCATGAGGAATGGACTAAAATATTGGTTTCCCTGCTTGTTTACATTCCCACCATAAAGTCAAAAATTATCCTCCATAAAAAGATCTCCTGGAGCAACATTTGCAATAGAGGAGGGAGGAAAATCTTGTTTATTAAACAGATGTTGTGAATTTAATATGGTAAAATCACTGCCACCCAGGGTTTTATTAAGGATATCTTCTTATCTAGAAATTTATTGTGTCTGCATCCACTCTTATTTAACCCTGATTTCCAGAAAGAAACAATTAATGAGTCATTATCTGGGAAGTGAAGGGGGATGTGATTTAAATCAAAGCATCAAAGGCAAACACAGATCAGGACAATGTAGCTTTTTGTCTTTTATTTTTAATATTCTAACAAAGAAAAATTTAGAGAGGAACCAGCTTAAGGGACTAAACTCTGCTGGGGTTCTCACCACAAATGATTTCCCTTTTCAAACTGACAGAGAGGAAGTTCAGGTGAGGTTCTAGGATGGAATTTCTCCCTGTGAGGGTGGGGAGGGATATCCCAGAGCAGCTGTGGCTGCCCCTGGATCCCTGGAAGTGCCCAAGGTGAGGTTGGGGCACCCTGGGACAGTGGGACTTGTCCCTGCCATGGCAGGGGTGGCACTGGGTGGGCTTTGAGGTCCTTTCCAGCCTGAACCACTCCAGGATTTTGTGGGAAGGGAAAGTCTCCCAGTTCAAAGAAGTCTCTCATGCCCTGAATACCTCTGGTGAGCCACCTCAGCCTGGCACCTCCCAAGGATCTCAGGGATGTCTGTGGGCAAGCTGTGACCCCTCTGAGACCTGGAGGTAAAGCCCAAACTCACCCAAGCACCCACAAGCTGGGTGTGGAACTCAGGAATGTTTGCTGTGCTGCTGCTTGAGAGGGACAGGAATTCCTACTTCAGGTGTGACCCACCTGAACGAGGCTGTTCAACCCTGCAAACCTGAGCTGGTGCCTCTAGGTTGGATTTTCCTGCTTGGATTTGTCTGAAATAGAAGCTAAAACCTGCCTTGGGATGGCCAAGGGGACCTGGGAGGGTCAGATCTCAGCAAGGGGTGCTCCTGGTTGTGTCCCCTAAATCCCATTTTCAGGAATGGCTCCATCAGCTTTTCTGATAAGCTTAGAGAATACAGATAAAATCCAGGGGGAATATTAGGGAGCCAAACTTCAGAGCAGCTTATTCTTTGCAGATCCTGTCACATTGTGACCTCCTTCTCTCCCAGAAACAGCCCCAGCCTCGGGTCAACGATGGATTTTTGGATTTTTGAGGGAACAGCAACCTGCAGCTTACAAAACTCCTCCAGACTCTCAGTCTCAGATGGAAGTTTATTCCTCTGTAATTCCTGTGCCTGGCATTAAACACTCCCTGAGATATTCATTATGATATTATGAGGAATTAAATTAATTGATGAATGAATCCCTGGTTTGCTGCTGCTGCCTTTCCATTCCCTGGCAGAGCCTTCAGGGTGTTACACATGCGTGACCCAGGGGCTGAATCCATCCTTCCAGAATTTCCTTCATCATCAGAGCTCTCCCTTGCCTTGCCACCCCCTAAAAACGTGTTAAATCTTGGTTTGTAGCATTTTCTGACCTTGCAAACCCTGCAAACAAGGGACAGGGCTGTAAGAAGGAACATGGATGTAACATATGTGTAATCACACCTCCCTTGCTGCAGGGCAGAAAAACCTGCAGCTCTTCTGGTGCATGAATCATTAATTTTTATTTCAGTTAGAACTTGTGGCTGTTCAAAAAGCTGTGGATAAATTCTCCTCTGTAAACATCTTAAAAATCGACTTTTTTTGTGAGTTTCAACAGCTAAAAAAATTTGTTTCTGTTCTCTGGAAGAAAAATATGAGCAACAAAAAGCTGGAATCCCAACACTGAGATGCTTTGAGATTTTCCCGTTTGATGTTTACACACCTCAACTCTTTTGTAACAGTTTGAAGTGACGAAAAAAAAAATCTTTTTTATTTTGAGAGTGTGGTAACATTTATTCTCTTTTTTCAAAAAAATAGCAAAGGAACTTTGCCTAGACTTTTCAGGGAGAACTTCAGCTCTGCCCTAAGTCATGATGTAACATTACCAGCACCAGGCAACATCCCAGTGCTGCCTCATTGCTGGCAGTGCTGATTTATTTATTTATTCAGCCAGTATTTAATGCAAATGCAGCTCCTGTGTCTGTGTTGTTGGAGCTCTCCGGAGGAATTTCAGCAAATTCACAGCCCTTTTTTTCCTGAGCATGAATAACAAAACCTCTTCCATCGCTGACTGCTCTGTCTGGTGGAAACCTCTGTGAGAAAAGTTTCTTCCCATGTCTCATTTTAGGGTAAGGCGTCAGCAGCATGTTAAGGGTGTAAACACTGGAATAAGTATTTCAGGTTTTTGTAGCAGATTCTTCCAACTCATTCAATTCCAGGCTAGAATTCCTTCCCTTGTGAAGATTTTTTGTAAGGCTGCTTCATTCTGAATATTTACCTTGGAATGGAAAAGGGGAACTCCCTTTTTTAGGAAAAGAAATCAGATCAAATCAATGGTTCAGAATGTTTTTTTCTCCTTTTCATTGCTGCCTTTGACACCTCAGTGGATTAATGCTCCAGTCTTTGCTCTTTTTCTCCCCTGCTCTTTCTCACAAGTGCAAGAGGCAATAATTTTAACACCCAATACATTGGAGTAGCTCAGGTTCTGCTCAGTATTATGTTGACCTTTTCAGTATTCAGTATTTTGATTATCTGGTGATCTTTTCCCTGCTGGAAGCCTGGGGAGGGCTTTAAGGACAAGCATGCGGGGGACAGGCAGAGTAAACAGCAGAACAGATCTCAACAAGGCTGCTGCTACAATTTGCAAACTGCAGGACACGTCCAAATATTTGCTATTGTCTTTTATCAACTTGCCAAAGGGAACTGAAGCTCAGGAATAGATTGCTGTGGAAGGAAAGGGGAAAATGATGAAGATTGAGGGTTTGATTTATAAGGAGAGATTAAAGTGACAAAGGATAAATGGCTTGACTAAACAGTTTTTGAATTGTGCTATAAAAGTTGTCTGAGGGCAGGCAAAAGGTACCTGCACCCCCAGGGAGAGGGTGGGTTGAGGAGTCCAAAAGGGGCAAGAATTTCAGTGGGGCATTAAACAGGACAAATAAAAATTAGAGAGGAATAACTCAGGCCCATGTGAGGGATTTCACTGCGCTATTGACTGACTGTCCCTTGTGTGGAGTGAGAGGGGTTTGAGCATCTTCTCGTCTCCTGTGGCTCTTGATCAGCTGCTGTGCCACAAGTCCTGGCTTAAAAGATATTTCTGGGGTGTCTCACACTCTGAGCCTCCCAGTTTAGAGCTGTAAACGAAATCCACAACTCCCCTTTCCCTCCCTGTTTAATAACCTTTCTGTTTTCAGCTCTGCTGATGTTCTCAGCCTCTGCATGTAAGAATATTTCCCAATGCTCATTAATCCACAGACTGGTGCCATTCATGTGCCACTCTTTAAAGCCGTTGTAAGAGATGAGAAGGAGATAAAAGGGATCTTGCGATGGGATTCAAAATTTGCAATCAGGTTTCATTTGTTCACTGCTGATGGGGAACAGCCCAGCTCCAAAAAGAGTGGAGTTACCTCTGCTGTTCCTCGGGCTGTTGTGTGAAGGTGCTCACAACAACTGCAGTGCTGATGAAATGAGTCCTGAACATTACAATTGTTCTTTAAACATCCTTAAAAAGTGATTTTTTTTCCCCCCTTGGTTGAGAAGCTCGTCCTGAGAAAGGGGCAGGGAAGGGGGCGATTCTCTTCTGTGAGTTTAACCACAGTGTCTACGTGGGAGGACCTCCCTGGAATGAAGGGGTTTGCCCTGTGTGGGGTTTGGGATGAGCCTGGCAGTGTTTTGTCATGGGAGCAAAACATGGAGATGCCCTTGCAGCGGAGAGACAGCTGAGAGCACTGATTTTATTTGCCTCTCCCCTTGAAAATCCCTTCCTAACCTGAGGCACGATGTATAGGGCACGACGTATAGATCCCAATCTTTTTTTTGGGATTCTGGCTGGCAGCAGCTGGGCTGTATTCATGGCTGGGGCTCTGGGGCAGGACCCCGGCTTCTCTTGGAGTTATTCAGGCGCTGCAGCAGCTGATCCAGTCCCACAGGTGACACCCCAGGTGACACCCCAGGTGACACCCCACCCCAGGGGTCTTTCCACTCTATTTCACCTGCTGACCCCACACGCCACACCCAGCCCTGCTCACTTTATCCCTCCCTTTTCCTCTCCAGCTCAACAACAATTTCTGTCCCCACATCTTGGGCTCTCTGGGGCCTTCAGAGCTGCCATGATTTCCTTTTTTAAAGTCAGAACAAGCTGGGCTTGCTCACCTAGGTTTGGAGTGAAGGACAGGGAGCTGGCCTCCCCTGGTTCCTCAAAAGCATCTCTGGAGGACACAATTTATTTTAAAGGTTTAGTCTACAATTTTTAGGTGATATTGAATTGCTACTTAATCTGAAATATTATGCAGCAGCCACACTGACCTGGGCAATCTCCACACTTGTTCTACCCAGGAATTTCACTCTGTGTTTAGGGAAAGGTTAAGCTGAGGGTTATTTCAGATTATTGCTGTAGGAAATGACTGTGGAGTAATTCCTGCTACAGAGAGAGGCTCCAGTCCTCCAGCCAGGCCTGGAAAAGGCCATGCTAATCATGCAGGACTTTCATGTCTGTCTATTTTAAGTCTTTGTGTCACTTCCAATTAAAATGTCCGCTTTTACAAGTGTCACATCTGTGTGTTCTCCAGTTCCTTCTGTGCCCTGGTTTTGCAGTGGGTTTTTCAGATTTACCTGGGTGAAAAGCCCCATTTTTAATGCCTAGCTGGGACCTACAAAGCTTGGTGCCACCAGGATATTATTATTATTGTTATATTATTATTATTATTATTATTATTATTATTATTATTATTACAATGACTATTATGATGATTTTTTCTTTTTGTGTGTTTTTTTAATCATTAGATTTTTACTAAAACTCAGCCCTTCCAGCCCTTCTTGGTACAGATGTCTCCATTTTGTGGGACAGCCAGCAGGAAATCCAGGGTCACTCATAACCTCTGAGCTGGTCCTGGGATTTGTTTTAATGTTTCAAATTATTCATTAGGGCAAAAGCACTCTGCCAACCAAAGCAGAACAGCAGGAGCACCATAAATGTTATTTTTTGGAGGTATTTGTTGGTTATGTGGCTGGTTTTTTTGGTTTCTTCCCAAAGCCTGAGGCACACTGTGGTTTTGGGATGCTGCCTCCAACAGGATCTGTCTTTAATTGGAAATTTGCTTTGTATTATGGAAGAATCCTACCTGAAAAGAAAATAAATCTGCAATTTATGCTCTGTCATTAAAGCTGGTCAGGAATTGTTCTGTGGGAATACCAATATCTCCAAGTGAAATTAAGGACTTGGAAAAAAAATTAATTGAGAATCAAAGGTTCATTCAAAATTGAAGTTTGTATGGATTTTCAGTTAGAATGAAATTCATCTCTGTCAGTGGGCAGGCACATTTAAAGTCCTGCTCTGTGAGTGTTCTTATGGCTCCTTTTATTTGAAGGAATAAAAGCAATTTATCTGCCCTGTGTTGGAGTGGGATGAATCAGCCTGGGAAGGGCCCATTTCTTTTTCTTTCTTTCCTTTTTAAAACCAGTCCTAAGGAGCCCACTGAAGAAGTAGCCTGGGTGAAGTCCCTCCTTCCTTTATTCAACTGAATTTAGAGGAAAATTGAGGTTTGTAGGTTTATCCTGACCTAGCAGAGGAATGATTTCATTTGCTGAGTGTTGTGTAGGATAACAATGCACATCCTGGGTTGTTTCTGTCCATTGCTCACTCCAATAACATTTGGGATTGGGACATCATCCTCTGGTGGGGAACTGAGGCAGAGAATTGATGTGTCCAAGACTGGAAAGCAAATCCAGGCTCAAAACTGGGATTAGACCTTCTCTGACTACTGTTTAGAGGAGTATTAAAAATTGAAATATTAAACCCTGATCCCTGAGTAGGGTAAGGGATTTACCCTGAGTACAGGAGTCCTGTGTGGGGCCAGGCGAAGTCAGGAAAAAGAAATTCCTAAATGCCAAGAATGCCAAGAAATTCCTAAATGCCAAATGTTTCAGGATGAAACGTTTCCTTCTGGAGAGAGGCTGTGCTTTCCTGGGTGGTCCTTGCTGAGCTGGGATGTGCTGTGCAGACCCTGATAGGGGAGGGGATGGGATGGGGCTGGGATCTCCCAAACTTTGTGTCAGCTCAAATTCGTGCTCCCTGCTTATCAGGATTTAATTCCAAGGCTTGCTCTGGCCTGTTCCTGGGGTATTCATCCAATTCCTTTGCCAACGAGAGCCCTAATTCCCTGTAAAATCACCAGCAGTGAAGCTGCTTAGAAAACCCAGCTGCTTTTCCCATGTCTCCTTGGTGAGAGAGGCTGGAGCTGGGATGGAGTGTCAGGATATTTCCCTGAGCTCAGGCACAGCCAAGTGCAGTCCTATGGGGTCTGGCTGATGGGGCAGCCTTGCGAGGTCCCAACAGGATGAGAAATCTCCTCCCGGGTGGTTTATCTTTCCTACAGGCTTCCTATTTCCTTCTGGATTAACAAATTTAGTGGGTGTAATGTGTTTAGTGGGTCTATGAGTTCTCCCAAATGATTCCTTAGTCTCTCTATAAAATGGGATGTACAGAGAAGGAGGCAGAGAAGAGGGAGCTCTGATGGGATTGAGGGCATTTCCTATGGATAAACAGCAATTCCTATGGGATTGAAGGAAATTCTTATGAATTGAAAGCAGTTCTTATGGGATTGAAGGAGTTCTTATGGATTGAAAACAGTTCTTATGGATTGAATGCAGTTCTTATGGGACTGAAAAGAGTTGCTATGGATTGAAGGCATTTCTTATGGGATTGAAGGAAATTCTTATGGATTGAAGGCAATCCTTATGAATTGTAAGCATTTCTAATGGATTTAAGGCAGTTCTTATGGAACTGAAAGCAGTTGCTGTGGACTGGAACCAGTTCCTATGGACTGAGGCCAGCTGCTCTGGCAGTTGTCAGATTTTTGGAGCTGGTGTAATTCTGCCCTGGCCCTCGTGAAGCACATCCAAGCTCTCAGCACGGATCCTGTGGAAAGCAATCCATGGAAATGGTTGAAGCTGAAGCACAGAGAGCTCAGACCCAATGCCACAAAAAGATTCATCCTGGCATGTGTATATTAGGAAAATACAAAAGGGAACCTATTCCTGAAATGCTTCTTCCCACAATGCACATGCCGTGGCATGGATTTGGGAAATGGTACTCCCCACTCTTTGTTTAATTGGCATCAAATCAGCAAATTTATGTAGGATTATTTGCATGGAATAGGATGGCCTGCAGGCTTCATGCACACCTTTTAGGAAGAGGAGATTATTTGGGGAAATGATAACCACACACTCCTTTATTTCCACTTTAATCCACACCAGCTTTGTGCATCCTCTTAAATATCAGAGATGGTATTATTTTATCTGTTAACAGCATGTCCTGCTCTGTGTGTATATATTTTAAAAGTCAGATGATAAACCAGGTTTCATCATCTCCAAGTGACAATAGATCTTGTTGGAGACAAATTTATGGCTATTCCATTTTTGTGCTGGTGTCAGCTAACCTTGGCAAACAGAGCCCCTCTTGCTGTTGGGATGAATCAAATAAATCCTGGCTTTTCCACTTTCTCTTCCTACTGCTTTTGAAACCTTGTCTCAGACCTTGTCGCCTCCTTTATTCATGGCAGCCAAAGCATCCTGTGGGCTGAAATTCCTTCAAGGACCTGGCAGCAATATTTCACCTCTTTTTAGCCTTTTTTAAAAATTTATTTCTCTCTCTTGCCTTGATGCATAAAAAAACCCATGAACAGCTCTGTGATGGCTTCAGAGGCACTGTTTGGATATTTGTTTATTGTCAGTAATTTCCAGAAGCTGAAAGTAATCTCCAAATGCTTCCATTCCAATGAGGGGTTTTATCAGTAAGAGTCCTTGGTTCACTTTATTTTCTACCACAATCCTGTGGTTCCGCATCTCTGAGGAACTGTTCTTCTCTGGGCCACTCTCGCAGTAACTCCTTCAGCACAGGATGAGGGTTCTCCTGCCTCTGGACCCCTTTTTGCTGCTTTTGTAAATCAATAACAAAATTTACAGGACATCTTTTAAGGCATTTGAACTGTTGTTTTATTTACTGAAGGATCTGCAATAAGAGAAGCGGTTCACTCAGAGCTGAGTGAAAAAACCTGTCAAAATCTGGGGTGGTTTTAGTTCTTGGTGAATTGAAGAAAAATCAGAAATTTGGAATGCATTTTGTGAAAGCATTTTTCTCTTTTCAGTGCTGTCTTTGAAAATAAAACCTAAAGTATCAGAAATTAGGCGACCCCCGACTGGAAGAAATGATGATGTCTGGCTACAGATCAGAAGGCTGAAGGATAGCTTTATTAAAACTATGCTATATTACATTAATATATTATTTAAAGAGAGACTATGCTTCTAGATGTTCCTTCTAGACTACAGCCACACCGCCGGGTGAGGAGCTGGGCCCGTGTTAAGGCCAGACCAATCAGCTGTGTAAGCCCAGGCCTTTAAACCCCCTGTAGACTGTGGGAATCCAGAGCATCCCCCTGGCTGCCCTGGAAGGTCTGGGACCCTGGCAGGGGGTCAGGAGCCCCCCTGTACAGAGCCCCCAGAGACACTGTCTCTGATCTCTGTCCATGCAAAAGAGTTTTCAACCTTACAGGATGAATTACAAGCTCTGAGTGTTTGATATAAGTAGTAATTAGTGTGGCATGGGTGCAAAAGTAGAATTTTAGGATTCTAGATAAGGGGTTCAAAGGGGGCAAGATGGAGGAAACTGGGCGTGCCTTGTCCTTTTTCTTCTTCTTCATGCCCTCCCTGTTTCCCTGTGGTGTTGGCATTTTTCTGTTGGTTTGGGCTGGGGACACACTGTTCAGCATGGGTGATAGGTATTGGCACGTTATTGTAAATATACCACACGTAGTTTTTGGTATATAATGTTTGTAACATCCCACTGAGGGGCAGAGCCCCGCACGCTGTTCTGCAGGACAGACCAGCTGCAGGACAGAGAGAAAATATTTTAGATAAGAAAGAATAAACAACCTTGAAAACCAGCACAGACAAATTACGACTCCTTCTTTGGCAGCGGGGCTGAAAGACAGAGACTTTCTACAATCTCGGGAGCATCTAAATATCACAGATCCTGGCAGTAGACGAATGTCTTATTCCTGTATTATTCCAGAATAATTGTTGCTGCTGTCGCACGGATCTCTGAGAGTTCCTGTTGGCTCTGTCTCCAGCCAACAGCCCCACGTAACAAAAACTCACATTTCAGAATCACAGAATCCTGGAGTGGGTTGGGTTGGAAGGGACCTTAAGCCCATCCAGTTCCCCTATCCCAGGCTGCTCCCAGACCTGTCCAACCCGGCCTTTTTTCAGGACAAAATGTCAGAAATTAATTTTGAATGCATCTACCCTTTAAAAGACCCCCAAACTTGTGTTTTCAAGCATTTGGCTTTAATTGCAGGCTCTCTGGCCTTGCACTGACTGAACCTTTAAGGTTTTACTGGAAATGACCTGGAAATAAAGAGTAGAATTCTCTAGCCCCTGGTCTACCGGAGTCCATGCTCATTAATCCCAAATTTTCACTCAAACCTGCCCAAGAATGTGGAATTACATGTCAATAAACTCCCTCACTGCTGCAAAAGCAACTTTCAAGCAATAGAATTATATTGTAAATAGAAAAATAAAAGAAAATGCCAAGATCTAGAGGTGTTTCTATAGATGTGGAGCCGCTTCATGGCAGCAGGTTTAGCTGGATATTAAATATTATTGATTTTTATTAAACAAATCCCTCTAGATGAGAATTTGGTTGATTTCCTTCCTCTGACAAAGCTTTTTGAAGACCTGGAAGTATCAGCTCAGTTCAGATGTTTGGTCTTTCCAGTACAAATAAAGGAGAAATAGAATCAGGGGTTTCAAGTGTAAAAAAAGCAAAGAGGAGGGAAAAGCATGTGGGGTTTCCACCTTGAAAATGAAGTGTAGCATTTGAAATTTGCACCCAGCCACAGCAGGAGAGGATTTCCTTTGCTGTTTCCCCTTGAAGCATTCTAAGAATCACAATAATTGTAATTTTCGACAAAATTAAGGTTGGAATGTGGCTAAGTACCTGTTACAAATTTGCCCAGAAAAGACTTTCAGAGTCTTAAATATAATTTCCTAATTCTAACTGGGACAGGAGGTGGCTTAATGGAAGTGGAATTTTTTGGCATCAATACTGCCATAACTCTTCACCCTTTTTCAGAGCTGTACAGGGGTGCTCAGGGGAGAAGAAAATGGTATTTTGGGGGATCTGATTGCTGCAAGTGCCAGGGAAAAGTTCTGTAAGGCAGTGACACCTCTGATGATTAACCTTACCCACAGACACAGGAGCTGTACCTGAGGTTTCCCTTTGCTGATAGTCCCAATTTGGGTAAGAAATATCCACAGAAATTGCAGTGGGATCATCTTGAAGGAGCTCCCTGTGCATTTCCCGAGCTCTTTCCTTGTTGCAGTTTGTTTTAGAGGGTTTTTGGTCTCAGCTTTTGCTGACAACAGGCATTTGAAGTTAACACAGAGCTTCACACACAGGAAATCCTTGCCAGAGGCCCTGATTTGTGTGAAATGCAGGACCTGCTGCGATGAAAAGGCTCCTGGAGAAGGGATAAAGAACTCTGGGCAGGTTCCTGATTTATATTTTCCTCCCTTTGCACAGACTGGGGCTCCCACCAAGGTTAGCGGCACTACCTGCAGACCCCTGAGTGCCCCAAATCCCCTGCCCGTTTCGTGCTGTCCTTATCACCACAAAAACGAACAATTTAATAAATAAGAACAATTTTTAAACACTCCTTCTTCCCCATGCTCCAGCAAGGGGTGGAAGTGCTGCTTTTCACTGCTGGGAAATGAGAATTGCCCCTCTTCCAGCACGGAGCAGAAGTAAAAGCTTTGTACTGGGGCAGAAGGTTCATACTGGGACACACTGCAGGTCACCAGCTCTGGAACCTCCAAAATCTCCCCCTTTCTGAGTCCACAAACCTCTTTCCCATCCCTGTATAGATGCACCCCTAAAAGCTCTGCATGTGGAAGGGAACAACAGACAGATCCTTCCACTGGCAGTGATTTTTTTGCCATCCTTCCAGTGATTCCCACACCCTGAACAAGAGCCAAGGTGATGATCTGGGCAGGGAATAAGCACATTAAAATTTTCTTGTTATTGCTGGGGAAATTGTTTTCTCTTCTGGGAATTAAATAACATGAAGCCAGGCTATCAAATAATCTCCATATAGCCTGATGAAGGCTCTGGGGATTTTGTGTCTAAATAAGCACACAAATAATAATTGGAGAGTGGGATAAAAATAAAAAAGTAGCTACTATTTTTTTTTTTTGCTAGATTAAAATTTTGTTTTCAACCTCCTTATGCAAATATTCTAAAGTCAATGATGCCTTCTGTGACAGCAATAATATTTATAAATCTGATCATTAAGGCCTGGTTTTGTGCCATTCACTTTGGCCTGGGTAATAAATTTCTTCTAACAACCAAGTGTGGGCTCTCTCCTGACCCTCTGCCCATTATTCGTGTTTTAATTCCGGCTTAAAATGCCAGGTTTGGTTTATCACAGAGATATAGGAGTTCCTTGGGAAGCAAAATCACCTCCCAGGGAATTCTGCAGGGAATTCACATGCTGTGGAGGCAGGAGGGATTTTTAAAAACTCATTTATGAATAGGAGTTAGCTTAATTTTGATCACAAATTATCTTGGTTTGAAAGACAGGTGTCTGCTAAGGAAAGCAGGAGCCTCCCTTGGAATGGAAAATGTGACCCCCTTCCATCTGAATTATATTCCAAGTATTGGCAAGTTGAGGCAGGATCCAAGTACTTGATGCTTGATTTCAAGTGAGAATTCCAAAGCTGGATTTTACTGGGCAAAACCACCCTCCTGAAGGACTGGAGTGAAAATATTTATTATTATTATTATTATTATTATTATTAATTTATTTATTGTTGTTGTTTTTGTTGTTATATACAGACACATGGAAATGCTTCTACAAATCCATATCCATGTCTCCAAGGTGGCAACTCCCAAAGGACCCAAGGAATTCCTCAGCCCCCTGTCCAGGCTGAGGCTTAAGAGGAAGCTGCTCTTTCCTTAAAACTTCCTGAGCTTCAGGTCTTCAGGGCCTTCATTTGTGACTTTTAGGGGATGCCTCACACATGGTTCCACTTCCACCTCAGTGTGGGACACTGGGAACAGGATCAGGTGGCCTTGAGAGAGAAAGACAGGAGAGAGGAGAGGAAATTTTTATAGACCCATCCAGGTTTCAGTCAGGGCAGGCAGTGGCTTTGCAGGATCACAGGGAATTGCCACCAGTGGCCTTAACATTGTGATTTTGGAAGAAAAGAAAATACATTTATTTTAGAGAAGGGGGCTGTTCATCTTCCACAAGAGGATGAAATCTTATTGTAGTTTATTGTGATGGACTAAAGATCACCTCCTCTGTGCCCCTGAGGAGATGTTTGCCCAGCTAACCCTTCCCAGTTCCTCCTTTTTTCCGTTTGTCACAGTACAGCTAGTCTGTAGCTGCACAGATAAATCTGGCTATCATAAGAAACCCAATTTGGCTCTCCTAGTTCCATAAACAAGTCCCTAGGTGAACAATCCTAGGATAGACTTAAACTCAAACAGAGACCTCGAGCAATCCCTGTCAGCCCTAAACGCAGCTGTATCCCTGGCAGGGAGCTGGGCAGTGTGAGCCCCAGACCCACTAGTTCTGGACTCCCCGGGGTGGGGAGGTTCTGAACAATAAAACGCTCTTTGTGCTGTTTGTTGAGGACCCTCGGTGCGTCCCTGTTGTCTCTGTCTCCAACCAACGACCCCTAACATAATACCTGGGGGTTTTTGTTCTCCTGACCTGCAGTTATTTAATATCCACCCTCCAATTCCCAAGAACGATCGGTTCCTTTCTATACAACATCAATGGTATTCAAAGAATTAAGTGAAAATATCTCTGAATAACTCAAAGGTGAGGCATTGCTATTTTTCTTATCATTGCAACGCCTCCCTCTGAATTAGGCAGTCAAATTCAAGCTCAAAGCCCAAGTAACATTTCCTTCTCTTATCAGAACTGAGCTTTCCCCGGACTGTGAATGCCTTGGGGGGAATATCAACAATTATCTCGGCAGATCTGCTGCTGAATAAACCAAGGAAACTCGAAGAATGGAGCATCTTCTGCCTCATCCAAACAAATGAGCTCCAGCTGAAGATTTAAGCAATCAGATTTGCATAATGAACATGTTTATGCCACATTACAGTCACCTGCTATACAAATTCAGAGAGCATTTCCCCACCATTATCTGCTGTCAGGGCAGAAAAATGGAACATTTGTGTGAAAATAGTTTGCAAGGAAACATGAATGCGTTTTATTTTGTGCTTTTTAACATCTGATCCTCAAGGAGTGCTTAATTGGGAGTTGAAAGTGTCGGATTAGTGCCTCAAGCTTCTGGGGGTTTGGACGGGGATTTTTGGGCTGAATCCTCTTCCAGATTACTTAAACTGAGCACCTGCCAGTCTTCTGTATCTTCTAATTGTTCTGTTATTTTTCTATTTTGTAAAAGCTTTACCATGCAGTTAATTATTTCATAAGTATTATTCCCTGGCTTTATCTGTGCAAAAGTTTTTTAGAGTCCAGCACAGTTCCTTTGGTCCCTTTTTAAGCAGATTTTCAAGAGCACAAAGAGGAGTCTATACACTTGTATCCAAAAATCGTGCAAACCATGTGATGCTGGTTGGGCAGCCTGTCCAAATGCAGGGTTTTCAGGAGTTCCTGTGGGGTATTTTTCCTTGTAGACTTTAATTCATTTCTCTCTGACTTCTGGAAAGTCAGTGCATAAAATGTGAGCTGCACCTCACATCTTCTTCTCATATTTTGTTAACTTCCCAAGGGGAGGGGGGGGGGGGGGGGTTAATACTAAAAGTTTTCAGTTATAACTCCCCCTGTATGTATTTTTATCAATGGGGTGATGCATCTGTAGTTCACTGGAAATTAAGGAGCAGCTGAGTGTAAATTGGGGCTTCTGTGGGGTGGTGGCTGAAGTGAAAAGTGAAATAACTTCATTTCTTGCCCAAGTGTTGGATCCCCTCCTCTTTCTAATATTTAACTTTTTAGTCTTTTTTTTTTTTCTGCTTAGATAAAGAAACCCAAACAAACCCCCCACAACTAAACCCGACAGACAGAAAAAGGAAAAAAAAAAAAAAAAAAGAAAGAAACTTCTTACAAAAATTGGCATAATTTATGCAAATGATTGCATTTCCCTCTGGATATTTGCCATATCCTTCAGGCATGTCTAAAACCTGGTTGGGTGTTCATCCCCTCCTTCCCCCTGCTGCTTCCTGCACTTTTCAAGATTTGCTAAAAATAATTTTCCAATTTGACTGAGGGTCAAGGACTGGATTTTTTTCCTTTCCTTTTTGTTGCTCTGGCTGGAGGTAGAAATCCCAGGGACAAAGCCAGTCCTGCTGCCTTTTCCAAGCTCCTTGTGCAAAATAATGAAGAGCACACAAAACACTGCTCCTGGGGGAATAAATCTTCTGTGAGGGTTAGAATCTGATGTGGGATCTATAGAACAGAAAATCTGTGGTGTGAGGGACCAGAGATGTCGGATTCATTTCAAATGGGGGAAGTTAAAACGTCCAGGCTCGAAATGCAGAACAAATTCAGCTCCCAAATCCTCAGTATCGAATGGACAATCCTCAGCACACTCCCAGGGACTGAAGTTGACTGATTTATTCTGATTTTATGATGTTATAATTTTCAAACTCGATATAAAGGGCAAATTTAGCATCCAGAGGTTTTTTTATCTCCTTTTTGCAGACCGGAGGTGACAGTGTCAGATTTTATGAAGTGCAGCCTCCAGCCAGGGTTTGTAGTGATTTATGCACTGGGTTTATTTTCTTTTACAGATCTTTGCTTGTGTCTCCCCCTTTTATTTTTTTTTTCTCTTCCAGCACAAAGTCAATTCCCACACTTGTGATGTATTTTCTGTGTAGTGGCTTATAATAAAATGCAGTGTTGTTAAAAAGGAAGCAAATAAATAAGACTGTGCAGTGTGAGCAGAGGTGTTGGCACCATTTGGTTCTTATCCAGGGTGTAGGTATCAAACCCCAGGACTCATATTTCTCAGAGATGAGCTTTGCCATACCCCTGTTGCATGTGATCCTGCTTTTTAAACCCTGGGATGGGTTTTTTGGGAAGGATTGTGCCTCTCTGTGTTTGAGCAACCTCTGATGCTGCAGCCTGACTCCTGTTTGGTTGTTCCATTGTCTTAAAAATAATAAATAAGATGGAATTGATATTTCATGTATTATTTTCCAAACTAACAAGGCTAGAAAAGACTCGAGACAACTTTTTACCCCAGGATCCCAAACTATTTACAGATTCAAGCACCCTGTTCTTTTAACAGTCTGGGTTTTAAGTTGGTTGTTCATTTTCATAAAACTTTGGAGGTGAAATCACCCTGCTGAACTCCAGGCAGCTGAGGTTTGGTGTCCAACCAAAGAGTGAAGCATCCCAGAAGGAAAATGTTTTTCAGCCTTACAAATCTCCACTGGTTCACTGCAGCTCAAATTACAAGCTCCCATCAGGGCCATTTCCCACAGTGAGGAGTGAGGAAAAAAAACCCAAAAATTTGTGATATAAACAAAGATAAGGCAAGTGATTACAGCCCACAAAGCCACCCGTTATGCAGGATTTGCTTGTTAGATGTTTGAACTGTTCCCAGAGAATAAAGTCCAGGTTTCCAGGCACTTTGGCATCCTCTGGAGTGAGGGAACAAATGGGAAGCTCTAAACACACCTTCAATGGCCACTGGCAGTTCTGGCCAATGAAGCCCCTGCAATAATGATCACATCAGCAAAAAATTACTGCATCTTTTATGTTCAGAGTGCCACAGCTCCCGACTGGGTTTGGTTCCAGAGAAATCTCTCTCCATTCCTTGAACTACCACTGGGCATCAGAGGGAGTGGTGGGTTGGGGGCTTTGCAGGGGTGAGGAGGGCACTGGGGGTAATTCAGGGCAGGAGAACGGTGGTGGAATTTGTGCTGGAGTGTGTTTAAAATGGAGGAAATATTGCTGCTTCTCCCCTGCTGCCCCTCCATGCATGTTACCTGTATTTTCACGTGGATTTGTACTCTCATGGCTTTTTGCGCCAGTGAGTGTGGGTTAATGAGTCAGGGCCAAGCCTGGGCTCTTTCTTCAAAGAGAATTATTGGTCTGATGTCACCCTGGTGATTTCTGGGCAGGAAGATATTCCCTCCTTGCCATATAAACTTTGTTTATTCCCAATTTACTGCGCTATACTGTGTAGGCAAACCTTTTTAATCCCTTAAACACATATGTGCTTCAGTGCATTTACATATAAATTCACACTTATGTCAACAGGCTCAGGGTGGGGTTGTTGGAGTGTCAGTGCAAGGCCAGGAGTGGAACTGGATGATCCTGGTGGTCCCTTCCCACTCAGGCTATTCCATAATTCTGCATGAAAATTAGATTATAATTCCTGCTTCATGTCCTCTAATCCCTGTAAAGAAATTACAGCAGTGTGGTACTCAAACTTATTTTATACGTCTTTTACACAAAAGCACCAACAAAACTCCTGATCAGCCTCAGGTTCTGCCTTTCAGTCTTGCAGTACCTCCCAGGTGTTTCTCAGAAAAGCCTCGGTGAGGGGATGAGCTCAGCTGCCCAGTCCCTCTGCCCTCCCTCCCCAGTTCTGCCCAGTTCCCCTCCCTGTATCTCACCAGTGCTGGGACTGCAGTGACTGAGCTTCAGAACCCCCTGGTGCAGGTAATGAGGGAGCCCAGAGGGAGGAAACAAACTGGAAATGGAACCGTAGAATCATGCAGGACCACCCAGTGCAACCATTAACCAGTCACTCCGCAAGCTCTCAGGAATCCCTGTTGGACAGAAGAGTCCCAGCAGCACCAGCTGAGCACAATCTCAGTGGGTCAGGGTCTTGTGCCCCTTGCCTGACTTCCCCCTCTGCTTTTGTGGGATTTCAATGTGTTGGTTGGTACTGGCAATGCTGTGTGTTTTCACTTTTATGTGTCCCTATGAGGTTTTTATTCTTTGGATTTCAATTTTAAGTTCTCTTCCTTTACAATTCATCCCTCATCCCTTTTAAAGTGATACAAGCTAATTTAATCAAGCAGTCGCTAGAATAATAGGGAAGTTATGCTAATTTTGGGAGATTAAATTGTCTCTCTTTTTTGGCTCATGAAATAATGTGCTCTTAACTCAGGAGAAACTTGCTCCTTTTTTTATGGAGAGTTGGAATTGTTTCTTTAATACGTTACAAGCCCATCAGGAAGGGATCACAGGGAATGTGAGCAGAGGGAGTGGACACTGCACCAGCTGGAGCTGCAGATTTTTTGTTCCTGTCAGGAAAATCCTGAGTGGAAATAGGGTTTAACATGAGGACTTCAGGCCAGCCTAAAATCTGAATTCAGAGGAAGGAACCATTCTTATCCTGGAATCATGAGCCATGGAATGGTTTGTGGTGGAAGGGACATAAAAGTTCATGTAGTTCCCACTCCCTGCCATAGGCAGGGACACCTTTCATTATCCCAGATGGCTCCAGCCTGGCCGTGGGCACTGCCAGGGATCCAGGGGCAGCCACAGCTGCTCTGGGCACCTGTGCCAGGGCCTATTTGGACAGTTTAAGGCTCCTCATTGTTTAAATATCCCACAGTTGTCAGCAGTGATGCTACAGGTGTGTTAATTTATAGGCTCTGGGCTACAGCACCAGGCTGGAACTTGCAGATCCCACATTTCCTGGGGCCTTTGGAATGGTCTTTGACCCTCACTTGCCTGCTTTTATCAGGCATATGAATGATGATACTTGTCTGAGTTTGAGGGATTTGAAGTCAGCTGCAAGAAAGAAACAACACAAAAAAAGATACAACACAAAAAAAAAAAAAAAAAGAAACAACACAAAGAAACCCCCCAACATAGAAAAGAAACAACATAAAGAAACAACACAAAAAAAGAAACAACACAAAAAAAAAAACACCCTAACATAGAAAATAAACAACATAAAGAAACAACACAAAAAAGAAACAACTCTAAAGCTCACAGTGTCCTGCTGCTGGGCTTTCCCACATTGCTCAGACACATGTGTAAGGCTTTTTCCTTTATGTGGCATTTCTGTCAGCACCAGAAAGTTCTCACAGCAAGATTTTGACCACAGCAAGAGGCACATCAAACCCCTGCTCCAGAGCCTCAGCTGCACTGCTGGTGCAGGGAACAATGCCTGTGCAAGGCAAGGCACCTGCTAATAGGGCCTGAAAATAATCTCTGCTCCTGAGCCCTGCAGGCAGTGTGGGTTCATCTTTATTTTGCTCTCCAGCATCAGGCTGCATCCCTAATTGCTCAGCACAGGAGGCACGAGATGCTGTCAGCCAGGGCAGAGCCTGAGCTTCTCCTCGGCTCTCGAGTTATTTATTCTGGAGCTGTGTGAAAAGAGAGCTTGTCAGGGCCGTGCTTGTAGGGCTGCAGAAACACTTGTACCTTTTAATAAACAAGCTTCTCTAGGAGTGCTCAGTGAGACATCAGCTCAGATTCCCATGATAAACAATATGAAGAAGCCCTTAATAACACTTGACTTACAGCAGAATTCCTTGTAAAGCCAAATGAATTTCTTTGCCTGGGGTGCAACACTGAGAGAAAAATACGAGAACAAGGACATGAGGAGTTTTTACACTTTCCAGTGTGCCTTTTTTTTTTTTTTTTCCCCTGTGAAATGCTTGTTAGGTTGTGGAAACAATTAAAGCGAAGAGGAGAGACGAGCCTGCAAGCCCAGGCTGGCTGAATAAACAGAGTTTGGAGCCTGAGCACGTGCTGGGAGTCAGCATTCAGAGCTGAACGTGGGAGCAGCTCTGGGGAGCTCTGAACAGGGACAGGACTGTCCCAGTGACACCCTGCGGTCGGGCTGGGGGTGTTGCTCAGACACCTCTCTCCCAGTATCCTCTTTTTTTATTTTTCCCCCTTTTCCCCTATTTTGTTTGCTTGCAGACTACAAAAATCCACAGCAATACCAAATCTTTCATTATCTGTCTATCCTTATTCTACGATCCCTAACAAGTAAAATGAAAAAACCCAGACATTAATTCAACACTGAATTGCATTTCTGGTGGAAGCTGGAATCTGTTTGCTTGTTTGGCTGTTGGGAAGAGGCTCAGTGATGTCCTTTTGGGGGGTCCCTTCCTGCTCTTGTCCAACATGGCTTGACTCCATTGCCTGTCTGGATGCCCTGGTGGCCCTGGGACAGCTCAGTGTCCTGTCCCTGACACCACCCCGGTGTCTTTCCAGGGAAAAAGCACATTTCCTTCCTGTGGGAGGGGAGCAAGGCTGGTGCTCGGACAGGCTTGGAGCTGCTGCTTTCCCTGACCTCTTTTCCCCTTGGCACAATGGAGTTGAGAGGATCCTTCATGCTCCACAGCCCCAGTTCCTGCTCAGCAGGGCAGCGACAGGCGGTGGAACCTGGGGTTCTGCTGGGGGACACGAGAGCACACTGTGTTGCAGTGTGCCGTCGGGGGTGCAACCATCCCCCTGGGAGCTCTGCAATCCCAGTTATCAGAAGGGGACAGATAAAGATGACACCGGGCTTGGTAGCAGAGTGTATTTATCTGATGGACAAGGTGGAGCCCCAAGACCAGACTGTCACCGCAGAGCAGGACAGTAGAGAGAATGACTCCAATCAAAGGCTAGAAAATGAATTCTGATTTATTTCAAATGCACCGCTCTATTTATAGGGAACATCGTGCAAACTAATTTCATTGGTCTTAGAGTAAAAACATCTCACACCATTGGTATGCAGTGAATGACGCACGGTGGCAGAACCTGTCTATAAACAATGTGAACAACAAGATAGATTAGAAAATTATTTACATTCTTTCCCAACTGTCTCCCAGGCTCTCGCCTGGTTAGAAAAACTTCTCTTTTTCTCTCTGACTGAACTGAGAATATCCACACCAGCTTGGGGGGGGGGGGGGGAAACAGAAGTTTTTATACAGTAATTCAGGAGGCGGGGTGGAGGAACATTAACCAATGAGGGTAAAGCTGGGGAGGGGTCTAAGGTGGGACTAAACTATTGTAAACCTATCAGGGGAAATAGGCCAGTGGAATAACACAAAGTAACAAATAGGATGTCGAGTATAACAAAATAGACAGGGAACACTCTGGAAGGAGGGGTTGGGACAAGGAGGATTGGCAGGGAGAGTTCTGGAAAAAGGGGCAGGGATAGTGAGGATTAACAACTTGGAAGGGAGGTGGTTAGGGATGGGCTTTGGAAGATTGACAACTGGGGAGAGGAGGGATTAGGGAAGGGAACAGGGGGCAAACATGAATTTAAACAAAACACACTACAACAGCACTGGGCTCCCAGGGATGGGGATGTAAACTTGAGTGCTTCCTTCAGCAGCCTGAGAGAAGTGGGATGGCTCAGCCTGCCCCAAGCCTGGCTCTCTTCCAGGGCTGCAGAGCATTCCAGGTGTCTTTGCTACTTCACTCACTTGAATTGGCTTCAAGGTCCATCACTTTTGTACCTTCCATGGGAATTGAACTGGAAGAACTGAAAATTGTGTTGAAAGAAATGAAACCACTGTGCAAATTCACAATTCTGCTTTTGATTCCTGAAAAATCCAGCGCAGTGTTATCATTGCACATTAGGGTTGTAATTTTGTATATGAATATGGGAAATGAAAAAATTTTCATCCATTTTCCCGAGTTTATTGTTGGAGTTTTTAAATTAATGGATATTTCTCTGTGCTTTAAATCAGTTTGGCATTGTTGAAGGGGTAAAAAGGAGCACTGGCACAACTTATAATCTTTCCTTTTTTTTTTTTTTTTTTAATTTTCATCTATTAATGTCCCTATTTGTTAAATAATTATGGATTGGAAGGGATTGGCTACAGATGATTCACTTTGCTTAATAAAACCAGGGATAACTTCCAGCATCCCAGGTTGCTCCAAACCCCGTTCAGCCTGGCTTTGGACACTTCCAGGGGTGGGACAACCTGTCCTGGTCTTGTTTAGTCCTTAACTGCTTGATTTGACCTCCTCCAGTCAGTTAATCTTTGAAATTCCTGCAGATTTGCATCGCTCTAGTGATAATTGGAAAAAGCTCAGCTGGAACAGGAGCCCTCCACACCAGAGATGCACCTGGGCCTGCTTTACCTGGCACAGGTTGAAAAACAGTGAGGAGAAATGAGGCTATTTGTGGCCATCTGATCAGATTTGAGATTAAAAAATGGGACAGCTGCAAAATTCAAGGTGTTCTGATGTTTGGGATTCACTGGAATTCAAATAGATCCTTTTAAAGCCCTTTCCAAAGATGAACAAACTCAAGGAGTTCACAGGAGGTGGAACTAGACGATTCTGGCTCTCATGGCTGTTTTAATCTCCTAGAACTGTTACAGCTCTGGAAATTCTGAAATTTCCAGGATATTTGGAATTTTGGGCAGAGCAAAGTCAGTCCTGTATTAAGTTTTGGAACCAGGTGAAAAAAATTATGTCCAAGGCTGTCCAGAGGTTTTTTGCCACTGATTTCTCTTTGTTTCATTATCTAATTCTTAAATGAAGTTTTGTGCCATGCAAAGTGCAATTATTGGTGGCATTTTATTGCTGCCTGTGACTGCCCTGTTCTCCCTGGGTGCCAGTTTGGTCTGTAGAGCTTTGCCAGCACAAAGCCAAGCCCAGCTTCCTGCACAGCCCTTCTAAGCCTGGCTTGAAGACCCAATTTATCAGTGCTCCCTTTATTTCGCACATTAAAATAAAGGGATTTATCCCACTGACTACATTGCAAAGCCCATCCAATTTTCCCATCCAGTTTCTTGTAAATAAATAACCTGACACATTGTCCTCTCAGCAGCTGCTTTTGCTCCCTTCCTCCTGCAGCGATGCAGAAAGTCGGCACCATTTGGATATGGAACAGCAGCTCCAAGTCTGTCTGTGCAGCCCGGGCAGCCACGGGGGAAACAATGAACCTCCAGTGGGGTTTGGGTCTGGGAGGGGAACAGTGAACCTCCAGGTGGGGTTTGGGGCTGGGAGGGGAACAGTGAACCTCCAGGTGCTGTTCCTCAGCCCTGGTGGGGCTGGGAGGGGAACAGTGAACCTCCAAGTGGGGTTTGGGGCTGGGAGGGGAACAGTGAACCTCCAGGGGCTGTTCCTTGCCCTCCGTGGAGCTGGGAGCCCAGCTGGATTTGGTTCAGGAGGTGATCCCTGGAAACGGTTGTTTTCTTACCCTTTTCAAATTCTTATTATTTTCAAATTCAAGCACGCACAGCATTCCTGCCCTCTGGATCTCTCCAGCTGAGCACTTCACAGCCCAGCTGTCATCTTGGAAACTCCTGGAAAATCATCCCGCTCCAAATTCAGCCCCTCTTGGGGCTGCACGGGAGGCAATGCAGGGAATAAAGAGGGATGAGGCATCAGTCTGGGGGTGGGAATTGTCTGTTAGTGGAAGGATGCCTTGCTAATGTCTTCTCCCCATCCCTCTGGTGGATTTTTCTGTGAGGCATGGAGGTCCCTGATGAAAGAAAGAGGGGAAAATAAAAGCAAAAATGTGGCTTTGGAGTGGTGGAAAATAGAGGCGTGAAATAGAGGAGGCTGAGAAATGGGAAAAAAAACCCCAAACTACTATAAAAAGCAATCAAAAAATACCTCCCCAAATCAACATAAATATAACAACAACAACAATAATAGTGATAATAATGATAATGATAACGATGACACAACTACTTCTACTACTACTACTACTAAATAAAAATAAAAATTAAAAAGGACTGAAATCATGGGTGAGGACTGCATCCCTTCACCTGCCATATCTCGGTTCATCCACTTGTGAAACCCAGGTCTGTGCCCAGTGCTGGAATTCAGGACAGAAGGGTCTCAGTTACAGCATCCCATACTCATGTGCTGTATAAATGCTTTATTTTGCTGTTTGCATTTCCAATTTATTTTTGGTGTGGAATTCAGAGCCATTCACAGTCGTTCCTCTGCCTGGTTGTCATCCCTGCCCCAAGCCCTCTGTGCAGGGCAGCGTGTTAAATGGCTTGATGGAGCCGCGGCATTCCTTTGATGGCTGCAGTTTGTAAATCAATTAGCTACATCAGGAGAGAAAAAGCTGAATTGGCAGCAGGGCCGGGTTGGGAGTTTTGTTAGTCCTTTTTCCAGGCAGAGACACAGATTTGCCAACACCAGCGGCAAATCCTGGGAGCTGCTCTGAGGCTGGAAGCACAAGGGATTGAGGACGAGGCAGGAATACCTGGAAACTCAGGTTGGTTAAACCGCCTGTTTTGAGGAGTCCTACACGAATTCCAGGCCCAGCTGGACCTGCCTTGGAGCATCCTGGATTAGTGGAAGGTTCCCTGCCTGTGGCACTGTGTGGGATTTAAGGTCCCTCCCAACCCAATGCAGTCTGGGACTCTGATTCTAAACGAGGCAGCTCGTTTGAAAAATCCCAATAAAATCCTCAATCAGGCATCCACAAGCAGATGAAGAAGAGCACAGCACACGTTTTCTGAAGGAGATCTGAAAGGCAGAAATCAGAACTCTGCTGTTTACTCCTTCTGCTTTATCCTTCCCCCTAGAGTTCCTTTTTTGCTTTTCCTTATGGTTCAGTGCTCCCTGCAACTAATTCTGACTCCGTCATAAGCAAATTCCTGTTGAATGAAACATTCCACAAGAGCAGTTTAAACCCAGACAATGGGCTAAAAAGTGCATCTTTCCCTTCAGCTGCTAATTCATCTGTTGCTAATTAGAGGAAGGACCAGATCAAACATTTGTTTTGCTTTCCAACTCCAAGACACCTGTTGGTAAAAGCAATTAGAGTTTTAGTTCAATAAAACAGCCTCTGGTTTGTTTATGCAGAGATTTGATGTGGGTCCATTACTGGAAGTCCATTCACATGAATGAAGCCCAAATGGTGAGGGGGAGAATCCAATTTCTTTTGTCTCAGCCAAAAAAACCCATGCTGCTCTAATTAAAAATCTGCATAGAATATTTATAACTGAGGAGAAGAAGCAAAACTCCCCACAGCGAGACTGCTAGAAATAATGAGAGCAGAGTGGAAATCCTCTGAGTGAGGGAATCATAAACTTTTCTGTAATGTTTGTCTTAGTTTTCCCAGCTCTGAAGGCCTGAATGACAGTTTGGATAAAATATATATGGTGTTATTAAAAAATAAATCCAGTTCAGTGCTGAAACTACCAGATGAAATCATGTCACTTGCATTATGTAGGAGGTCGGGAGATGTTGTAATGTTGCTTTACTGGTGTAAAATGGGAACAAAAGCCTCTGATAGGCAGAGTTAGAGAATCCTAGGATGATTTGGGCTGGACAGGACCTTAAATCCATCCAGTGCCACCCCTGCCATGGCCAGGGACACCTCCCACTCTCCCAGGGTGCTCCAAGCCATTGTGGCTGACTGGGAAAAATTCCCTGTTCCTCACAAAGCTCAAAATGCCTCTTAGGGTCCTTTCCATGATTGGATTTTGAAGGACTTGTCATCATTGCCCCCATGCAGCAGACTTGTGGGGACATGGAAAAGGGAATCGTGCAATTGGGTCACCAGCAGCCAATGCTGCAGCCAGAGGGACACAGAAATCCCGGCATTGCTACTCCCTGCTCTGCTCTGAGAGGGTTCCTGCTCTTGCCTTGCTTTGGGGTTTTATGCACCCTGCTGGAGTTCACAAATGTGGGAGTCCAGGGCACAGGGGATATTTCTTTGTGTGCTCTGAGGGGTTCTGACCCCCAGAGAAACGCTGCCTTTAACCTTCGCCCATGGAGAGGGCTTTCAAGACTTTGAGATAGACTAGAGTCTAGGAAAGTGTGAAATAGATAATAGAGAGTCGTATAGTACGTCACATGGGTGAGAAATTGAGGTTTTGGGATTTTTACTATGGTGTAGAGAGGAAGCAAGATGGAGGAATTTGGGTGTAGTCCCTGTATTATTATTATTATTATTATTATTATTATTATTATTATTATTAATTATTCTTCTTCTTCTTCTTTTCTTCTTCTTCTTCTTCTTCTTCTTCTTCTTCTTCTTCTTCTTCTTCTTTTCTTCTTCTTCTTCTTCTTCTTCTTCTTCTTCTTCTTCTTCTTCTTCCTCATCTACTCCATTTTCTGCAGTGCTGGTGGCACAGGGTGATTGGTCAAGGAAAGCACAGTGCAGCGGTTACATGGACAGTCAAGGGATGAGTTATTGGTAGAGAAGTAGAAATAATGCATTTTTTAAAAGTTGACTGGATGAAACAACTTTAAAAGACCTTGAAAGTGTATTTTGGGGGCATTTTGCGGTGCTTTTCCAGCGCGCTGAGCCTGTAGTGGACAGCGTGCAAAGTTTTAGATAAGATAACAAGAAACAAGAAGCTGAAGACCAAAACAGTCCTGTGCGTCTCCTTCTTCCTAGCACAGAACTATTACAGGAGGTTTTCCCCACATTTGAGGAGCCCTCAGAAGAGCCCAACGTAAAACAAACATTGATACATAAATATCCTCAGAATGGACCTGAGATCCTTAGAATGACCCAAATATCCTCAGAATGGACCCGAGATCCTCAGAATGACACAAATAGCCTCAGAATGGACCCAAATGTCTTCAGAATGGACCCAAGATCCTCAGAATGGACCTGAGATCCTCAGAATGGCCCAAATATCCTCAGAATGGCCCAAATATCCTCAGAATGGACTCAAATATCCCCAGAATTGCCCAAATATCCTCAGAATAGTCCACATATTCTCAGAATGGCCCTTTTTTGGAGGTTCTGAGTTCAGCATCCTCTGAGGGAGCAACACATGTATTAACAACTCCCTTCTGGTGGTATCCAGAAAAGCTGTGGGTGATGAGCAGCTCTTAAAGAGGAGTTGTTTTGTCCCTAGATGAGGAAATGAAAAACTGTCTGGTTCCAATAGAAGAAAAACAAAAATGTATCCATTTTAAATACATCTATTTTGGTATCTTGTTTTTTCCACAAGTGATGTTCCTGCTGAGGTATGTTACAAATCCAGCTCTTCCGATGGTTGCTTTGGGGTTTTTTCTGCCCTCCCTCCTTCCCAGAATTCTGACAGGAACACTGGATAGCCTCTCAAAGGGCACCCAGGCCAGTTGGGTGGTGGGTGCACCACAAGTGAAATGGGAAACAGGAGCAGCTGGGAGCAGAAAGGAATATTGCATTAAATTTATATCCTTTTGTAGGGATGATGTTCACCTCAGAATTCCTGGGAGGTTTCTGCATCTGGCTTTTCTGGAACTTCAGGGCTTGTGACTCTGAAAATGGGGATTTGTAGCATGGTGTAGGTTGGAGGGGAAAAGAGAGGAAGCGGGAGAAGGAAAAGGAGTAAAAAGGAGGAGGAAGGGAGAAGGAGAAGGAGAAGGAGAAGGAGAAGGAGAAGGAGAAAGGAGAAGGAGAAGGAGAAGGAGAAGGAGAAGGAGAAGGAGAAGGAGAAGGAGAAGGAGAAGGAGAAGGAGAAGGAGAAGGAGAAGGAGAAGGAGAAGAGAAGGAGAAAGGAGAAGGAGAAGGAGAAGGAGAAGGAGAAGGAGAAGGAGAAGGAGAAAGAAGGAGAAGGAGTGTTATGCACACAAAAACTGGTGTTAAAATGAAAGTTTGGGATCTGCAGCTGCCCAGAATCTTGTGCAGCCCTGTTCCTCTGATCCCAAAGGGAAAACAGTGGGACCACCTCATCAGCCCCTCCTCTGGGATGATCTGCTCTCTAAGCTAGCAGTAAAACTCTCCATGTTATCTATGTAAGGCTTTTCTTTTCCTAATCCATGGGCAGCTATTTAAAGCCTCATTCTATAGAATTAATTTTACACAGAACCCTGTTGATGGCTATGTCTGCTAAAAGTTCCTGTCACTCCAGCAGGGCTTTGGTTGGAACTTTTTGGCAGTCTTTAGTTTTTGAGAGGCATTTTAATTGTGGGAGGCAAATTCAAATCTCCTGACCTCAGGGACATTTCCTTATCATTAAATACACATTTGCATGGTTTGTGATATTTTAAATCTATGTATTGAAAGCAGGGTTTGCAGCCCACACTGCACGCTGAGGATGTCCTGGTATTTTTAGCACAATAATTTTAGTTAGTACATCCAGAGTTACAGAAATCTACAACTAGTTCTAAAATTTAATAAAGTAAGGGAAATAACCAAACTTTCATTGCTTGTTCCTGGACTTTGGAACAGCTCAAGTGCTCAAAGGCTGCTCTGAGGAGCAGGGAGTGGAGTGCCTAGGAGTGGCTCAGGGCTCCTACAGAGTCTCCTCCTAGAGGGACTCTTCTAAAGATTCTGCATTTTCTGCCACAGGGTTTTTACTCTTCCTGACATGAAATAGGGCAAGGTTTAAGTTTAATTCCTCAAAATTGTGCTAACATTCCTAGGAATATATTTTCTTTCTTTTGCTTCAGACTTCCAGAATTTTCTTTTAATTCTTGCTATTCTTTAATTTTTTTGCTCTGAGGAGAAAAAAAAATCCACCCAGAATTGAATATTACTCGAAATATCTGAACAACTTTTTCTTTAGTGATTGCCAACAATTGGTAAATTATTCTGAGACCTGACCTAGTGAAGATGTTCCTGTCCATGGCAGGGGATTGGATCTTTAAGGTCCATTCCAACCCAAACCATCCTGTGATCAGATAATGTGCTGCAATTTTGTGCTGTAATTTCAAAGGTGGTTGTGCCTGTGGCGTTTTCCAGGGCAACCCTGATGCTGGAAATGCTCTGATTTTCTGATTTTTTAGCATCCCTCCTTGAGGTTTCTTTCTCTCCTGTCAGAGACACATTTTAAGAAAATGCAGAAATGCTTTTCTTCTAAAAAAGACTTGAAAACCCAGAAAGAGCAAAGGGGAGTTGTTTTGTTCCTCATTGTAAAATTATGGCTCCTACTAAGGAGGGTGGCTTGGCAGAAGAAATTTCACTTTGGGGAAAAAAAAGACAAAAAAAAAAAAAAAGCTTTAAACCACTTTTATTTTCCGCAGTCATCCCAGGGAGTGAAGTTTCCTGAACTGGCTACAAGCAGGAATGAAGCTGGAATTTGGATTTGTGTCGGGAAGAGCACACAGGTCTCTGTCACAGGATTTTTTTCTCTGTTGCTAATGAAAGTTCATTATGGATCTTTGCATATTCTGCTCCAGCAGGCCACCTCGAGCTGCCCCAGTAGATCAATTAACTCGTCCTTGCCATCTGTTCCAGCACCATCAGCTCTGTCAACCCTGCAGCTCCTGGTGCCTCCTAAGCCCAGCAGGAGCTGCAGGGAGGAGGGTGCTGGGCTGGCTGTGGGGTTAAGGGGCTGAAAGACCTTCAAAGGAGCAGCAAAGAGGACTCAGGGGTGCCAGACTGGGATTTGATCCTCAGCCTGTTCTCTGCATGAAATACAGGTTGGATTTGGCACCTGGCATGGTTTCCAGGCTCATGGAAGCAAATCTGCCTCTTCACTCATAGCCATGGCAGAACTGATTCTAATTTTTGTAAAAGGTGATCTTGCCTCTCCCTGACTGTCCATGGGATTTGGATCAGCCCATGGGAGACCAAGGGCCTTGGGCCTACTCAGTTATGGGAAGGACTTTGATCAGTGCTCAGAAGTTCCCACTTGGAATGCCAGGGCTTTGTCAGGAAAAGTTGTGGTTGTGAGAACAAGGACACAGAGAGCTCAAATCTGTCTGAAATCTGTCTGAAATCCAAATGCTGAGAGCTCTGCCCCAAGATCCCTCCTGTACTCGTGCAGCTGGGCAGATGTTTCTCATCTCCTGTGGAAGGAAGCACAGAGATGGAGCTACAAAGGGTTTGCTACAGCTTGTATGTGCTGGTTGAAAGCCACCTGCAGATCCTTGGGTAGGGAAAGGGAGTTCCAACAAATGGCATGAATTTTGGGCACAGTGGCTCTGCAGAGCATCACCTCTATGGGGCTGTGCACAGCTCAACATTCCTCCACTGTTTGAAGAGTAGCACAGTTGCTTTTGACTCCTGAGTTTTGTCCTGCCTGCCAAAATTGGATTGTTCAGCCCTTGCTACTCCCAATTGGCCTGCGGGAACAAAGTGGGTAAGCATAAAGAGGAGAACACAAAGAAACCTTGGGAAAGAAATCTGTCGGCTCTTTGAGAGAATTTTGCCACAGAGAGAATAAAAGAGGAGAGTTTTATTTTAAAATCATGAAGGAGATGTCAGGCAACTCTTAGAACACGGGCTCATCCCCAATCCATTGTGTTCATTCCCCCATCCAGTTCCACACCAAGGAACTGAGCTTCAGCTTCAAGCACTTTGCAGATACTTCAAACTAAGTTATTGAATCACCGAATCCTGGAATGGTTTGGGTTGGAAGTGATTTTAAACCCCATCCAGTGCCACCCTGCCATGGCAGGGACACCTCCCACTGTCCCAGGCTGCTCCAACCTGGCCTTGGGCACTGCCAGGGATCCAGGGGCAGCCACAGCTGCTCTGGGAATTCCATCCCAGCCCGTCCCCACCCTCCCAGGGAAGAATTTCCTGTCACTATCCAAACTGAATCTACCTGAGGATGCTGAGTCCCGGCAGATAAACAGCAGGAGGGGGCTGTGGGGAGGGGCCTGCACCCAAATCACTTCCCTGGAGTGCTGCTGGACCCATTCTGGGCATCCAGCCAGGAAGGGAATGATCTGTTGGAGCTCTTTTCCCAAATAATTGGAGATGTGAGGATGAAAGTAATGAAATCCAGGCTTTTGCTGTCCTGATAAACGTTTAATAGTAGGGTGTAAATGCCAATCTGATAAGGTGTTTAGTGAATTTAAATTCTATTGTTGACATTAATCCATGGAGGAGGATTAGACTTCAATGAACAGGAGCTACTTGGCTGCTGCATGGCGATGCTCACACTCCTTTTGTGTTCATTAACACCATCAGTTTAATTAATGCATCTCAGATCTCCTGAACGTCCAGCTGAATGGGTGTTCAGACCTGTGTGGTGGAAGGTGTCTGATACTTCGCAAATTGCACTTTTATTTTTCAGAGCTTTCCTAAATGAATGCAAAGACAATGCACAACAAGCTCTTGTAAAACCAAAATTAGCATTAAAAAATAAAACCCAAAAAAACTTTTGATTCCCATTCCCTCAGTTTTATCAGAGGAATGAAAAGACTATTAAGGCTCAATATCCTTATATCATCTCCTGCCATCAGGACAGGCAGGAAATAAGTACCCAAATCACTAAATTGCTTCAAAGCTGCTTGGCAACTGCAAATTGCAAAATTGATCATCTGACTCCTTTATTACCTTTTTCAAAGGAGTGAAGAAGGCTGGGAAGCAACTCAAGATTGTCACCAGGAGTAAATCCTGGTGCAGCCATCAGGACTTGGTCAGAAGAATGACAGAATGCAAAATGTGCAATAATTCCATCAATAATCATAAAACCATCTGGGCTTCCCTTTGGCTGTGTCCTTTCAAGTCCCTTTCAGCCCCAAACCCAGCCTAAATGTGAATATAACTTAAACTTGGCTGGTTTTGTCCACGAGCACTTTTATATCCAAATATATTAATTTTGATGCACTGATTTTCTCTGTTCCCTTCTTCCACCTGGATTTTGTACATGACATTGTCACATGACAGGCGACTTTTACTAGATTTTTTAGATCTTTTATGCAGTTAAAACTCATAGAAACAAATTGAGTCAGGTTCCTTGGTCCCAAGCTGTGTAGTTCTTAGTATTTGGTCTCC
This sequence comes from Anomalospiza imberbis, assembly GCF_031753505.1. Taxonomy (NCBI): domain Eukaryota; kingdom Metazoa; phylum Chordata; class Aves; order Passeriformes; family Viduidae; genus Anomalospiza; species Anomalospiza imberbis. The sequence continues at coordinate 3,427,035 of NC_089708.1, forward strand.
TAGTGGATCCGGATTTCTTCACTTCTGATGTTAATTAGATCTTGATTCCTTGATTTTCTTATCAGTCTCTTCCGGAGGAGATATCTCCAGCCCTGCCAGAGGATGTTCATAGATGGCCACTGATAATCCTTTATCTTTTAGGCTACTCCCAGTCTGTTGATATCTTGAGTTCATCAGACCCCACCCGGTGGAACAGTGCTCTGGAAAGGAACTTAAAATTCTTTTTCCAGGGCAAAGGCAAACAAAACCCCTTGACTAAAGTCATACAAAAATATTTACACTGTTATTTTCCAACACTAGAAGCATCCCACTTTAGCAACAGAGTAAGGTGTTGGCACGTTGTCTATGTTGGCACCTGTGTAAGGTGCAGCTTAAATGGTGCCTGATGTGGAGCTTAGAAATATGAAACAAACCCCTAAAAGACCTCAAAATCTGCAGGATCTTGCTGAAACCCCAAAATTCACCTCAAAGCTTGTGAAAAGAAATTTAGAAGTGTCAGTAAAATATTCCATCACCTTGGCAGTGCTCACTCTCTGCTGTGGCTTTTGAGAACACAACAGATACTCAGTTTTTGCCCCTTTGTGGAAGGGTTTAAACAGTCAGCTCCTGTTTACGTTTTCTCTGCAATGCTTCTGAACAGAAACACTATCAGGGAAATGGATTTTGCTCTGGGCTCATCTTTCTTTTGCTGTGACTTACAGAAAACCTGCCAGGTAAATGTTTGTGGCCTCACACAGGTCTGCAGATTGCTGCTATCATCCTGATGACAAAAATATGGGACTTCCATTTCTGCCTTCTGGGAGTCAGGAGGTTAAGAAAATTACTTAAATTTTTCCTTCATTTCCCAGAGTGTCCTTTGAAATGAGAAATACCCACATCAGTCCCAGAACCACTGAATAGAGCCCTGCTCTTTCTCACCCCTCCAAATGGAATGATCAGAAAATTGACAGCCAAGCTAAAAGGGAGGGAGGAGAAACCTGAGGGGTCAGCAAAGGACTATTTTAGCTCCTCAAAAATCAACCTGTCCTGAAGGAAGGGTTGGGTACTCACTTAACCTGTGGTTTAAACTCATTTCTGTTCCTTGTCTGACAGCTCCTAAACATCTTGTGGGTTTTTTCCCCATCACTTCCATTATTCTGTGTTTTGGAGGATGCAGAAAATCTGTGTATAAACCCAGTGTGGAGATTTAGGACCCATCAATTTGCAGGAGCTCTGAGTTAGTTATAAGGAATCAGATTTCACCATCATCTTCACCATCATCATCTTCACCATCATCATCATCATTTATTTCTGGTGATTAATAATTCAGGACTGCTGAAGAGGATTCTTGGTTGGTTTCTATTTGGGAAAACACGGCTTGTCTAGGAGAGTGTCAGTCCTGGCAACAGTCACCATTCCTGTTGGTAAAAGTGTCGCGCCCCTTCCTACATATTGGCCAAATTTTGCCTTTTTTCTTGCCTCTGAGTCTCAGATTGGTTCTTGGCACTTTAAAGGTCCTACAATAAAGGATCTATAGAAGAGTTGCAGCTTACCTGGATTTCAGAGCATCTTTTCTTTGCATTGGCTGGGCTGCTCCTGTTTGAATTTCGCCCAGGATTACCAAAGCAGGTGAGCCAGGAAGATTCCCCATGTGCAGCTGCTCCCTGTCTCTAGCTGGCAGGGAAAATCCACTCTGGGCTCCAGGCAATGGGGGAAAGGACACTGCTCTGACACAACAAATAACCATTTGGGGGGGGGGAAACCAGAGCAAAAAAGACAAGTCTGGCTTTCCTTGCCTTTATGTTTAAAGCTGAATGAAGCAGCAGGAGGGATTAGAAGGAGATGACCTTTAAGGCCTCCTCCAACACAAACCATTCCATGATTCTTTGATTTATGCATCCAGAAAGAAGGAATGCAATCCATTGGCAGTGGAGGGCTCAGACTTGATCAGATATTGCTGGAGGTATTCTTCTCTTCCTCAGCACACCATGAGAAGAGAAGGATCAGTCCTCATGGATCATGGCACAGGTCGTGCATGCCCAGGAAGCTTTTTCCCTTTTTGAGCTTCCTGTGCTCAGATCTTCAGCATAAATACCAACTTCTTTTCCTTATTTCTGTATTTCCATCTCACAGAAGCACCAAAGAGCAACAGGCCTAGAGCTGAGAATGGACCCAGGGCTCCAGAGCCCTCTGAGGAGGAGTTGCAGTGAATTTGCAGATATTTCTGGTGCTGCAGAGGGGAGCAGTGACAAAGAATTCCTCTGAGAGAGAAGGGGCCCCCAGTTCGTGTCCTGCACCCCATGGCTGGGGGGTCTGGGCTGCTCAAATGGTGTCTGTTACAGCAGGATGGACATGGGGACATGTCCTCTTCATACAGAACTTTTCAAAATGTATTTTCTGTATTTTATCATTCTCCAAATTGCTACTGCAGAGTCTGATAATTTCTGAAACATTTAAATTGATGCGTCATTGAAAAATCTGAAAACAGCAGCTTACTCTTGTCTATCAGATTTAGTGTTTTGTGGTTTGGATGCAGGAAAAAAAAAGACATCAAAGCGATCATTTTAATGAAACCACAGACAGTGTTTTCAGGGGTTTTGTTGTCTTCATTATGTTGCAGTTTATCCTGGAGCAGGCGGCAGGGGAGTTGTGCAGGAAGAGAATAAAAACCTCCTGGGAGGGGGGTAATTACACACGGGGGGCTAATTACAGTGATTTAGAAGCTGGCTGGGTGCTGCCCCTGTGCCGTGCAGTTTCTGGCTCTGCAGTGGTTACCTGGCCCCTGGTAATGAATTGTTGGAGGGCTGGGACCAGGTCTCCATATGAAGTCCACGGAAATACTCCGTGTTTCTCACTGTAAACCTCTGATCCTGCAGGAACCTTTGATTTCTGCGCTGCTGCTCTTTTGGAGAGTGTTTTGTGGTTGTAGCGGCCAGGCTCATCCTGCACTGGGGCAGAGAACATTTGTGCTCATTCAGAGGTGTGGGCTGCTGCGGGATTTTTTTATGGAGAGTTGGGGTGGTCCCCATGCTTATACCCAAGTCCCAGAGCTCAAAATCATATGCCAGCCACTAAAGAGAGACCAAACCACTCCTGCATGACCACTTCTGCAATATATTTAAAGAAATATGATTTTCAAAAGAATAAAAATACAGAGAAGGCCGGATTCCCATCCTGGGTGCTCACACAGGTCCCTTCAGGTTTTCCAGTTCCTCTCTTCACAATGAGAATGAGGGTTGTGTCCTTCAGATGAATGAGAAATTTTCCATCTTAAATGTTAAGAAAAATATTTTGCAAGTTCATAAAATTCTTGGAGTCTTTAATAGTAGAATCACATAATCATGGAATTATCCTGAAATGGATGGGACCCACAGGGATCATCCATCCAACCCTGGCCCTGCACAGATACCCCAACATCCTAAATGCTCCTGGAGCTCTGGCAGTTTTGGGGCCGTGCCCATTCTCTGAGGAGCCTGGTCAGTGCCCCAGCACCCTCTGGGGGAAGAACCTTTCCCTAAAATCCAACCTAAATTTAGCTGAGCCCTCCACCTGTTCGGAAAACATCCCAAGAAAATAAAAATTACAGGTGGTCAAATGCAGGATTCTCAAAGAGATAAATAGGGATTTCACTGGAGGCAGTGCAGCCCGATTTTCAAGGCAGGTTCTGCTGGATCATTGAAAAATAATCTCATTTAGGGGTTTTATTCTTACAGCTAATGTTGGTTTCAGAAATCTATAGTTCACTGCTGCATCTTTCCCAGATTTGTCTCTTAATTCACTGGCCCATGTGATGTCTCACATTTTAGACATCAGAGAGTTTTTCCTGGAATAAGGAAATATTAAAAAGTTATTTGCAGTCATTCAGTGTTCCCTCCCCTAATGGATTCTGTGGCACTCAGTGTGCACTTATCTCACTTTTATCTCTGCCCATCACCCTGGCATCGGAGTTTTTCCCACCACAGCAAAATCTCCTTCCCTGAAGTGCTGCTGGGGAGAATGGAGGGGCTGTTTACTTTAGGAAAGAAATCCAGGAGGGCAAAGCCTAATGAGGAGCAGCAGCTGCATTTCAGAGACTCGGAGCCCACAGGGCACACCAAGGGTCTGGGTTTGGGTCTGGATGTGATCCGGGACCTCCATGGACCCCTCCTGCAACGCCCGTTTTCCAGGGTGATGTCACACACCGCTGGGATCTGGGACATCTGGGTTGGGTGTGGCTCCTCTTTGGGAGCTGCTGTTGGGGCAGTGCCCATCCCACAGGAGTTCCTCCCTTTCCTTGTCTGGGCTGCTGAAGGGGCTTCCAACATCCAGTGGCTGTTCCCTGGGATGCTGGGAGTGAGAGTCACGCTCGGAGTGGGAACACTTTTATTGAGGCTGTAAAGGCCTGTTTTCACTGCCTTTGGGTCATGGAAACACAGAACCTTTATCTGTTATTGTGTCAGGGATTCCTGGATTGGGAAGGAACCTTAAAGCCCATTCCCTGGGTAGGAAGGAACCTTAAAGCCCATTCAGTGTCACCATGGGCAGGGACATCTTCCACTATCCCAGGCTGCTCCAAGCCCCATCCAGCCTGGCCTGGGACACTTCCAGGGATCCAGGGGCAGCCACAGCTGCTCTGGGAATTCCATCCCAGCCCCTCTCCACCCTCACAGGGAAGGATTTTTTCTTGGCATCTATTCTAAACCTACCGACTTTCAGTTTGAAACCATTCCATGTTCTCTGAAAGCTGAGGAACTGCAGGCTCTGGTGGAATTTATGGAGGACTTGGAGCCCATGGTTTAAAAGAGCAGTACCAGGCACTCATCAGTCTCTGCTTGTGTCTCCAGTGTCTGTGTCTTTCTCCTGGTAATTTGTGAGCCTGTCCTGCCAGCAGGTGTTGTAAGCCAAACCTATCCCATAATCCATCTTTTCCACCCAGAATACAGGCACAACCATGCTGTGTCACTTCTCTGGGAAGAGCATCTGTGATGACAATGCCACTTGAGCTCATGTCCCCTGTTCCTCAGTCCTCTGAATCCCCCCAAAGCTGCCTCTTTAAGCCAAACCCTCTGTGACCTTTCCAAGAGATCTCCAAAGTTTCCTCCCCGCCCCCGGGGGTGTTGTGAAGCTTAATTAATGTCTGTAAGTGCCAGGAGCTCTTTGGATGAAAGTGCTGGGGCTTATTCATATTAATAATAGCAGATGAGCCCCGGCAAGGCTGTGGTACAGTAGAATGAATTAACATGAATCAAGCAATCAACAACAACAAATCAAGCCCAGAGCCGCGGGCAGGGCGTGCAGCTGGTGGGATGTGACAGCTGAGCCCACTTGGCTTCTCCTCAGTCACTTCCATTGGAATTCAAACTGTCTCCCGTGGCCCCAAGGCAGCCAGGAGTCACCTGCTGCACAGATTTGCTTTTTCCAGCCCAGGCTTTTCTTTGTCATCCTCTGCGAGTTGTCTTCAGCATGACCTGAGTCAACAGAGGACCTTTTGGGACTGGGGGCAAATTTGGTGCCGTTCCCATGGGGACATTGGCTCAAGAGAGACTTTCTCCTTCTGCAGGTCTTTCGCCGTGGTGCCCACTGCATTTATCCATGATGGGGTTGTTCCTTCTCCAAAGGAGTTGATTGGAAAAATAGAGGGAAAAAAAAAAAAAGAAATGAAGGCACAGAGACTGGATAATCTGCCAGTGCCTCCCAGTGTATCCAAGGAAGAGTGGGATACACTTCCAGTACCTCAAGGGGGTTACAGGGGTCTGGAGAAGGACTTTTCACAATGACATGGAGTGGGAATAGTCTTGAGCTGAAGGTGGGAATGTTGAAGGTTTAGATGAGATATTGGGGAGAATTTCCTCCCTGTGAGAGTGGGGAGGGGCTTGGATGGAATTCCCAGAGCAGCTGTGGCTGCCCCTGGATCCCTGGAAGTGTCCAAGGCCAGGCTGGAGCAGCCTGGGACAGTGGGAGGTGTCCCTGCCATGGCAGGGGTGGCACTGGGTGGGGTTTAGGTCCCTTCCCACCCAATGCATTCCATGATCCCGTGGTTCTATATGGGCTATGTCAAGTATTTTAGTCCTAAACCACATCTTTCCAGCTGCTGTGCCCTCCTTTCCTGGCACAGGAGTGTGCAAGAGCCCAAAAGGAGCAGAAATGGGCTCCAAGGACTTCACTCTCGTCCACTGATGCCGCACAGTCCAAAACAGCTGCTCCAGACCTGCACAATCTGATTTTCTTGTCAGTCCCCTCTCCCTTCGCTCAGCAAAATGCAGCGAGATGAGATAAATTCATGTGTATAAATTACAGAGTGAAAAGATGCCACAACCTCTAGATCACAATAAAAATCTGCTACACAGAAAAAGAAATGAGGAAGCCTCAGGGCAATTTCCCTTGGAAAAATGGATGGAAAGGAATATCTATATTTTCTTGGATTATTGAGCATGAAGTTGGGCTATTTAGGAAAGCATATTAATGATCTATGGAAGGAGCTTGGAAGATTTTCACTGTTTCTGTCTCAAAGAGCAATTGTAATCATGTAATTGCTGTGGCTCAGGATGGAGAGATTCATGCCATGGGAAATGCTGAAATTTCAGAAGAAAACTTCAAGTGCTGTTGAAGCAAGTTTGAATTCTTTGACTGAATGTGACCACAAGATGTTCTCTCCTTGGATTTGTACAGCTGTGTGAGAAAAAAAGGGATCCAGGGAGGGAGGGGCTGTGTGGGTTCAGCCTTTCCAAGTATTCTCCTGAATTCCCGAGCCCTGCTCACTGAATTTCCATGTCCAGCCTGGGATCTGGCAGTCTCATTGGAGAACTGTTGGATTTATTTTATCCTGGCAACTTTTGCTTCACTCTGTGCAAATCTGTGCCTTAACACTCTTGGCGTTTGGCAGGAGCTGACCCTGAGTGTCCTGTTTAATTAAGATAACTTGAATATGGAGTGAAGCTCTAACAATGGGTGAACAATTCCTCTTAATCTTCCTGCCTCTTCTCTTCCCAAAGTGTTTCTACCAGCCCTGAATTTGTAGTTATGGACATCACAGATTTCCTTTGAAAGGGCTGATTTTTTTATGCCGTTGGCCCATTTTCTATGTTTTGTTCCCGGTGTGAAAATCATGCAAAACCAAACATCCACCTGGGTGCACTCCTGTGTATCACACACACACACACACACACACACACACATATGTATATATGTATATATGTATATATGTATGTATATATGGAAGAAATTCCTCCCTGGGAGGGGCTGGGATGGAATTCCCAGAGCAGTTGTGGCTGCCCCTGGATCCCTGGAAGTGTCCAAGGCCAGGTTGGAGCACCCTGGGACAGTGGCAGGTGTCCCTGCCCAAGGCAGGAGGCTGGAATTACATGAACTTTAAGGTCCTTTCCAACCCAAACCGCTCCAGCATTCTCTCCATGGGAATGAAGTCATTGTCCTCCTTTCCTGGCCATCCTTTAAGCTGCCAGATGCTCTGGAAGTTAAAATGCCCAGCAAATTCACCCCCACTCCTTTGCTTTGATCATTCCTTCTTCCAGTTCTTTCTCTCAGGAGAGGATTTCACACCACAGAGCTCAGTCCTTCCCCGGCAGCATTTTCCCTTGGGGAATAATTTGCTTGTTGTCATGTTGAGTCATTTATTTAATGAGACAGGGCAAGCCCTGAGTGGATGCTTTTCACCACAACTGATTAGAAACAGAGTCCCTGAAGTGGTGTGGGGAGGCATTCAAAGACATTAGACCTGTAATTATGGTCCTGGCCAGCATTTCGAACCACACACCACTGGCAAAATGTGCGCTTTTTCATTCAACACAAGTTCCAGGATTTTTTTGGAGTCCACCTTTGCTATAATAACCCACTGTGGTGAGTTATTTCCACAGGCTGATTTCATCTCCTCTGTCTGTGCCCCAATATCTGTACAGCTTGTTGTCATTTGATTCAGTCCTTTTTTGCTGTATTAAACTGCTTTGTATTAAACTTTGCTGTATAAAAGTCCCTTTTAAAAGTCCTTTTTTTTTTTTCCTGTAGCAACAGCCCAGTCACTTGGTAAGGTTCTTGTTTGTATTGCTTTTAATTCCCACGGAGAACATTAAATCCCCAAATCTCAGATTCCACCCCCCCTCCATCCCCAAATAGCCCATGAAACTCCAATGTTTACGAGTTTAAGAAATTATTGTGGCTTGCAAAGACATTGCTGTTACTTTAAACAATTCTGCCCAACAGAGATTAGCTTTTAGCAACATCATATTGAGGATAATCAGGATGATTACATGAATATCCAGTGTTTTCTGCATGAATATTAAACAGCCTCGACTTCAGGAAAGGCTCTTCCACTGCGTTTTTTTGGTTTTTTTTTTTTTTTTTTTTTTGGCAGACTGCTTTTTTTTTTTCTCAATTTCTGACACTGTGAAATGAGGAAGAAGAAATGAAGTGGGCTGGGAAGTGTATGAAGTCGGAAATGTATCCCTGTCCTTCAGTTTTGTGGCAAATAATTGGGCCCCTGAGGAATTGGCCGTGGAGTTGCTCTCTTGGCCGAGCACTCAGCGCTGGCTGGGTTTTGCAGCTGCCTCCCAGCAGTGGATCTTGGCAGGAGCCCTGAGGAGTGACACCCCAGAGGAGGAGGAGAGGGGGACTCAGATCATCCAGAGTTCAGTGGGAATATCCCCATGGGGGAAAGAAAACCCAGATATTTTTGTAAATTCCCTTTAGGAGTGGGAATTCCCCGCCAGGATTTCGTTGTCCAGCACTGGGCACCTGTCACTTATTTGCTTTTCAACCTTTATAATTCATTTTGCTCTATTTCCATGAGTATAATTATGTGGCCTTGTAAACACGTGGAGGTCCTTGGGTTAGGGGTTTACTGGGCTCAAATTCAGCTGGAAATTCTGCAGGGATATCTTTCCCAAGCCCTCAGCAGTTGAAGAGCAGAGATCCCTGTTATGTGGTGCTGCTGCACAGGGCTGGATGCTCCATATGGGGTCAAAGGGCTCCACCAAAGAGACAGGTCATGGGTTTTAGGGACAGAGGACAGCCCTTGATTATTTTGGGGTAAACATAGGTGTATTTTAGCATTTGCATTCCCCTCCTTGAATTTAAACTCTGTCGAATCTTTAGGGTTGGAAAAGACCTCCAAGATCAAGTTGAAGCTTTGGCTGAATCTCACTTTTTTCCCCAATTTGTCCAAGGGTAGTAACATTTCAGAGTCTCCTCTGCACAGCTGTTCCTGGTGGAACAATGGACCCAAACCTCAGGAGAATTCAGGCTTTTTAATGCTCAAATTACGTTTAAAGATTGAAATGAGGTTCTAGAGGAGCATCTTTATGTTGTTAAAAGCAGAAAATTCTCTGTGCTCACCCATTTTCCTCAGTGAGCCTTAACCCAGCTTGAGGCTCCACTGGTTTAACCCAAAATGCAGCATTCTGGTTTAATGCTGAGCATTATAATAAATGGGGGATGTTGTTCCACATTCTAGCACTTTTACAAACCTCTTGCCATGCAATTCTTCCATATTTTCAAATAACAACACCCAATTAAGCACTTGAATCAGTGCTGCCCTCAGCAGAGATGTAATTAAGCAGGTGTTTAAATCCCTTGTTAAATTAGTCTCTTATATTTTTCTTTCCTAATCTCCCATTACTATTCCTGTGCAGGAAAATAATGGGAAAACAAATGAATCCTGAAGCTCTGGCTCCAGGCTTGTAGGGGTCAAACTGTATCAGCCATGCAAAGAAGATCTATGGCATCTAATCAAATTTGGGGGGGAAAAAAACAGCTTTAAAGAGGAGCTGGTGAATAACAGCAGTGAAAGGCAAAACATTGCTTCCCTGGGAAGGGAAAAAAGTTAAGTGAAATAAAAATCCACTTCCAGAAGGGCATTATGTGGCACTTTTCCCAAGTAATGGCTTGACTGCTGTAATTTTGAATGCTCACAAAATGCATCCGTGGCCCAGTCATAAAGAGAATAGGGAAACAAAGAGGTTGCTAATTCAATTACAGATGTTAGAGATCAAGCTCGCTGCTATTCATCCAAATGAAAATTTACACTAAATAACATTCTCATGAATTGGCTCAGCAGCTTAATGGACTAAAAGTCTCCCCACTAACAGATTGCCCAGGCTCAGAGAGGTGCTGAAAATTGTCCCTCCAGTGGATACCTTTAGCCAGGCCTCCTCTTACAGGATAAATGGAATAAAGCCACATCATCACGTTTACTGTTCTCTTAGCTGAGATGCACCCAAGAGTTTCTGTGGAAAGTTTGTTCCTGTCATGGTTACGGCCAGAGCAGGAGATTCAGGGTCTTACAGAGGTCCCAAATTTTAGACAACTTTCCAGAGATGTCTTAAACCAAATCTGCAGATTGGACCTCAATATATATTTTTAAATATTTTCATATTATATATAAATAAAATTAATGATGCAACTATATTATATTTTATATTAATATAAATAATTATATAAATACATTTTAAAAAGACACAAAATTTCTCATTTTCTCATGAAAACATCTCATGACCCTTGAAAAATGTTGTGGGAGATGATGCTGGTGCAGCTCTGCTGCTGCTGCTGCTGCTGCTGCTGGGAAAAAGTAATCAAAAGTTGAGCCAAGAAGGCATTTTGAGGTGTTTTAAAGATTCCATTTCTCTCGTGCTGGTTAATCTTTGTTCAGATGGATTTGGGAGAGAAAAAGGAATGGTTTGGTAGCAAAAGGGCTCAGATTTCAAATTAGTATAAAAATTATCCCCTACATGAGGTTGGTTCGCTCAAAAAAAATGAGACTTGTCCTTTGTTAGAGCATTTACCCTGATTTTTACACAATCTCTGTGGTAATTTGGATGGGAGCAGTTTCTCCATGGGTTTCTCTGTCCCTGTGACATCCAGTGCTTGTGGTCAACCAAAGAGCTTTCAAAAATCTCCTTTTGGACTTTTGTGTCCCCAGGAAATGACCAGGGAAGCTCTTTGGAGGCAGCTGGGCCTCTTCAGCCATGAGAAGAAAGAAAGAGAAAGAGAGAGAAAGAGAAAGAGAAAGAGAAAGAGAAAGAGAAAGAGAAAGAGAAAGAGAAAGAGAAAGAGAAAGAGAAAGAGAAAGAAAGAGAAAGAGAAAGAGAAAGAGAAGAATAAAGGTGCCTTTATCATCCTGATCCCTGATGGGAAGGGGTTGGAATTGTGGATCCAGGCTCTCCTGAGTCATTCCCAGCCAGACGGCAAGAGGGTGAAGATTGAAATAAAGGAAATTCCATTTAATGTAATGAAAAGTTCTCTGCTCTGAGAGAGGCTGAACCCTGGAATACATTTCCCAGAGAGGCTGTGGACTCTCCATCCATGAGGATGCTCAACATTTCCTGGACGTGGGCATGGGCAGCCTGTCCCAGCTGGGCTTTGGATGGTGGATTTCCAGGGGAGGATTTGGACTCCACTTCCAACCCACAACTGCTCTGTGCCGCTGAGATTTAGGAACCAAATCCATTGGGAAAGGCAGGAAATGTCCCAAACTACATCAATTACAATTCTGAGAGTGGGAGTGTTGTAAAACCTAGGGAAAAAACTGGTTTTGTTCCATTCACCCTTCAAAAAGTTTACACATCTATGTGTGGTTCTGGTGCTTGATATGGAACACCTCAAACCTTTTTTTGTATGTTTTTAAATTCTCCAAATTCTTCCCATTTTACAGCTATGGCTTAACACTCAAAATACCCTAAATTCTTTTGGGTAAATTTTGAATCCCAAATGAAGCAGCAAATAACATGTTTCTGCTTAATCCCATGATTATTAAATATAGAGTGTGAAAACGCTATTGATGAAGAGTTCCTTGCTTAAAAGGTTACTTTCCTAAAAATAAAAAGGAGCCCCGGCACATTTGCTGTGCGGGGCTCATTTCCTCTGCCTACCAGGGACAAAAAGCTGCATTTAAAGGTCATCGGTTCTTTTGTATGTTAATAAACAATTAGTGTGGCTGGGGAGAGAGCGGCATCAGCTCCTTCAGAACGGCTTCTGAGCAAATTAACCATTCCTGACAGGTCCGGGATGCCGGGATGAACATCTCCTGGATGACTTCTCAGCCTGTGAAAATACTGCTGTTTAATCAGCTCCGGCTAACAATTATTTTTCTCCTTGACAAGCACCTTCTGGGACTCCAGTCCCCCCTCTTCGCCGAGATTATTATTTTTATTATTGTAACATTTTACAGCCGATAAGGAAAAAGCATTTAGAAAAGGCAATAAGCGCATTTTGCTTGCAGGCAGTTCTGCCGCTGTGTGCAGATGAGTTTGGGTGCCGGCAACCCGAACGGGATGCGCCCGAGGCCGCGGAGCGCGGCGCTGGGGGGAGTTCCACACAAACCCTGAGTATCTGCACCAAAAACCCTGAGCATCTGCCCCACACAAACCCTGAGTATCTGCCACACAAACCCTGAGCACCTGCTCCCCACAAACCCTGAGTATCTGCTCCGCACAATCCCTGAGCATCCACTCCATGTGAGGCAGTGAAATTGCTGCCATCATGGCCAGGAGTCCCTTGCTTGCCACAGGCCAGAGAGCACAGGTTCAGTAGCCCACAGAAGCCTTGCTCTCCCTGTTCCCAAGCTGCCCAGGAACATCTGCAGCCTGGCAATCCATTTATTTATTCCTTCCTAATCACTGGAATGCGCCTTTTAGAGTCCTCAGAATGACTTTCTCCTGCCCTGCTGATTTACTTGACTTTCCTATTAGTTCTGCCTGGCATTTTTTTGGATGCCAAGGGATATTCTCTTGTTAAGTTTCCAGAATAGAGAAATACTGGGTCATATTATTATTATTATTATTATTATTATTATTAATGGCAGAAGAGCTGCTGCTGCAGGTGAGGGGGCTGGCAGAGAAAGGAGCCTGTGGAAAGCAGGGAGGCCCCAAGGATGTTCCTCCCCTGCCTACAGTCAGGTTCCTTGTTAGGGAAGTTCTGGGACAGGGGAGAGGTTGGACACCCAGGTAAATCAGTATTCAGGAAATCAGTAATCAATAAATCAATAATCAGGAAATCAGCTTTGTCTCTGTGGTCTCCCTGCCCTGTCCCCAGGTTTGCTCCATCCTGCTGCAGACTTTCAGCCTGGAAATCTCAGGAGTTTTACCCAGCCCAGCGTTTCTCCCAGTGTTAGGAATGCTCCAGGGTGGAACAAGGTACACGGAGGTTCTGTCCTGGGTGGGAGGTGAGCCTATGATGTTGCAATTCCCAGCAGGATTGCCCTGAAGCTGAGAGTGGAGAGACTCCTGCTGCCCACGGGACACCTCAGACCCAGCAGGAAAAGGCTCTGAACCCCTCGGGGGAAGGGATGGGGCAGAAAAGTTGCACCAGTTTGGGTGAATGTGAGCACTGGCATTTTCCAGGGATGGAAATTCCCCCTGGAGTCAAGGAGATGATTCCTGCCAGGCCAGCACTTTCTGCATGCAAACACAGCACAAGGCAAACACTGGCAGTAATTATCAGTATCTCTTGGACAGTTTCCTATCTCCTCCTTGATGCAGCCCCTTTGGTCAACAAAAATATTTGGGTATTTCAGAGCAGCACCTCGTGTTTGGGGGAGATGCTGGAGCAGCTCCAAAGCAACATCTCAAAGGGCTTTTGCTACTTCTGTTTCACTGAATATTCAGTTTACATTTGTGTGTGGATGGTGCAGGGGTCTGACTCCTCTTGCTTTTGTTTGTTTGTTTTTAATTAACTGCTTTGTTGTTTCCAGCAGGCAGAGCAATCAAGCAATGGCAGTTTGAGACCATCGGTGAGCAGATACAGACCCACACTAACAGGAAACAAGGGAACAATGTCCATTCCTTTAGCAAGGTCTGTAAACTCCCTGCCCTAGGTGAGAGCCCCTCTTTGCACACATGGTGGGATAAAAACCACCAAAAGGGAGAAATCACTGGGGAGAGTCCCTCAAGAAACAGCTCTTTCTGCATTAATTAACTTGGTCAATGTGATATGGACAGAAGACAGAGGAGCTGTTCTCAATGCCAAAAAAACTTCCCAAAAATCCTCATAATAAAGTCTGGATTTTGATTTTGTTTATAAATGGGCATTTAAGAATTAACACCAAGGGAACAGGGTACTGGATTTGGTTCTTGGGACTGATGAAAGTTGGCACATGCAAATTTAGTTTGGATAACGGGGAGAATTTCTTCTCTGTGAGGGTGGGGAGGGGCTGGGATGGAATTCCCAAAGAAGCTCTGGCTGCCCCTGGACCCCTGGAAGTGCCCAAGGCCAGGTTGGAGCACCCTGGGACAGTGGGAGAGGTCCCTGCCGTGACAGGGGTGGCACTGGATGGGCTTTAAGGTTCTTCTAACCCAAACCATTCTGGGATTCTCTGAAATGCCCCCAAAAACGTGTCTGGTCCAGGACATCTGAGAGCTGAGCTCTGCCTGACCCAGATTTGAACTGGGGCTGGTGTGGAAACACTTCCAAACCATGACCAACCTCCCCATTTTCCAGGAATTCGAATGGAGAGGCAGCTGCTTCTGATGCTCCCTCCCAAACCTCTTGGAATGGAGTTTTGTCTGGGTACAATTCAGCTGAAAAGCAAATGCTGTGGAAAATTTACATTACACCCCAGAGTTTCATTGAGCACAGAGCATTTTTCAATTCCAGAGTGAGCTGCAAAGCTTAAACTGGGCAAAGAATTCATTATTTTAATGATAATAATTTACACTTGCATGGGAGCTTTCATCCAAGAAAATACCACCTTAGAATTTTCCCTTCACAGCCTCTCCAAGATGGGATAATTTCACCTTGATAAGTGTGTGCATTATGTTTGCCTTTGCTGCTTCTGAAGGAAAAAAATGAAGATTATTATAGTTTGTACAGTTGAGTGTTTATTATAGAAATATTTTGCATTTATATTGTAGTTTTCTTAAAATCTGAATATGTTTTTAAAACCCTGCTTTAAAGCTATCAATCTCCTCTTAGGGGAGATTATCCCAGTACTGTGTCCTTGGGGAAACTGAGGGAAAAACCTCCTGGGGTTGCTCTGGGTCTTTTTTTGTTTCCTTTTTGAAGGAGGCAGTGACTGATTTGCATCTCTGGGAATGGGTACCCATTACAGACATCAAATCTGCTGGTCCATCTCAGCTGAGACCTTAAAAATAAAATATTTTCTCTTAAAAGGGATTTCTCCATCTGCAAGCCTCAGAGTGGGGATATTTTCCATGGTTTCAGTCCAGCTTTTAATATCTTTGTCTATGGAAAACACAGCAGATCTTCCTTTTCTTTCTGTAATGGCAAATTGAGACAATTTGGCCTCTTTTGATGAGTAATAAATTCCCCAGACCAAAGCTGTTTCCTTTCCGCTCTTGTCTCTTTGCATAAATATACAAAAGTTTATTTCTATTCATTGTTTTTCCTGCAATTCTCTTTGCACTATTTACTAATTTTTAAAAAATAAAATTGCTCTTTCCCCCCCCACACCCCCAGATCTGTTGGGAACTTTTAACTTAAACATGTGGGAGCAGCAGAAGGCAGCCCAAAAACATGGAGGCAAAAGCATTTCATAGCAAGGGGTTTATAAATCCTAAATGAGCCAAACTGGGCTTAAAAAGCATTTTCCAGAGGAAATATCCCAATTACAGGACAGATTGCAGGATATATCCCCTTGGTGACGGGTTCATGTAGTGTTGGAGCATTGTTGAATTTATAAATAGGTTTAGATTTAATTGTGTGTCTTGGTTTGAAAAGACAGATGTCTGCTAAGGAAGGCAGAAGCCTGTCTTGAAATGGAGAATGCAAACCCCCTCCCTCCAAATTATTATGATTTTGAAATTAAAAGGCTCTCAGGGAAAGATATGGGAGCAGGGATAACAGTTCTTTACTAGGGAAGAAAATAAGAAATTAAATAAACAGTGCCGTAATACAAAAAAACCCTGCCAGAATCGGAACAGGCCCTGACACGCTGTGGGTCAGGGTGGTGGCAGCAGTCCCATTCCATGGTGGCCCAGCCCTCCTGCAGTGCCAGCTGTGGTTCTGCTGGAGCAGGGATCCTGGACAAGGCTGGAGTTTTCCTCTGAAGCTCCAGGGATGGTGGAGATGGGCCTGGTCTTCCTCTGGGAATGCAGTGGAGAAGAAAGCTGCTCCTCTGGGAATGCACTGGGCAAAGGCTTCTGTGGTGCTCCAAAATTCAGATTGTATCCAGGTAAGGATGCTTGGCTCCTCCCCCTGGGCGGAGCATCTCCCCATGGGATGATGGAATTTTCTCAGCCATGCAGGGACACTCACTGACCCATGAACAGAAGAGATCTCCTGGAGGGAGGATTGGTTGTGGGAGAGAGAAAGAAAAAACTGCCCAATGAACAGCAGATACCTGCCCCACCTCTGACAGATGGCAATGGAATGCACACCCCCAGCCACATCTTGCTTTTGCAACCCAAGACTCTGTATCATAAAGATTAATGGATTATTTGGGGATTTTCTTCTTTCTTAACTGAAGGGAGTGACAAAATTTGATCAGACTTGAATTTTAACATAATAGTAATGTCATATAGTAATTAAAATAGTAATAAAATAGTAATTAAAATAAAACAGCAATATAGTAGTAGTAGTAATAATAGTAGTAGTATAATAATGTAAGTGTGATAGTATAATGTATAAATTGCAATAATTATTAATTATTAATAATAATGTAATTTAATTAATGGACAGATATGACCTTATTCTGCCTTTTCCCATCGCTGTCACAGCTGTTCCAATGCTTTATATAAACCCCAATACTTTGGCTTATAACTTAGCAAAGCCTCTGATAAACTTAGAAAACCATTTAATGTCAGCACTGAGGACAAAATCATCAGAGCAATTAATTATTTCAGTCACATTCTACATGGCAAAGAAAGAATTAATATGTTTTCATTCTCTGTTTTCATGAGTAAATTGGAAAAAAAAAAGGTAATTTTGGTCTACCCAACAGGAACTCCTGCAGGATTTCATGGTCTGGCTTCATGGCTTTGGTGTTGTTCCAACTGGAAAAACAGGGAGTGTTTCTGTTCATATTTTCCTCAAAGCATCTGAGGCACAGGAATGATTAAAGGCAGTAATTATTAATTAAATGAGGTGGTTCCATCCAGCAGGATGCAGCCACTGATCCAGGGAACCGGCCTCTAGAAAAAAACCTTGGATTTCCCAACCGATCTGTGGAGACTGCAGTAACTAAAGATCCTTGTTCCTTGCCAGGCAAGTTTATGTCTCCCCATCCCCACTTCTTCCTTGGCTTTTTTTTCCACCAGTGCCTTATTAATGAACTGTGAAAGCTGACATTTCCAATAAGGAACAATTAAATCTGGGACGAAATTAAATGAAGTCATTCATTTACAAAATAATAGCGAACAAGCACGAGGAGGGGGAAAAATGATTGCAAGTCAGGGTTAAAAAAAAGGAAAAAGAGTAAATTAAGTCTGACTCCATTAATGTTCTTTAAATACTTCTGCTGCTTCAAAAATTAAATGGGAAGCATCTTATTACCTTCCTTCCAGAAGGGAGGAAGGGGATATTCAGCATTACAATAGTTAAAGGCAGAAATCCTTCTGAGGTGTTGTGTAGGGAAGGGATTAAAATTCTTAATTTTCACCCTCCCTTCCTTGCAGAGGTGCTGGAGCAGGTCTGGAGCAAAGAATGGTGGAATTATAAAATGGTTTGGGTTGGAAAGGACCTTAAATCCCTTTGAGATGGGCAGAGACATCTTCCACTATCCCAGGTTGCTCCAATCTGGCCTTGGACACTTCCAGGGATGGGGAATTCCCTGAGCAGGAACAGAGATAAATGCAGTTCAGAGATAAATGCATTTCACCTAAAAATGCTGCTGAGATCGGCACTGATGGTCCTTCCAGCCCTAAAACCCTCTCCATGGGACTCCAGAGCTCTTGGATTCAGAGAACATGAACAGATCTGTGGATGTGGCATGTGGGATGTGGAATGTGGGATGTGGGATGTGGGACATGAATGGAACTACCCAAATGACAGAGAATTCCCTGCCCCATGGGATGAATCCCCCGGTCCTGCTCCGGTTCAGTGTGGGCAGAGGAGGGACAGAAGCAAGAATTCTCTGGGGGAGTGGATTCAGGGCATCCTGTGGAGGATCCTCCAGACAATCCATATTCTCCCTTTGTTCTTCACACTGCAAGGACAGAATTCCCTTCAAACCTCGGGAGGTCGAGGCTGAAGTGCCTCAGCCTCGGCTTCTCTGCTCTGGGGCTTTCCATGGGTGCAGAATTTCCTCCCCTTCTGAGACCCTTCAGCCCCAGCTCTGCATTTCTGAGAGCTGCTAAATCCACAGCCAGTTCCAGGCTATTCCCTGGCAAATCCAGACACTCTCTGCTGGGTTTTCTAGGCTGTCCCCTCTAAACCAAAACCCAAACAACGAGTGCAAACCCTTCAGGAACACGTGGGGAAGAGCAGAGCACTGCTGGAATTTCAGGGAATGCAGATTTGCTGTGGCCAGTGCCAGCTCCAGGTTTGCCTTGCTACTCTAATGCATTTTGATTCAAAATATCTGAAAGCTCAAGTTAACATTTTGTAATCAATTATTCTTAGGGGAATTTGTAGAATTCACCATCCTTCCCTAAGAATTTGAGTTCTACTTGAATTAATCTAAAAATCTCCATCCTTTTCTCAAACATCCCCCACAACCCTGTGTGTTTTTTTCCCCTCAGACTGAGGAATATTTGAAAAGGAGAATTAGAAAGAGATTCAGATCCAGGTTGAAAAAAACCCCCAAAGCATCGATTTCCTCAGTTATACTTAAGGCCCTTTCCTTTTGTAAAATAAATAACCTGAATAAACACGTCAGGGAAGATTAAAACCTCATTAAAAAGTGTAAACAGAGTACAAAGAAGATAAAAAAAAGAAGCTTGGCTGAATTGAATAATGGCAATAATAAAATCACTGCCCAATATTGCCAGTTAAAAGTCCCTGCTAAGGGGGAAGATGGGAAGCAGAGCTGCTGTTATCTCACATCCAGGAGGAAGATTTCTCCTCAATAATTAGATAACATTTTAATGAATAAATTAATTCCATTATCCAGGAAATGGGGATCATTGATAAAGCCAATTCCAAGCCAGTTCCCAAATCTAATCAGGGATATTCTGCTTGGGATGCTCAGGGAGGATGAGGGGAGCTGCAATATTTCTCCCTGCCCACCTAAAGGAGGCACAAATGCTGAGGCTACCACTCCATCCCTGCCTGCACAAGAGCTCTAAAATCACTATATTAATGCAAATTATGGCTTTCAGGCTGGCAATTATGCATTTTTATTTTACTGAGGTGAGCAGCATTGTTGCATATATCAAATGCTCAAGAAAACAACTTTATCTTCTTTTTAGGTGACATCCTTTTAAAGACAAATTCACAGAAAAGGTGAAATATTGCCTGGTGCAGAGAAGAACTTGAGCAGCCTTTGAGAGCAGGATGAAGTTGTGTTAATGCAGTGTCAGTGCTCAAAATTTTTAATTTAAAGGGTAAGGAAAGGGAAAAGAAGTAGAGGGAAGAATTTAGTGAAAGAAAGAGCAAAATGAGTGCACAGAGGGAATGTTTCCATAGGAAATGACAGGAGCAAGAGAAGGAATTATACTTTTGAATTGAAGGTAGAATGTAATGCAGGAGGAGGAGGGAATGTGACTGGGCACAGGCATTTCATGATTATCATCCCTGCTTCTCCCTGGCAGAGGACAGCAAGAGGAAATGCTGTAATTGTCTGCCTGGCCTTTCAGTCAGGATCAAGCAGTGGAATTTCTATAATGAGACCTTTATCCAGGCTCTGGAGACACCCGAGGCAGTGATGGAAGTGCTGGAAACCTCCCAGCAGGGCGCTGGGGTGGGTACGGCCCCCAGTGCCACCAGGCTGGGTGCTGCTCCTTAGCACTCGGTGTTGTCCAGCTCCAGGGGCTGTTGGGTGATGGGCACAACCTCTGGGTGCCACAGTGGCACTTCAAACAACAAGTAACAGCATTTCCACACCCCCTGGCATGTGGAGGAACCTCTCCATGTCGTTTTTTAATCCCAGGGTGTCACCCTGCTCCTCTCCAGAATGCTGATCTGAGAGCTGCTGTCTCTCCACAGCCAGCCCATGCTGGGCCCAGGGTTTTCCCTTCACCAGATCCTAATAAAAACCTACAAACCGAACCCAGGCATGGCAGTGGAATAATAAACTGGCTGTACAGGAGCCTGAGTGAGTGCATCTCTCCCCCTGACAGCTCCTGGGTGCTTTACTCTCCATCAGTGCCTTTCCTCATGGAATTCCCTCAATTCCTTCATTCCCAGTGGGATCCTGAAGCTGCAGTGCTGAGTACAGCACATTGCTGCAGCCAATGTTGGCATTTATTTCATATTTCTGGGTGAAGGGGGGTGGCTTTCACTGATTTTCAGTCCTTGAGGAAGCACCTGGAGCCTGGCTGTGTAAAACACTTCACACAGGTGGGAGCTGCATTTCATCCAGACCCCAGGGAAATTTCCTGCCCTGGATCAAGGAGAGAAAATGCAGGAGGAGAAATCAAACCCCTACTCAGTCATCTCTCCCAAACCTTTTACATTCAGTGCCCAGGATCGTCCTGAGAAAGAGTCCACTCCAAAATGCAATTATTGTCCGTAACATGATACAGAGCTCTTCATGTGGAGTATGTTGTTCTCATTCCAGAACTCACAGTTTGCTTTGCGCTCCTTCAGACGCGTTTGGTGTGAGAGGACATCTGAGCCCTCCTTCCCAGGCTGGGAGAGGTGCACTTCCCTGAGCACATTCGAGCACAGTTCCCTACCCTGGGGGGAAGGTTCTCTGGATAAATAAACCCATTTATTCCTTTCCCAGCCCGGTGATAGAAGTGCTGTTGTTACACAGTGCCCTGCAGCCATGAGTAACCCCTCCAGTGAGGGCCAGGGAGAGAAAGGCACCTGTAATGATTTGTTTTTCATAATGACAGCAATAACTTCACCCTCATGTGCTTGAGAGCATTCATTTCCTGCCAGGAAATCACTGTATTTTAGTTTATTCCAGAAGCTTATGGAGACTGGAATGACTGAAATATGATTAGGGAGATGTGTCACTTGTGGTCCTGGGGATGGATCAGTTTGAATTAGAATGGTTTGTGATCAGATCAGTCTGTGCTGGAATGGTTTGTGATCCTGGGATGGATCAGTGTGTATTGGAGTGGTTTGTGATCCTGGGATGGATCAGTGTGTATTGGAGTGGTTTGTGATCCTGGGATGGATCAGTGTGTATTGGAACGGTTTGTGATCCGGGGATGGATCAGTCTGTGCTGGAATGGTTTGTGATCTGTGAACGAAAGGCTCTGAATTTCCAAGGATGTTGGCAAGATTTGCCTTCCAGACTTTGTATGGATTCATAACAGCTAGAGTTCAGTGCTAACATTTACTTCTCTTTTACTTCAACTCAAAGATTTTATTTTATCACTGCCTGGCTGGACATTTGGGCTCCAGCTGAGATGGTGCTGAGTGGATCACACCATGAGTGCCCTGATTTCTGCTTGGCTTTGCTTCAGAATTTGGCATCACCAAGTGCAGTCCCTAATTTTACCCCATTGTGTGCTACATGAGAGATGAAGAAGAAAAAAGCTAAATCTTCCCAAAAAAAAATCCTCATATTGTTCCTATAATATTGGAAGTTGTTTGCTTTTATATTGCTCCCTTTTCATCAAATGCTGAGGGCTCTGTTCAAAGGAGCAGCCCTGCAATAATCCGAGTATTAACAGAACTCTGGTGGTGAAGCTCCAACCTTTGCTGGAGAATCCTTTTGGAAATTGAAACTGGTGTGGTGAAAATGGATTTTTTTAGAGTTTCCAGCCCTGTAATCTGGCTGGGGTGAGTCATTTGTGGGCACTGAAAGCCCAATTACTGCCTCTGAAAACAGGCTGATAACGATGTGGCAGTGATGGAACACCCAAATGGAAATAATTAGAGTGTTTGCCTTGGTACTTAAGTCATTTATTCCCTAATTAACTGGCCGGGAACCCCTTTTCCTAGCGAAGTATAAATATACCCAAGGAGTCCAGGTATCAGAATTAATGTTGTTTATTAAGTTTGACAAGACTCATGCAGGGGAGACTGGAAACATGGCCTAGAAAGGTGGGAAAACGCTGGAAAAAATTGAATACAAGGGAACATTCTGGCTCTTTGGATGTAAAATATGCACACATCATCTTTTTGTTGCTTTGCATTCTGCTAATTAAAACAATGCAACACTGCAATAATTATTTAAAAGCCTGGTTAGTTTTAAAAGTGCCCAGAAACCCAAGGTCAATTAAAAACACAGAATGGGGAGCCTCTTTCTGGTCTTTAGGACTGGAGAAATCATGGTCAGACATAGATATAAATTCAGTTTGGGGACAAAGATTTTAATGAGCAGCTACTCCTCATAGTAGGGACAGCTCTGGGCACCCAGGCTGACATGAGAGTGTAGTTACTCAGATTTTGGTTTTGGCCCTGTTGGTGTTAATTTTGACAGATGTAAAGGACAAACCCTTTCCTGAGGCACCTCTCTGAAAAGCTCAGGTTTGATGTTTGTATTAATTTCTGTACATTAACATCAGGCTCTGGCAAGCACAAATATTTCTTCCATAAAAAATTCAGCATTCCCTGTTAAATATTTCACAGCAACCCAAAACTTTTATCAGTCACTTTAATTGACAGGCTCCTTTAGGTCTGTTTTGTTCTGAATAATTAAATCTTTCTGTCTTCATCAAGAAACCCCAAACCTGTGAATATTCTGTGTCTGTCCCTTGGCAGCTGTGGGTTCTGAGTTTCTTGTTTGTCTCATTGCCTCAAGAAAAAATGTCACTGAGCACTTCCCTGAGGTTTTTAGGGCTGGCAAGGACCTGTGGTCCTGCTTCTGCAGGTATTTCCCACTCAAAAGAAGGGATTCAGGAGTGCTCCTGCTGCAGTTTCAGTGGAGTTCCCCTGGTCCCAAGAAAGCCCAGCGTTCCCAAATTAGGTTTTAGTGCCCAATCTCTAATCCATGTTTGCTTTGGAATAATGATAATATTATAAATCTATCAATGAGAATAATATTGGAGGAAAAGGCCTTCTGCTGCTATAATAAAAAGAGTAACCTTGGCTTTGGATAAATAGAAAACAGCAGCACAGACAGACACTGTGTAATGACAAATTTCTGGGACAAAAATAATTAAATTACTTTGATTATTCTTGTTTCACTACACAAACAATGTTATCCAGCTCATTTTTAGATCAATTTGTTAGTTCAGGTCTTCCCAATGTACAGTTGTTTCCTGTAGAGTCAGGTTCACTTAAGCAATATTTCTGTACGGTTTGGATTTCCTTCTTCCCTTCCTTCCCCTCCTTCCCTTCCTTCCCTTCCTTCCCTTCCTTCCTGCTCCAGCTCTTGCACTGATTCTGTTCCTGTGCCCTCTGAGTGGAGCTTGCAGTAAAACCTCGACTCGAGGGTGATAGTAAAAGGGTTTTAAAATCATGGGGATTTGGGGAATTAGAAGGAAAATTTAGCTTTGTAGGCCCTGGGAAAATACCCTGGGAAAGTATAGGCCTTGTACTTGCTAGAACTGCACCTGTGTAGCTAGTATATGCTAAATGATGGAATTGTTAGATGTGATGATTGTCTAGTAATTAAATATAACTACTGTTTAATCATAAGAATAATCATGGGAAACTGTGGTCAGGGGCTTGAGAAACATCACGAGAAATTCATGCTTGGATAAAGTCAAGGTATACAATAGAACAATATCAGTTTAATAATTAATATGTAAGTTATATAACAATAGAATATAAAATACGTTCAGCTCGAAAGCCATGTCGGAGTCAGATTTGGGTCTGTACCCCTGATTCCCAGAGCTCTGCAATAAAAGCACCTGCATATAATCACATCCCGTGATTATGTGTGTCCCTGAACGCTAACAAGGAGAGTTTTGTCATTGAGTGAAGGAGAAAAACCCCAGATTTTAACACACAGCAATCATTAGAGCACCAGACTGTGTTCCTGGAGAGAAAAGAGCTCCTTCTCCCCGCTGGTTCTGATGTCAGCGACCTTCCTTCCCCTCCTCAAAACACCATCAGCCCCAAACAAGGACATAAATACAGGAACTGGGGGAAGCTGGGAAATGAATGCATCCTCCAGTGGATCTCGAGGTGTTTGTCTTCCCTTATCAGCCCCATAATGACAGTGCAGAGATGGCAGATAATGACAGGGCCCCAATGACACCACTCTGCCAAAGAGGTGAAGATTGCACATTTTATTTTGGAAAATAATTATGCAGCTAATTACAGCTCTTGACTCTCGTCCTTCCCCTGCCTGTGTTCTTGGGGAGGCTGCTCTGCTCAGCTTGCACAAGATGGTGTCAGTTATTCTAAAGGTCAAAAGACTCTCTTGTTATGATTTGTAATTGATGGTGATGTGGAATAAAATAAATACAGCATCATTTGGGGTCATTTAACTCATTGTTAACTTGTGCTACTGACTCTATTCTGTTCTGTTACCACTGTAACACACTGAGCCCACTATTAGGATGAGCTTATCTCACAAGTAGGATGTACTTTATGTGGGTGACAGAGGAGAAATAACCCAAAAGTGGAGCTCCGGACTCTTGTCAGAAATTTCAGCCCTGAATTCCAGGTGTAGCGATGTGACCTAACAATGCACAACAACCTGATTTGGGACCATTTTATCAAAAGTGAGTAATTCTGCTGAGGCCAGAACTGAATTTCACAGAATCACATAATCACCTGGGTTGTGCCACATTGCAGTTGCTCTGAAGCTGCCCCCTAAACTCAACCAACCTAGAAGAAAACAAGTCCCCAGATAAGGTGGGGTTGGATTCAAACCCAAGCAAAGACCTCAGCCAGCCCTGTCCAAGCTAAGATGCAGACACGGCACTGGCCAGAGAGCTGGGTGGAGAGAGAACCCACTCAATCAGCTGTCTGAGCCCGGGAAATCCAAAGCCCTGTAAAAGGGCAGCCATAACAAACTCACGGCTGTTTGCTGATGGCTCTCAGTGTTGTGTCCTGTGTCTGTCTCCGACCCACGACTCCACGTGGCAGGGTTGGACGAGACCTTTGAGATCGTTGAATCCAACCTGTAATTTCAGGGCAAAGCAGTTGCAGTGGCAATTCAAAAGTTCTGTGGCTGAAGGATCTGACTCTGTTTAGCCTTGAGATCTCACCTGGCTCACTAAGAATTCAGTCATTGAAGTATATCAATCAGAATTCGTGTTTTGTGCAGTTTTTGTCTTCTTTCCCTGCCCCTCCTCCCAAGCCCTGCATGGCAGCTGTGAGGATGGACCTTCTCCTGCCTTCCTTGCACCATTGCTTTTGGAGAGCTCTGGAGCCCAACAGAATTCCTATCCTTTATGGGCCAGCTCTCCCACCCCAGGCTGTACAATCCCCTTGGCCTCAGAGCTCAGGGTGAGCCCTGAGTCTCGACTCAGCCGGTTCATTTCCATTTGCATAATCTCCTCTATATTTCAATAAAACACCCCAGAGTGAGTTTAGCTCCAGCCTCATGTCATTGATCATTTCCTTGTCTTCTCTCCAAGTTGGATTTAATCCCTTTGGTTCCCTTTAAAAGCTGATTTCTCAGCTGCTCCCTGCTTTGCTCCTCGGGGATCTTCAAGCCTTTGCGTTGTCCATCTGCATCTTCCTTGTTGTAATATTTATTTTATACTGGGACATACACCTCCTTTAGCTGGAACTTCAAGAAATTAATAAATTTTACAAGCAGTGTCCAGGCCAGGACATTTGTGTGCTGCTGCTGTTTTTTCCAGCTGTTTTTGTGGATATTTGCCTCGTTAATGGTTCCATGTGGTGTGAATGTAATGTGTGGAATCCAGGATTTATGCCTGAACCCATCACTGCATGACCACAAGAAAGTCAGGTCACTTTTATCTCTTATCTTTGTCTAACTTAGGGGTTTGAAGGTATTTTCTTTTTGCATGTAGCACACTGCAGTTGTACATGGAATTTACAACACACTGCAAAGTTTTTCCCAACTCTGTGACATCCCAAAATGTTGGAACAAGTGAAGCATTTTTGCACAAGGTATTTTTCTCTGGCTGTATTTTCTGCATCTGATTTTCTTTATTGCTTTATTGCCAAATATGACAAACTGCCTTATTAATAATTGTCCTTTTAATGACTGTATGGTGCTGATTTGTAAAGTTTTGTCCTAATAATATAAACCTTTTGCTCTTAGCTGGGCAAGGTTTTTGTTGTATTTTTTCAGCTTTAAAAAAAAATTCCATGCGAAGAAGCACAATATTGGAAAAAGAGTGGTTCAAGTTCATTCCTCCCTAAGAAATGGATTTTTCTGTGCAATATTTTGATCTTAAACAAATATTATTCAAATAATATGTATGTTATTATGATTATATTAATATAAAATGTATAAATTAGCTGTCCTGTACCTTGCATCTACAGCTTGAAGGACATTACTGATGAGTTCATAAAAAAAGGTCCATCTTTGTCCCACTTGTGACAGCATCAAATCCTTGAAGTTAAGGAAAAAATAACCTGAGATTTTGACAAATACAGAGCAATGAATGATCCCGCTCCTGAAACTTCTCTTTAAAGAGCTTTCAGACCCTTCCAGAGGTGAAGGAGCCATGGAGACAATCATGGTTTTATTGCCGATGTTGTGAGTGAATCTGTCCTCCAGGAATTTGCCCAATCTCTTTTTAAAACCTTCTATTTATTTTAAAATTGCTGTTTAGTGATTTCTCTGCACGGCTCAAATCTTTCCAAGGTTGCATTAAGAGTCATGGAAATGATCTCTTTTATGGTCTCTGGAGGTTTGCGATTCAAATCCTTTTTTTTTTTTTATTTTGCAGTTGTGAAGAGTGGCCTCTTTTCCACCTACTATTAAAAAACTCTGGAACTTGAGCTTTAATAATAAATTAACTCACATGGCGATGGAACCACAGGAGATTCAGGAACACTAAAGAAGAAGAAGGGGAGGAAAATTGTTATAAAAGCATTCCTATATAATTGTCATGTAAATCACAGCACCAAAAATGCCTTCCCTGTTCTTAAAACTCTCCTAACCTGTGACAGCTCCATCTCATGCCACCTCCTCTGTGTCCATGGTGAATATTTGTATTTTAATCCAGAATTTCATTGGAGGAGAAGAAGCCTGGGTTGCTTGGTGTGAATTGAGGGTGACTTGTTTAAGTCTTTCAATAAGTGGAAGGATTTTGAGGTAAGGGAGGGAACAGCCTAATTTCTTCTTCTCCATTCCTTTACACTGCCTCTTTTCCTATTTTCCATCCTTGTAAAAAGCCTCTTTTCCTCTTGTCTGTCTCTCTAAACAGCCTCTTTCCCTCTTCTCCATGCCTCTGAGATCAGAAGTGTTGGGTCTGAACTCCTCGAGGCAGCTGGACACACAGCGATTGATCACACAGGGATTTCTTGAGAATTTCCCTGGAAAACTCCGCGTAGTCCCTAAAGGGAAGGAGGGAAGGTGGTGGCTCCTTATGTAGCCAAACAGTCTCGTTTATGACTCTGTTATTGATAATTCAGCATTCCTCAGGCACTCAGGACCTGGGAGCTGCCCATGCTCAACTCACAAAGAGCTCATTTCCTCAGGGCTGTGAACATTTATAGAACATTCCGGAACAGGCTCCTGCTTTGTCTTTGGCACACCCAAGTGCCCTGTACAAGTCTGGAATTCCAATTTCTCTAGGAAAATTGGGACAACATTTCTTAGCCTTTCACATCCCAGCCTGCTTTATCCTCGGCAGTGCTTTTCAGCTTCTGCTCTCAACAAATCACATGAGCTTCTTGATATGGACATCTTGAGCAATTTGGTGAGGTTCTGTTGTCTTCAGTGCCTTTTTACATTTTTTTTTTTCAGTCTGTTTCACCTTTTTGGGTGGGAAACAGGTGGAAAACTACTGGTGGCAGCTCATTCCATAGTTCCAATATGTATCTGGATCATTCCCATGTGTACCTGATTTACCCTGGCTGGGCACCTCCAGCTGCGGTAAAACGCTGGTCCCTGAGGTTTTGGTTTGTGTTCTTGACTTCTCCCGGTGAGTTACTCGCTTGTTAGATGAGTTACTAGGAGTGGTAGGAAAGGTGGTGGTGTGTAGCAGAGCCACAGCAGGATTCCCACCCCGAGGAAGATGCTGTTAGTGTTGCTCTATTTGCTCTGTTCCTACAAGTGACAGCTCCTTGTGATCCTGGCCAGGGAAACCAGCAAATTCTCCTGAAAGCGAGAGGAAACCCAAATCCTCAAGAGTGCAAAGCCTGTCTGCTTCTAGGAAAACCTTTGATTTATTAAAATCCGGTTCCTTTATTCCCAGGGCCGTGTAAGTGTTGTGCTGGTCCTTGGCTCAGGGGGAATTTCAGAGGCAGAAACTGCAAAGCCACAATCTGAATTTCAACCCTTTTCTGTGGTTACCTTGGACAGCTACACCAGGAAGTTTTGCAAGTCTGTTCTCTAGTTTATCTCGTTCCAGGAGGAAGCAGATGAATATTGGGGAGTGTTGAAAAGATCAGTTCATTCTTCCCAGTGAACTTCTGTTGAAGTATGGAATCATGGAATGCTTTGCATTGGAAAGGACCCTAAATCCCATCCAGTGCCACCTCTGCCATGGCAGGGACACCTCCCACTGTCCCAGGCTGCTCCAACCTGGCCTTGGACTCTTCCAGGGATGGAACAGCCACAGCTGCTCTGGGAATTCCATCTCAGGGCCTCCCCATCCCAGAAACTTCCTTCAGAGAATAACCAGGTGCCGCAATCTGAACCCCTCTGGAATGCGGCCAGGATGTTGATGATCCAGGGATGCCAACCCAGTGAATGTTGATTTTCTACTTGTGTTGAATGAACACAAAATCCTCATTAGTTCTCAGCTCCTGTGATGGTAAAAATGAAATCAAACAGGTCCTTCCTGGCACTCCTGAAATAAAATAAATAAAATTTCCAGTGTTGCTCAGTTGCCCCCTTCTAATGGGGTAAAGCTGCTCTTAACAGCTCCATCCCACCTCTTTTACACCCCAATTTTGTCCAGCTGGGGCTTTATTTTTTTATTTAATTTACAATCATCTGGTGCAAGTCTGCACAAACATACCATCTAGACTCTACTTAATATGCACCAGAATTATTGTATTTGATATATATCAATTTTAAATCTGTTTCCACACAACCTTGACTGCCTTTCTGGCTGTATATCACTTCATCAGGCCAGCTTAACTAGAGCTTCTTTTTCATTTTTTATTACCCCCATAAAATCTAGGAATGGAACATTTCGATTTTTCTAGCAGTAATTTTTATTACTTTTTGCCCTTTTTTTTAAGTACTTGTCAGTGAGATGCAGTACTTTGCACAGAGTATATTTTCCAGCTCTGCATTATAGTTTTATTTCAATTTATTTTAGCCAGAACGTCCAGCATACATCTAAATAATACCTATGGTGGTTCAAATGAGTGGATTATGAATGTAATTAGGGGGATATAAAGTGGGTTCACTCCCAGGATTGGCGGATTTTAGGTCCCTGCTCCAGGCCCAGATACTTCGAAGTCCTGCAAGGATAACTCATGTTGCAGCTTTAATGTTGACCATAAAAGCCTATTGCAACGAAGGAGGGGAAAATGAATTTATTGCCACTTTTATGGTTTTACTTTAATTTTTAGATTTTTCTAGATCTTTCCCCTGGGTGTATTATTGCACTGCATTTTATGTTTTCCCCCTAAGAACACAGAAATTGCCATATTAGCCCAGACCACTGATCTGCCCAGCCAGAAAATCTTCCCAAGCAGGAATGGAGAGGCCTGAGATAGAATATGGACTTATTTATCTACAAAAGGGTTCTTGATCTACACATAAAAGTGCTCTGCAAGTTCTATTCGATATAAAACATGGCTGCATTCTCAACACAATTTAGATATTTCCTGCATTTTTGTGTTTCTGCAATGTTCCTTGACTTACTCTGATGATGTCCGGCCATGTTTTCAACAGGAATTTTCTTTCATTGGTCAAAATTCTGATTTTCCAGAAGTGTGGGAGGGAGAAGCACAAATAGCAAAAAAAAATTTGCTTTTCAGTTGGTTGAAATTTTTTTATGTTCCAAGTAATGTTCATTTAAAACATTTTTGTGCTGTTCCATTATTAACTCTGAACACAAACCTCTGTAACATGAGTTTAATGTTTCTCCAAGAAAATAAAGTGGGACCAGGCATGTCTGAGCAGAGTTCCCCATCTCTATAACTTGTTATCCTCATTCTGCTTAATTAATATGAATAATACATTTTAAAATAATACCTCTACTAATGGAACAGGGAGGGCAGCAGAGGAGCACTTCTCTAATTAGGGCTTGTGCATGACATTGGGAAAGGTTCTGGGTTCAATCACCTCCCCTTGCTGAGGGGTGAATTAGCACAGATTTAATGCCAGTGATAATTTCATGCCGTGGGGGGATCAGGAGTTTAATGCATCTGGCAACCAGTCAGGGATTTTCTCTGTGCCAGCCCGGAACAAACCCCTGTAATCCTTTTCCTCCAGCTCTACCACCCGCCCAGGCCCTGGCTTAAGGAAAGGCCAAGGCAAGCAGGAGGTGCTGAGCCCCTCTGACTCCAACTGAGGTGCTGCCCTGGCATATTTTGTGCTTCAATTCATTCAAAAGATGAATAAAACTGCCCTGGAGGGCCAAGTTTGCATTTCCACCAGCTGGGAGCTGCAGGGTGCTCCAACACATTGCAGGGTATTTCTCCATTTATTTCTCTAACCACCTTCTACAGCAAAAAAATAAAGGTGAAACGAGAAACTGGACCAGTTGTGATTTTTGTGTTTTGCTTTGATGTATTGGGAACACCACTTTAGAGCTGGACCCCAGACTGGGACCTCCAACACAGGGATTAGTGAATTTTAAGGAGAACGGGCCAGGATGTGTTAAGCCAGGCTTTGGAGAGAAGGCATTTCCAGGGTCAGGCCCAGGTTTTAGTGACTGCAGGAAACACAGGGACTGGGCAGTGTCATTTGGGAGCAGGATTTACTGTTAGGCTCTCTGGGAGCTCTTCATCTGCCCATAAAGTCACAGCAGGGTCACCATATTCCTGTCACTCAGGTGTGTGAAACTCCCAGTGCTCCCAGGCCAGGTCAGCACGCAGCTTAATGACATTGGGGGAAGTCTAAATTTAACTTTGATCTCAACGAGTGTTGGACCAGATTGAAACCCAGGAATGAACAAGGACTCCCAGTCCTGTGGTGTTCAGTGCTCTGGGTGTGGCTTTGTCCTAAACCAGTGTTCCCAGTTGTCTTGGTTTGGAAAGACAGGTGTCTGCTAAGGAAGGTAGGAGCCACCCCTGAACTGGAAACTGTAAACCCCCTCCCTCCAGATTGTTATAAATTTGAAATTAAGGGGCTCTCAGGGAAAGATATGGGAGCAGGGATAACAGTTCTTTACTAGGGAAGAAAATAAGAAATTAAATAAACAGTGCCATTATACAAAAAAAATCCTGCCAGAGTCGGAACAGGCCCTAACACGCTGTGGGTCAGGGTGGTGGCAGCAGTCCCATTCCATGGTGGCCCAGCCCTCCTGCAGTGCCAGCTGTGGCTCTGCTGGAGCAGGGATCCTGGAGAAGGGTGGAGTTTTCCTCTGAAGCTCCAGTGGAAAAGGCAGCTGCTCCTCTGGGAATGCAGTGGAAAGGCTGTTCCGGTGTCCCTAAAGCTCAGATTGTATCCAGGTAGGAAGGCTTGGCTCCTCCCCCTGGGCAGAGCATCTCCCCATGGGATGATGGAATTTTCTCAGCCATGCAGGGACACTCACTGACCCATGAACAGAAGAGATCTCCTGGAGGGAGGATTGGTTGTGGGAGAGAGAAAGAAAAAACTGCCCAATGAACAGCAGATACCTGCCCCACCTCTGACAGATGGCAATAGAATACATATTGCCTTGCAATCTAGGACGCCAGTTCAGCCAGCATTCCCAAAAATCCAGCACTGCCTCCCTTTGCAAAGCTGAGCAGGGACACCTGGCCATGTTTCCACTTAGATTTTCCTGAAATGAGGATGAATTGTTTGGTTGGACCCAACTGCTGCTTATGGTCAGGGTTCATCAGGAGCCTTGTGTTGTCCTGTCTGTAAAAAGCCACTGTGTTTTCTAAATATTCATTTCAGGAAAGAAAACATTCTCAGATGAAGCAATGTCAGAGTTTTTGATTTCTGTGATTGAGAAAGTTTGCGATAAGGAAAGAAATTGGCATCATTCTTTTCATGGAAGTTTGCAATTTTGTTAAAAGAGTTAAAGTCATTAATATGTGAGTCATTCAGAGCTGCAAAGAGGATTTACCTGTGTTTGACAATACACACCTGAGCTCTCACAGGTAATGGTCCTGTGGGTTGTTTGTCTTGTTTGTCTTGGAAAGGCATTTTTTGGTTGTAATTTTTACTATGTACACGTTTTTACAGGAAGTGTTGTCCGTTTCTGCTAGTCCCAAGGAAAACTCCCAGCAGCACTCCCAGGCCAGGCAGGACCTGTGTTTGGATTTTAGGCTCCCCTGAGGAAGATTTGCTCTGCAGGCCCAGTCTCAGCTGAGTTATTAAACTAACGAAAACCCCGCCTAAATGCCATTTTCACACAATTGTCCAATATTGCCCCCCAAGAATTGACACCGCTAATTTGATCCATTTCTTTTCTGACCTTAAATCCTCATCCTCAGAAGAGTCTCCTGATAGCAGGTTTTCTGGTTTATGGGAATATATTACTTTTTATCTGAATAGTTTAATGGAGATTTAATCTCACCCCATCATCTCCCAGCCTGAACAGGGAGTTTTTCCTCCAAATTTAGCACTCCAATAACACGAAAACTCCACATTTGTTACGAGCTTTGGGGCAGCTGGTCCTTCAAGAGTAGTGTGTGGGGTTTTGAGTCTCTTAAGAACAGTGCTTGTGTTTCTACAGAATATTTTAGACCTTTCACATATGAGATTTTATGTTGGGACTTTCCATATTTTACTTAATCTTGTTCAAAGCTACTGTCTTGATGGCAAATGTTAATTAATTTCTATGTGTTTCTCATAAGTTATAACTGCATGATAATGCTGACCAAGCACAGAAGAAAGGGTGTAAGAATGGTTTGGGTTTATTGAAGTTAATTCTAGAACTGGTTTTTGTTAATAAATAGTGAATTTGCATCACCCAAATACAAAGTGCAGCAGGATTAAGACTTGCAAAGCACAATAAGCACCTAAGTCCACGAGTTCAGAGCATCAAAATCCCAATTTTTGGATAGTGAAGGTTCAGTTTGTTGATGAATCTGTGAAGTAACAGTTAAACCTCTGCAGATTTAACTGATTCCAGCTCTTTTAATTGGAGTAAAAAGCAGGTGGAAGAAGGGGAGCTCTCCAAAACTCACAGGCAAGTTGAGAATTAATTCCTTCATAGAGGGGAGTGGATAGGGAAGTCCGCAGGCACAATAAAGCCTGATCCCCCCCGATTTTAACAAAATACTGTCTTTGAATAAAGCATTGAAGAATAAAGGCCTGTGGGGATGTGCCTGGGAGCTCCCAGCGCAGGAGCAGCTCAGAAGCCACGCTTTGATTAAAACATCAGACTTCAGATGTTCCTCAGTGCTTGTTCAGCCTCATTCCTAAGTATCAAAAGAGCCTGTTCACACAAGGATTTGTTTGTTTACAAGGATAATTCTCGTTAACTGACAGTTTAAAAAGAATTACTGAGGCCTCCAACATTGATAGGTTGGTATTAAGGAGAGTATTAAATACTGGCCTTGGATTCAGTTAAAGGGTTCTTTTTCCCCTCCCTTCTATCCAGCAGTCTGGAGGAGGGGTGGAAATTTAATAATCCAGAGCTGATAATAATTATACAGTTGGATAGGTGATGGAAATAAAATTTCCACTGAAAAGGAGTGGTTGAGGGAATGGCTGTAGAGCCCAGGGAGATTTCCTGTGGATGTTCCCAGCGCAGAAGCACTGGCACGAGTCTCTGGATTTTATATTCAGCACCCAAAATCGTTTACAAAGCTTTTCTATCTACCTAAAAAAAAAAAAAAGTGGAATAGGGACAACTTCTGCTGGAAGGATCTTTAATGTCCCTGGAACCCTGGCAGTGTCCAAGGGCAGGTTGGATGGGGCTTGGAGCAGCCTGGGACAGTGGGAGGTGTCCCTGCCATGGCACCATGGCAGGGGTGGTACTGGATAATCTTAAGGTCCTTCCAACCCAAACCATTCCAGGATTCCCTGATTCTGTGTTTTTATGATTTAAAATAGTCTTGGCATTAAAAAAAAAAAAAAAAAAAAAAAAAAAAAAAAAAAAAAAAAAAAAAAAAAAAAGCCTCCTATGGAAGGAGGAGAAAGAGCTTTATTAACAACGTGACTGGGGTCAGAGCAGAACAGAAACCAGCCCAGTGAGATGGGAAAGTGAGAGAAAATTCCCTAAGAGAAAGCAAAGCAAAAGGAAAAACCCTAACCTCCAACAGTAATATAAAAAAAAACAGTTAAAATGGGCTGGTTTCTCTGGAGCTGGTGGGTATTTTGGGTTTCTTTTTTGATGGAACAGTTTTTAAGGGAAGGTTTTTTGATACTGAATTACTCAGATCATGTTAATGCCATTTTTTCAACCTGAAAACTACAGAAATTCAAACCTTCCCATTTCAACTCTGATACATATTTTAATACAACAAGATTTATCAATATAAAGAACCTGAAACATTTCCAGAGGATTTTTTGATGGGAGTTCTGAACAACTTTCTTTTTTTTTTTTTTTTTGCCCAGCATTATTTTCAACTTCCAGCATTTTCTCCTTTGATGTGGATGAAAATCCCTTTTGACACTCCTGGGAATGGAAATCATATCTGACCATTCCTCCCAAAGATCTGGCTGTGGCACCTCCCTGCTGCCATCCGGCTGCTTGAAAAGGTCACTTTGGAGACTTCATCTGTGATGGAACAACAAGCGAAGGAGAATTCCTCAGGGGAGCCCGTGACATTCATGGGAGATGGGAAATGCTGTATTAATAGGCTGCAGTTGGGGGGGCTCTTACTTGGCTTTATTTTAGGTATAAAGGACAGCAAAGTGCCCCTTTAAGCAACTTCTTTGGTAAGTTTGGGTTTGGCCTACAAGAAAACAGAGGTGGGGGAAATGCTTGCTGAGGATTGATAGGAAATGTTCACAATTTTCGTTAAAGGTGAGTAAGAGATGTTTGCAGATCAGGGAATACATTTGGGAATATCAAATTTTGCTCTGCGTTCCCCTTGGCCACCTAGGACTATCACAAATTCCAATATTCTCGGTTCAGACAGGCCCTGCCTGTGCAATATTTGCTATTTGAGGAACTTCTTTAGGAAATTCCACATCTTAATTTTATTTCCATGTAGTCAGAGGCTTCCTCCCCCTATGCAGCCAAACCAAAACCTAGATTTTTCAAGACAAGCCATTTACAACAGATTTTTTTCCTATTTCTCTAATTTTATTTCCTATTTCAATAATTTCATTTCCCTATATCTATTTCTTCCTATTTCTATAATTTTTTTCCTTTTTAAATTGCTCTTCTTATTTCCACTGCAGCATTGCTCCAAGCTCCAGCTGGGATTAGCAGCCTCTGGAATAGTTCTGAGGTGGACTCTGATATTGAATCCTGTCTTTTAAGAGCTATTAAGATGTTAAACAAATTAACAATTGCCTCTCTCCCCACTGGCATTCCTTGAACTTTATGTCCTGCCTGTCAATCTTGGCTGGATTATCTCTCAAAGGGATGGAAGATATTAATTATTCAGCCAAGGCCATTTTATCTGGGATTTTTCCTGCCTTATATGGCAAGAAAAACCTCTGAATATTCTTATTCCTTTAAAAATTATGCCTGATATTATCTGGCTGAGCAAAGCAGAGCAGAGCAAATAATGGTTAAAAAGTTGTTTGCTAGACAAAAAAAAGTTAGGATTTTTAGAGGACAGAATCCAGGGAATGTTGGCTAAAAAGCCATGGATGCAGTTTGACAGCAGAAATCAAACCAATCTGGTTTTTCCCTATTTTTAAAGAGGTTTTAAAATAATTGTATTTAAATTTTCCCTGGAACAGATTTTTCCAAATAAAAAGCAAACTTTTTCATCACTTATAAACTTGTAAATGAAAGGTTTCAGCAATTTTAAACTCTTCTTTTTTTGGCTGGCAATGCTTGCCTAAATTTCTCATCTGACAAGAATGAGAGATTTCCAACTTGGTGAAGTGCAG
This sequence comes from Anomalospiza imberbis, assembly GCF_031753505.1. NCBI lineage: Eukaryota > Metazoa > Chordata > Aves > Passeriformes > Viduidae > Anomalospiza > Anomalospiza imberbis. The sequence goes on from NC_089708.1 coordinate 3,463,132, forward strand.
TTTGGGCTTTTTTTTTTTTTTTTTTTTTTTTTAATATCCCTCTAAATGATAGTTTTCAAATTGATAAGAGAGTTAATGGTGTTCCATGAATTAAATGCTGATGGATTCTTTTCCCAAATCCCTGAATATTGTGAATTAACTTCTCTGACTTTTCTTTCTCGCCATGAATTCAAACCAAACAAAGCTGTCCCTTTGCAGTGTGAAGGGTTTACCATTCTGCATGGTTTAAATCATCCAGGAGTCATCTCTGTGTGTGCTTTAATTTGCAGCTTTGCTTAAATTATGTGGAGTCCTTCAAAAGAGAAAAAAGAAATCAAGAAAAAAAATCAATTTGACTTTGGCAGCTGTCTCCACAATGGCTGCCAGTCACCAGAGGATCTTGGCTATTTTTAAGTCTCCTGAAATCAGTCTGCATTAAGGCAATAGCTGGGCTTGGATTTAAGCCCAGGACTCTATCAATAAAAAATGATTTGTTGTAAGTTTAAAGATGCTTCCTCCCCATTCTCTCTCTTTTCATTTGCATTTTAAGCTTTTATCAAAACGTGGATCAACAATCCTAAGGGAGCCTTTCCCCCCTCCATCCTGCTTTTTCTCTAAAGAGCACCTGAGACTGTGTGTTCTTAAGCTCAGCCTGACATGAGGGGGGGTTTTCCTCCTGTTCAAACTACAAGGCCCAGGTTGTTCACTGGAGGAGCCCAAACTCAGCCTTTCCTTGTGCCATTGGATTGTTTTCCGGTAAAGTTCCGAGGGACAGAAGATGTGTGATAGAGGGAGGGAGTGGTTGGAAGCAAAAGGGAGATGATCCTTCATCCAGCAGTTGGTGGAAATGATCATTAAATGAGAGATTTTATTTTCCCAGATTAAAGACTGATGTTTGTCAAGCATATTAGACCAACCCTTCCTGCTCCTTTTCACCAGGGATGAAGTGACAGGACAAGGGGGAATAGCCTTAAGATGAACGAGGAAAGGTTTAGATGGGATAGTGGGAAGGAATTCCTCCCTGGGAGGGTGCTGAGGGGCTGGGGTGGAATTGCCAGAGCAGCTGTGGCTGCCCTGGATCCCTGGAAGTGCCCAAGGCCAGGCTGGAACCCCCTGGGACAGTGGGAGGTGTCCCTGCCATGGCAGGGGTGGCACTGGATGGGATTTAAGGTTCTTCCAACCCAAACTATTCCATGATTCCATTGCCAGAACAGCCCTGGATGGGTTCAGGACTCTCCCTGCAGCTGGGATGACATTTATAGTCTATTGTTCTCCACAGTTTGTTTGGAATCCTGCTCACAAGGGAAATAGTTGGGATTTTTTCCAACAATCAAGTTACTCATCCCTAATTTTGCCGTTCACTTCTGTCATTTCAAACTTGCATGGGATCCTTGTGTCCATGGCTTTGCTCAGAGAGACTCCCCAAAGGAAAATTGGGAGAACTAAAGCCAATTCTGTACTGAAATCACTTTGTGATTGAGTAGAACTGAGTAAGATCCAAGCTTGTTTTAATAACAATTTCAAAAGTCAAGGTAATGTTCATTGCTCCAGCTTCCCATTAGGAGGAGCCTAATTCCACTGTGTGTTTTCCCCACATTTGCAATAATTTCTATGGCAGACCCTATCTTACAAAAGAAAGAAGGCATTTACATTCTGGGCCTCAATTTTGGCCTTTTTCTGAAAATTTTCAAGACATATGATCCTAAAAACATTATAAAAATAAATTTAAATTCTAAAAGAAATTTCAGCTTGTTGCTTGGTCTGTGCTGAAAAGGCTGAACTGATTTTTACCACTTTGCTGTAAATATTTGTTAGAAATAACATCACCTGATGTGTTCGAGCTGACTCTGGTTCCTTACATGTAACTAAAGCAGAGCTGTTTGATATTCTCTGTGGCTGAGGGAGTGGCTGACAAAGAAATATCAATTTTCTTGCCTGTCCTGTTTCCAAATATGCACCAGATAGTCTACAAATAAAACTGGTTGGCTGTTTTTCAGCTCTTTTGTGCCCTCGGGGCATTTTGCAGCACCATTAACACCTCAGGATAAAAAAAAAAAAAAGGAAAGTTCGTTCTCATTTGTTATTTAATTCCTTAAAGTTTCATAATTTGTCTAATTTCTGGGCTTTTGGCATGAGAAGCTCTCTGGCTCTGTCACTATTTCCACTCGTGGCTCAGCATTTGGAGCTCTTTGGTTTATCAGCAATGTAAGGAAAATCTTCCTGGAGGTTTTCCATCAAACACATTTGGTGATGAAGGAGGGAACATCTTTTCCAATGCTTTGAAACAGGAGGCATAAATTCTGGACTGAACTCCCAGTGCCCTTATTAATACAGAAGGAATTTGTTCAGCATCCCCCTGACCTGGGGAAGGAAAAGGGATGTACGGGGAAGGGGAATGTTCTGAGTGGTGAGCTGGACATGATTTAAAGGAGTTTTTGCTCCTTGATGCCAAATACCTTCATCCAGGGGCATAATCCCTGCTCCTGTCACTCTCTGGGGCTGAGGGAAGGGAGTTTAGAAACTTTGGCTTCCACCAGGATGGTTAACTCTGGAATAAATTCCATAAAATCCATTTTAGGGGGAAAATAATGGCAGTTTTCAAAGCTTCCTATGAATGTCCACTGTGCAAATGCTGCTCTTTGTCCCATTCTTACATGACCTTAAAAAAAGTAGCCTGGAATTGACAGGATGCAAATCAAAGGGGGAGGAAAACCAGGTCCCAGCCAATCACTGTCATAAAAATAGCCCCAAAAATCAGTGTGCTCATAAAAGTGTCCAATCTCAGTTCTGTGCAGAACCAATAAAATCAGTATAAACAGAATATAACCTTGAGAGGAAATAAATCCATTCCTACGTCATGAAGGAGAAATAATCCCTTGGGCTTTGTGCCAGGCAATGCAATGTTGGCTTCTAATTGCCTGGAGAGAATAAAAGAGCCAAATGTCCAAATCCAGCTGTTCCTGCAAGCCCAGGATGTTCCTGCTGACAGCCAGGGGCAGCCATCCCATTTATCAGGGAGTTATTCACTAACGACTGAGGTTGTCACGTGTCTGGGCTTTATAGCCAAGGAAATCAGGCAAAAATGACATTTTGGGATCAAAGACTTTTCCCCTTTTCAGCTGATTCGCCCCCTGGAATTCCAAGGGACGCTTTCTACCAGACCAGGTTGCTCAGATAAAGTTTTATCTGTAATCAAACACTTCTTGCAGGGGATTGCTGGGTTCTTACATATGCTCCAGGTGTCTCTGAGTGACTCTGGGATCAGATATTTTGTGGTAAGGTCTCAAAGCCATTGTGTCACCTGCTTAGAAAAGAAACCATTCACTGCAAGGAAATGTAACTTCTAAAGATTACCTCAGTACTTAGATTTCTATAAATACAAACCTCAGTAGCCCACTTTACTTATCCACCCTGAGCAGTGTAATTCCCATGAATTTGAAATATATTAATAAAGCATGAAATAGAAATTCTTCCTCCCCTCAGGGTGCTGAGAGTTGGGGTTTTTTGCTTTTTTTCCCCAAATATGGAAAATCAACCCCAAGGAAAGGGCGAGGATTAAAGCAGAGAGTGACTGAGTTTTATTTTCAAATATTATTAGAGCATAAATACATTTAGATGGGTTAATATATTTTGTTATTCAGCTGAATCTGAGATAGGGGAATTACCTGGGAAAGACAAGTTAGGAAGAGTTGGACTGGGGCAGTGTGATTGAAAATAGCTGGAAAGCAGCAGACAAGTCCCTGTATTGATTTTGGGATCATTTGAATTTCATCCCTGTAATGGGATAGATGACGTGAATGGGAAGGACAGGATAAAAGGATCCAGAGGATGAGAATATTTAAATGCAGAGCAAGAACATCTTAAGGAGCAATTGAATCTTAATATCTGCCATTGCTTTTTGTTTGAGAGCCAAGCCTGTGCCTCACCTAGCAACTCCTACTGAAATTCAAATCCTTGCAACCCATTTGTGCTCCTGTCCAGCTTTGCCAGCGCTGGGGAGGAAGATTAGGAATTCCTCAGGACAGTGAGGAACTCTAGATTAAATAGAATAAGGAGCAAGGAAGAATAAATGAAACAAGTCTGCAGATTTCAAAGGCAGTGATTTTTCTGTCCTGGCCTGGGGGATGGACGGCACAAGTCCCTGACTGCAGGACTCAGGAAAGCCTGGAATCAACCCTTCCCTGGATGCAGGGATTGCAGAGGTCGTGGCCGGTGGATTTTGCTGCCTAGTCCATTATTTCCCCCATTCTCGCCCATTTCCTGGCTCTGGCTGTTGCTGCAGATAACACTGTCCCCTTGCTGACACCAAGGTGCTCCTGCAGCCGCAGCCACGAGCACCACGTGCCCCAGCAGCCCTGCTTCCCTCCGGGGCACAATGCCAGTGACAAGTTTCCCACTGCCACACGTCTTCCACTGCCACACGTCTTCCAGTGCCACACGTCTTCCAGTGCCACACGGCACATACATTCCACTGCCACATGGCACATGTGTCCCATGGCCACATGGCACACACATGTCCGATTGCCTTATGGCACACACGTGTCCCATTGCCACATGGCACACACGTCCCATTGCCACATGGCACACACGTCCCACTGCCATGTGGCACACGTCTCACTGCCACATGGCACACACGTGTCCCATTGCCACATGGCACACACGTCCCACTGCCATGTGGCACACATGTCTCACTGCCACATGGCACACACGTGTCCCATTGCCACATGGCACACATGCCCCACTGCCACGTGGCACACACATGTCCCACTGGCATGTGGCACACACGTGTCCCATTGCCACATGGACACACTTGTCCCACTGCCACGTGGCACACACATGTCCCACTGCCATGTGGCACACATGTCCCATTGCCACATGGCACACACGTGTCCCATTGCCACATGGCACACACGTGTCCCATTGCCACATGGCACACAGACGTCCCACTGCCACGTGGCACACACATGTCCCACTGCCACATGGCACACACATGTCCCACTGCCACATGGCATACAAGTCCCATTGCCACATGGCACACATGTCCCATTGCCACGTGGCACACACACGTCCCATTGCCACGTGGCACACACGTCCCACTGCCACGTGGCACACACGCCCCATTGCCACATGGCACACACGTCCCACTGCCATGTGGCACACATGTCTCACTGCCACATGGCACACACGTGTCCCATTGCCACGTGGCACACACATGTCCCACTGCCACATGGCACGTCTCCCACTGCCACGTGGCACACATGCCCCATTGCCACATGGCACACACGTCCCACTGCCACGTGGCACACACATGTCCCACTGGCACGTGGCACACACGTGTCCCATTGCCACATGGACACACTTGTCCCACTGCCACGTGGCACACACATGTCCCACTGCCACGTGGCACACATGTCCCATTGCCACATGGCACACACGTGTCCCATTGCCATGTGGCACACACATGTCTCACTGCCACATGGCACACGTCCCATTGCCACGTGGCACACACGTCCCACTGCCACGTGGCACACACATCCCACTGCCACGTGGCACACACATGTCCCATTGCCACATGGCACACACACATCCCACTGCCACGTGGCACACACATGTCCCACTGCCACGTGGCACACACGCCCCATTGCCACATGGCACACACGTCCCACTGCCACGTGGCACACACGTCCCACTGCCACGTGGCACACACGTGTCCCACTGGCACGTGGCACACACGTGTCCCATTGCCACATGGACACACTTGTCCCACTGGCACGTGGCACACACATGTCCCACTGCCACATGGCACATACATTCCACTGCCACGTGGCACACATGTCCCATTGCCACATGGACCCACTTGTCCCACTGCCACGTGGCACACATGTCCCATTGCCACATGGCACACACATGTCCCACTGCCACATGGCACACATGCCCCATTGCCATGTGGCACACACATGCCCCATTACCATGTGGCACACACATGCTCCACTCCATCGGTCCCAGGCTCTGCCCGGCCTGCAGGATTACTTGGGAGATGGCATTTGGTGGGTTGCCCATTCAGCTGCAGAATCACGGTCCTGGCTGTGGATTTTGGACTGCTGCCCCTCCAGGGAGGTGCCCCAGGCTCTTGCTCCCCTCTGTGAACCTGCAGGTCTGGCACCTCCCTGGAGCTTTGTCTTAATTAGCGCTGGGTTAAAGAGCTTTTCCTCATTCCAGCAGCGCTTTTTGGCTCGCTACATTACAGCATGATCATTACCTGGCCAATTAAGGGCTGCTCCAGGTTTTTCTGGGAGTTCCCAGCAGTTCCCCGGCAGAGCTCTGCTCTGATTTAAGCCCCGGGCTGCAGGTGACACAAACATTTAACAGCAGGGCTAAAAGGACAGTGCAAAGGTGAGCAGGTGAGGAGATGCTGTGGAAGGATTGGAGTGGGAGGTCAGGGAGGAGGCCAAAGGGTTGGAGCTCTCAATTTAAAATACTCTTTCAGACTTCAAAAGCCTAATTGAGGTGAAGTTGCCTGCCAGGGTCATCAAAGGGTGTTTATTACTAATTAAACACCAAACTGTGCAGGGCAGCTCAGCTTTGGATGTACCTGAAACTCAATTTTTTCCTCTTCTGGCGTTGTGTATAAAATTCCCCCAGTGTGATCTGCTGGAGTTGAGTCTCTGTTTATGTTTCCAGTCTCTGTTTATGTTTCCAGTCTCTTTTTATATTTCCAGTCTCTTTTTATGTTTCCAGTGGCAAGAGGAGACATTTTTCTCTTTAAAGGCAGCACCAGGTTGCAGTTCCAGCCCTGCTCGTTTACGGATCCATGAAAACCAGAAGGGATCGCTGGGACCTGGAGATGGTTTTCAGGAGTCAAATGTCCATATACCAGGAATAAATCACTGCTGGAAAAAATATCTGGAATTTTGAAGGCTTTGTCTTTTCAAGCCTTTGAATATTTCCACCTGTGCCTTACTGTCTTTTTGTTCAGCTGCACCTGAAGTTAATTTTTCTCTTCAGTAAATTATTCCCAAAAATACAGTTTTAGGGGCAGGAAAATGTTGATCACCTGCAGGAATGTTCACCAAAGGGTCTCAAACTAAACTGAATGGCACTGTCCAGTCAGGGTTGGACTTGGTGACCTTGGATGTCTTTTGCAACCTCAGTGATTTCACGATTCTGTGCACTGGCTTTTGGTGGTTGGAATATGTCTTTTTAAAAACAGGGAATAGAAAGGGAGCCTAGGAATTTCCAAAAGAAATAGTGATAAAACAGGAAAACCAGTATTACTTTCCCCTCACATTTCCTATTCTGATTCCGATTCCAAACGAGACATTTCGCTTGCAAAGAAAGTTTTTCAGAACAGTAAAAAATTTTCCTTATTTTTCAGGGTTTCATTAATACTTCTGATTTTGTTGTGTGTGTTTCTCACTGACACTGGGAGCCTTTTGGGGTGATCTGATTTTGGGCTGCACCCACTGCCTGCTGCAGTTTGGCTTCCAGTCCCTCACCAAACCTTTTAGACCTTCTCAAAAGCAAGATTTAAAATAAATTATTCAAGTAACAAGCCCAAGAGTATCAAAAATCAATTACAGAGCCAGGAAAAACCTGGAAAGATTTGGTGTTGGTGTCACAGCCTTAAAATATCCCCAGCTTTTAGTGTTTCGAATTCTTCTTTTAGGGACCATCAAACCTTATCTGGGAAAAATTAAATAAATCTTGGTAAGTGTTTAAAAATAAGATAAATCTATAATATAAATCTGTGGAGTAATACTTGAGTTTAGGGTTTGATTTGAGTCCACTTCTGAGATCCTTTTGACGAGCTCATGTCCGGGGTGCTCCTGCTCCTGTTCTGCCACTCTGGAGCTGTCAGCCTCATTAGCATTTAAATCGCAACTATCTGGGCTTAAATAAGCTTTATTTCTGATTAATGTAATGCCACGATTTTATGTCTTTTTTAGAGTCTTTAGCTTAAAGTAGGCGAGCATCTGATAAATACTGCAGATATGGGGAAGTTGATTAAATTAGTCCTGGGAATGGACAGAGGGGAACAGGAGGGAAAGTGCCCAGAGGAGCACATTCAGGGGTTGGCAGCTTTGCTCTCACTCTTTGTTCACAGATTCAGTCTGCTCTTGAATAAAATAGAAATATTCAAAGACTTTTTTATTAACTGAGGATTAGCAGGGAAGGAAAAAAAAAAGTTTTTCACTGCCGGAAGAAGTGAGTGCTCTGTGAGTAATTCCCCATCTCTTCTAATATAATAAATGTTTTATGTTAATTAGAGGGAAAAAAAAAGGTGGAGCAGAAAAATTAAACTCAAAATTCCTCCCCATGTCCCCCAAAAGAATAAAAAATAAAATGAAAACCCCCAAACCCAAGTGCCTTTAAGACCCTTTCTTAATAAGATCATTTAAAACTCATTTCAGCAATGGGTGAGATGAAATGTTGATCAATTACTTTGCTTTATACACTTCAACCTTGCCCAAAATGGGTTTTGGAGGTTCAGAATGAATTTGGTTGCCCATCTGCTTCCCAATCCCCAGGTTTCCTGAGAGTGCTGAGAGCAGGAAATCCAAATACCTGCTTAGAGCCAACCTCCTCTTCAAAATTAGAAAGTTTTTTTTGCAAAATGTCTGATTTGTGGCCCCATTTCAGGAGTGAAAGATGACCTTGAGGGAGGACAGGATGCAGAACTCTCTGCCCTAAGAATCTGAACTTGGAAACTCCACTCAATGTGTCACCTGGAGGGATAGGAAATTATCATCCAAGCAGATTTACAATAAACAAGTGCCCAGCAATTAAATATTACAGTTGTGTATTATTCCATTTATTGGCTTTAAATAACCAGGTGAGGGTTTTGGGGAAGAGGGCAGATGTTAGATCATCATCTAATTATTTGTATCTGAGGCACTCTGGGACAAATTCTGTTCTCCTCTATCCAATAAATCCAGAAAAGCTCTCTAAATATCACAGATGCAGTCAGGCTGGGAATTGGAACCACCCCTGGCCTGTTCCTGTCCCTGTGCTGGATGTCTTTCCTGGGAGCGCCTTTCCTGGAGGAGGAGGAATCTGTCTTTGTTATCCCTCTGTGCTGCAGCTCTGCAAACCAGGCCTGAAATACCTGAGTTTGATGTCAGCTGCTCCCCTGGACTGAAATAAACTGAAATAAACGGAAAGAAAGTGAAATAAACTGAAATAACTCTATTGTCCTGGGAGCATCTACGGGACAGGGACTGGTGACCACAGAAATAGCTTTGTTCTCTCTGCTGGACCAATATTGAAATGAATTTCAGCTTTCCAGAGGCATCACTTGGATCTTAAGCCAGTCTTAAATCTAATTTCAGTCAGGTCAGTCAGGTTTTTAAGTGAAGGTCTGTTCTTGTACTGGTTTGCAAGAGTTCTGGGAATAAATGAGACAAAGGGAATATTTTGAGGGGACACCTAGGAGATGTGAGGGGAATCCTGACAGGGAAAGGCTCTTCCCAACAGTTCTTGTCCTACAGGTGTTCCAGAGGAGCCTCTGAGTGGGTGGTTCCAAACAACTAAAGGGAAGTGAAGGACTTTTTGGGGAAGAAAAATTCATCAGATGCTCTTCAGCCCAAATAAATAAAAATTAATGAGTGCTGGGAAAGGCTTTTCCTGTGGAATTCTCAGTATCTCCCTTCCTTAGTTCATGCTAAAGGCAGGAGTAAGTGTCACCTGTGGGGTTCAGGGACCAGGTCAAGGATCTAAATTGGGTGGGGAGTGTAAAACACCTGAGAAACTCTAAAATGCTCATGGGAGTGGCTCAAAGATTCCCGAAGTTTACACAGTTTCAAGGCAGATTCATAATTAAATATAAATAAACATAAATAAACATAAATAAATATAAATAAATATGAAGGCCTGGATGAGGCTGTCGTGTAGATCCTCTCAAAAGACCACAAATTCCACATGGAAAAGAAAAAGGGCTTCTCAATATTGACTGAGTCATGCTTGCCAATATTTACTGAGTCATGCTTATCAATCTTGACTGAGTCATGCTTATCAATATTGACTGAGTCATGCTTACCAATATTTACTGAGTCAAGCTTATCAATATTGACTGAGTCATTCTTACCAATATTTACTGAGTCATGCTTATCAATATTTACTGAGTCAAGCTTATCAATATTGACTGAGTCATTCTTACCAATATTTACTGAGTCATGCTTATCAATATTTACTGAATCATGCCTGCCAATATTTACTGAGTCATGCTTAGCAATATTGACTGAGTCACGCTGCTCAATATTTACTGACTCATGCTTACCAATATTTACTGTCACTCCTCTCAATATTTACTGAGTCATGCTTTTCAATATTTACTGAGTCACGCTTCTCAATATTTACTGAGTCATGCTTTGCAATATTTACTGAGTCACGCTTCTCAATATTTACTGAATCATGCTTTGCAATATTTACTGAGTCACGCTTTGCAATATTTACTGTCACGCTTTTCAATATTTACTGAGTCATGCTTTTCAATAGTTACTGAGTCACGCTTCTCAATATTTACTGAGTCATGCTTTGCAATATTTACTGAGTCACGCTTTGCAATATTTACTGTCACGCTTTTCAATATTTACTGAGTCATGCTTTTCAATAGTTACTGAGTCACGCTTCTCAATATTTACTGAGTCACGCTTTTCAATATTTACTGAGTCAAGCTTTTCAATAGTTACTGAGTCACGCTTCTCAATATTTACTGAGTCATGCTTTTCAATATTTACTGAGTCATGCTTTTCAATATTTACTGAGTCATGCTTTTCAATAGTTACTGAGTCACGCTTCTCAATATTTACTGAGTCATGCTTCTCAATATTTACTGAGTCATGCTTCTCAATATTTACTGAGTCATGCTTTTCAATATTTACTGAGTCATGCTTTTCAATAGTTACTGAGTCACGCTTCTCAATATTTACTGAGTCATGCTTCTCAATATTTACTGAGTCATGCTTTGCAATATTTACTGAGTCACGCTTTTCAATATTTACTGAGTCATGCTTTGCAATATTTACTGAGTCACGCTTTTCAATATTTACTGAGTCACGCTTTTCAATATTTACTGAGTCAAGTTTTTCAATATTTACTGAGTCACGCTTCTCAATATTTACTGAGTCATGCTTTTCAATATTTACTGAGTCATGCTTCTCAATATTTACTGAGTCATGCTTTGCAATATTTACTGAGTCACGCTTTTCAATATTTACTGAGTCACACTTTTCAGTATTTACTGAAAATTGGAGTGAGTCACGCCTATCAAAGGGCCAGAAGTGTGGTCCTGTGCCTTTTCCAGTCAGGGTGTTACACACAGCTGCTGGTTATAGTTTCTATTTTATTAACAGAGAAGCTCCCCCAGCCAGCCCTGGAGCGGGGTGGGACAACCCAGCTTGAGTTTAAGTGACTTTTATAAGGGAGAAACCTCTTCAGCTGTCCCAGCTCCAGAGGAATTGCCAGGACAGCCTGGATTTATAACTTCTTGCATGTTTACATCTCTGTATTCCCATTGGCATTGGATGCAGGAAGAGAGATTTGGATCAAATCACTACAAATCCAAGGATTTTTGCACATTCCAAGGGTCAGGGGAGGGCTGTCAGGGCAGCCTTGGGCAGAATCGAGCCCATTTTCAATGTGGAAGTTCAGAAATCTCCAGATTTTCCCAGGCATCCACAGCAATAATATTGAGTTAAATTCTATGGAGAAAACTTCTTTCCCCCTTGGAAAATTGCTTATAAACAATCAAAATCCGCAACAGGGAATCATAAAAAACTGTCTTTATTACTGGAAAAACAACAGGAAAAAGCTAAGTTTGAGCTGTTTGCTCATCAACTAATTGTGATTTAAAACTTTTGTTTTAATGCCTGTTTGCACTAAAATTGCAGGAGGAAAAAGGGTTCCTTAAAGAACAGGTTGCTATGGAATTTTTGTGTGAGGAACACGCAAATTGAAGTGATTGAGGAGGCAGAAAATATGTGTGAGACACGGGAGCAAACAGGCAGCAAACTGAGGCTGGTGTGTTCCTGCACAAGGAAAAAATAACAGAGACAGGAATAAAAATAGTCTGAGATGCTCTTTGTACCAAACCCATGCCCAGCCTTACAAAATATCCCAGCTCTGGGAGGTGGAAAGTGCCACTTCGTGCTGTCTGGAGCAACTTCATTGTGCTGAATTAGAAAAACCAAGAGCTGGCAGGAATAGGGGAGGGAAAAGAACATTTCCTAGGGGTTTTGTTTCCAAATCAGGTAATTTAATCCTTTGGGAAGAGGTTTGCACGTGGGCTGGTTTGCATCAGTCAGAAAATAATTTGAGGCTGGTTCTGGAGCATTCCCATGGAATAGGTTTGGGGTTTTATCCACAGGAATTACTCAGCTGCTTGATCTGAGACTCTTCAGACACAAGCGGTGCTTGGGAGATTGTTGTACTTAATTAGTTTATAAATCTGTCTGCAATAGCTGGGGATGAACATTTATGATCCAGCCTCACAAGGACAGGTGCTTTTCCCTCTGGTATGAGACAATATTCCAGAATAAACCAGAGATGGGAGCAATAACGATTTAAACCCTTTAAAACAGGACAGATGTTCCAGAGCTCCTTCCACAGCCACAACCACACTGTGGCGCTGGGAAAGACACCCAGGGGCTGAATAAAGGCCTTGATGAACTTTACAGTAAGTTGTATTGATAACTAAAAATTAATAATTATCTCCCCCAACCCCACCCCCTAACCTTGGGAAAAAAAATGCTGTAACTGCATTTACTGTTGCTTTTTACCCCCGCCCTCCAGCTGCAAAATGACCCATTATGGATATTTCCAGCAGCGTGGAAGCAAAGACTCTTTTTTCGTTTTTTGTTTTTGAGATAGGTTTGCAAACTTGAGGCCAGGAATTGTTTTTTTTCCCCAGAAGTGCTTCAGCTGGGAGGACTACCCATGGGCAGGCTGGCTCCTCAGTGATTTTTATTTATTTTCTTGTGCTTGTTTATTAAACGGAACACATAAATACAATAATTTTTGCTGCTTCTCCCAAGGAAAGCTCATTCTGTGTCTGGGAGGCCACGCCAGGTCTGTGAAGAGAATAAAATCCTGTTCCTGCAGCTCTGAGCAGCACGAGCAGAGCAGTGCATCCCACAGGTGATAACAGCTCCACAGGATGCTTGGGAGAGCATTTCCTGATAGCCAAGGTGCCCGGGGTTAATTAAGCCTTGAGGGCGGCCAGGATTGATCCCGAGCTGCTGTAAATTGGCTCAGGCAGCTTGAAAGGGCTCAGCTTTCCTTACACCTCGGGAGAATTAATCCTCTCTGTGCTCAGATCTGGATATCTTCAATTACCATAGACAAGTTCTTTATCAAAGGAGGGATATTCATTATTCAGTGGGCAACAGGGTGTGTTTCCAAGAGGAGATGTTCAATAGTTTTAAGGTGGGAGCTGGAGCAGCACAGATCCTGCACAAGTCACACAGGTTTGATTTTTTTTTTCCCTAATTGCCTCTTGGCCTGTCCCTATTTCCCTCCCCCAGGGGCACAGAGCCTGGCCCGTGTCACAGTGAAGGTGACACCTCGGATTATGATGAGAAATAGTCTCTTGTTCTCTTCATGAAAAACATTTCCTCCCCATGCTGAATCAAAATTAAATTAATGCACTGCAGTCCTGCTGTAAATAAAAAGAAACATTTATTTCAGGAAAGCTGAGACCAGAAGGTTCCCAGGATTCCCAACCCATTCTTGAAGCCCAAAGTTGGGCAAATAATGTGAAAAATAGGCAGGAGCAGAGTTTAGAGCCTGATTTCTTTACAGAGGAAATGGTCTGAGAAGTATCACAGAATTCTGGCTTGGTTTGGGTTGGAAAGGATCTTAAAGCCCATCCAGTACCACCCCTGCCCTGGGCAGGGACACCTCCCACTGTCCCAGGTTGCTCCAACCCCATCCAGCCTGGCCTTGGACACTACCAGGGATGTGGGATCCACAATTCTCCAAACAAGGACTTGTTGCTGCAAACATTCCTTCTCACATTTCTCCCAGAATTTGTCAGGTGCGAACAAATTTCTGTGACAAGTGTTCCTTGAAGTGGAGACATCCCCGTGAAAAGCTGCAGCTCCAAAAATCAATACATTTTGAACAACAACAACAACAAAAAAAAAAAAAAAAAAAAAAAAAAAAGAGCAGAAAATTCACAGTTAGTGCTGCTCCTGGGTCTTGTTCCTGACTGAGATATTCCCCTGTGGGATCGTGGGTTTGCCTGGTAGCAAAATGAACATAGAGCTCCAAAACTGTAAGGACTTTTTTTTTTTTTTTTTTAGGTTTTCAGGTACAGAGCTGGTTTTTTTGTTTGCCTTCTGCCTCAGGCTCAGTGTATCCTTTTCTGCCCTGTGTTAACTCCATCAGATTTCCACGAGTTCCACCTAAAAACTGTTTGCCTCCAAACCTCCTCCATGGTGGTGAATTTGGGGGTTTTGTGCCTCTCAATGCAGAGATTTTTGTTGCACACGTACAAACAGGAATATCCATGAATATACCTATAACTAACTATTTATCTGAAGTTTCTTTCCATTTGTTTTTTAAATCTTCACAGGATTTTTTATTTTTCCCAAAGATACTTTTGGTGAAACTTGCTTCTCACATCCAAATAATTCCTTTTAGTTTCAAGCAAATGCTTTCTTTTCCGAGCAGGATCTACTGAGGGATTCAGACTATTGATTCCTTTCAAACAGCATCAGACTGAAGCAGCTTTATCCTTTTTGTTCATTTTTTATGGGTAATGAAAAACACTTTAATATCATTATGCTCATCAGATAAGGCTTAAAAACTCACTGAGGTTCAAAGGAAAGTCCTAAAATAGGTTGGGAGGCTCAGCTCCGGATGCTGTCTCAGGGAAGCTGTGGATTTTCCAGGCTCCCACATCCTGACACATGCAGCCCTCTCCAGTGTTTATTTAATAATGCTAGGGAATGCTCCTGGGTCATGTTTTGTGGTGCCAGGGGGAATTGGGCTGGAGGAGGAACGTTCCAGTGTGAGTTACCCTGGGCTGGTTCCCGCTCCCGCGCATTCCGGCTGTGCCACCCGCGAAACAACGCAGGAATTGTTGAGTTCTTCTCATTTTCCTCTGCTTCCAGGATCATCCCTTTTTGGGACAACCTAAAAACAGAGTCAGACAAAATTAAGGGAATAAAAAGCATTTCTATTTATTGAAGGGCCTTCAGGGACATTTAGGGCAGACAAAGCCCCAACCAAAAACGGACGGCGGGTCATGGGTTTTCACACTTTTGTGAGGTTGCTCCATTTGCATATTGGGGTTCATCTTCCAGTTCCAGCTTCAGGCGGTGAAGTCATTGACCCCAAGTTTGCTGCCCCCAACTCACTTTTGTTTCCATCTCTGGGGCCTGAGGCAGTGAGGGGTCCTTGGTTCCCAGCCTGCAGAGAAATTGTTGTGTCTGCCCAAAATGGGGAAGCAGCAGCTCACATTGAGTATGGAGTTCAGAATTCTGCACTAAAGAACTGCAGGATTGCAAATAGATGGAAAATAGAAAAGCTAAAATCCTAAGGCATCAAGGGAATGTGTGTGTGCACGTGCGTGGAGGTGCAACTGCAGGTGGCATTCCTGGAGAATTCCTGGCTGGAGCAGGGAGAATGGATGCTGGGGAAATGCCCTGTTCCTCTGCAGGGCCATGAAATCCTCTGCTTTTTCCATCCCCTGACTCATCCAGCTGGGTTAACAAACGTCAGGCGTTGCTGGCGTTTCACCTGCCTGGTCTGGGGGAAGATTCTAATCAATAATAATTGTATTTTTCCTGCTTTGCTTTGGAAGCCCTGGAACCTGAATGAAGCCACTGGATTTCCTTGCACATACCCCCCAACCCAAAAGCTCAGAAAGGCTCCTGTCTCTTTTTGTGCTTCGTGGTGTCACGTTTATTGAATGTGTGATGGGCAGGTGTTTTCTGCTAGAAAAGAGAATTCCCAATTGATTAATTGATCATATTGCCGTGTGAATAATTTATCTTGGGGAATTCACTCAAGTTTTTGGCAGCCTTTCTTAGTACAGATGGGAAGTTCCTCAGTCAGATGAAAAGTTAGGTGAAATACTGTGCTCAGATACCTGGAATAAATCCTGGATTATCTGTAGATTCTAATACTTGAAATTAGCTGTATCCATTCTAGGGGCAGGTGTTCAGCACTTCCCAAACCAAGTGGAAGTGTCAGCACTTCAGTGACCCCCGGTGATTCAACATTTAGGGAACGAAGAGTGCAGAGATCCCAAACCTTCCCCTAATGCCACTGGATTGTCATTTCTCCATGTGTCACATGCCTGTCATCATTCTGTGGTCATGGGGTGTGGGGGGCAATTCAGGACTGACTTCTGCAGCTCAGGTTATCAATGAAGCTTAGGAAAGGCTCCAAGGGCAGCAGGAACCAAAATCTTCTCTCCACAAAATCCTTCCTAGAGCTGCTTCCGTCCCTTGTGCTGGCCATCCACCTCCCTCCTCCAAGGAGAATTCCCATGGAAAGCAGCCCCTGGAGCTCCTCTGGAGGGAAATTGTGCAGATCCTGTTGCAAAATCACAGAGAACAGAGGTGCTGGGATGTGGGAAATTACTCAGCCATGCCCTGGTCCTGAGATCAGTGGTGTCCGTGTGCTGTTCCTGACATTTTTCATGGATTTGTGTGCTCATTGTCTCCCCAGCATTTCATCCAGGGGCCATTTCAGTGCCAGTGTCAGAGCAATTAAAAGTTTTTTCTCAGTGCCTCATTTACATCTCCATTAATTCAATATAAACTTGTGCTAGAGAATAAATTCTCTTTCTCCTTGCAGAAATCTTTTTCATATTTAAAGGTGATTATCATATCTTGCTTCAGTCATTTTCCCTCTAAATTAATCAGCACCAATAATCTCAGCGCTTCCTCGTGGTCAGGGTTCACGGTTCTCCTCTGCATTATTTCCTCCTGCTGGAACGTGGTGCTGATAATGGAATTCTTTATTTTATATCACTTAATGACATGGGCTTTTAGAGCTCTGATCCGGCCACATGCAAATCTGTGAGGATTTTCTGGGACACACCAGGTTCGGAACACAAGGAAGGAGAAAAAAAACTGCAAATTTTATTTTTTTAGGAACACATCTGAAGTGGCTGCTGCCACTGGGGTGTTTTGTTGGGGAGAGGAAAGAGAATTTTGCTGGATTTACTCCACATCCCATGTTTGTGCAAAGCTAAAAAGCTCCCGCTCTTGTTTTGAAAATGGATTTCATCCTGGATTTTTTAAAGGCTGCCCCAATCCTTTATTGAATTGGAGCTGCCCCATCCTGAGTTCTGAATGAGGAATTTACCTTGAAGCTGAGTGAACTGTCACCAGTGAATGATTATTTTGGAGAGTGACTTCCATGGGATTATCCATGGCAAAGGCAGGCTGGGAATCACCTGAGAGCTGCAGAAGTGCTGCTTCTCTTTCCTCCACTTCAAGCACCGGTGGTGACCTCTGGTGACAATTAACCTGGGCACCTTGATCCACGAGGGAAGGTATGGCAGGAATTCGGTGAAATACTGGGAATGCAGGGCCTGATTTCCCAGGCTGACCCGGGGATGCCTCCAGAGATTTGCACATTAATGGAATGAGTGCCACAAACCCCCTGGCCCTGGATAAACCCTTGGGAAAAGAGGAGAGAAATCTTTGTGAAAATGTTTGATCTGGTCAAGGACCAGGTATTGATCAAACTTGGGGTCAGGGAGGAGGAGACTGAGTCTTAATCCTGGAATCTGTGTGTCCTTCAGCACCAGGACCTCGTGTGTCTTCTCCCTGGGCAAACTTGTCCCCATCAAGGTAAATTCAGGTGAAGTTTCTTGCTAAGTTTATTCCCTACTGTGCCAGATGACTGGAGGACTCCTGACCCCCAAGATTAAAGCACAGAAGAGAATTTGTGCCACAAAATGGCATTTCTGGCTCTGTCTCATGACTCTGTCCTGTGCCCATTGGTTCATTTTAAGAACATCTTTGGTTCTGTGGTTCTGTGCATCCCCATTTTCCAAAATCAGGATGGAGCACTTTGATCCTGGTTTGGAATCCTCTAATGCATCAGCTGTGGGATTGTCTGAGTGATGGCCACACAAAAAACCTGTCCAGGATAGGGCAGGGCTTTGAGAGGCGTGAGCTGAGCTCAGAGTCAGAGCTGTGAGGAATGGCCCACTTGACTTCACCATTACAAGCAAGGAGCCTAGGAAGGGAAGGGAATTGTCCTTGGAGGTTGACACTTACCACTGATACAGGTCTTTAAAAGAAGTGCACAGATGATAAAAGTTATTTAAAGAACTGTTAAACAGAACAAAAAAAGCCCAGAACAGCTCTTATGGTCATGGAATGCCATAAATTATTTAATTAGTGCCAATGAAAACAAAGAGGGGTTTAATACCATAAATAAATCTGAGAAACAAGGGGCTCTTTAATGATAAAGTGAGAAGCAAATTGTCTCTTTTTGGACAATGCTGTGTAGTTTAAGGTAGACTGATTTCTGAATATGCAAAGAATCGTGATAGGAAATGGTGTAGAAGGAGGAAAAGGTCACAAAAATCCAAGATAGGAGATGTTTATAGAATTAAAATGGATGGGAGATTGCCTTCCCGTGGGTAAAGAATATGTGGCATTAATGGCAAAGAGATCTTAAATTCCAGAGGCAAAACTCATGGACTGATGGAAGAATTACAGGCAGAGGGTCAGGGCTGGGATCCCTGAGGAACCCTGGAGTTTGGGGTGTATTCCACCCCTGGGGCTCTGCAATCCCCAAAGCCCCGGGGCCTGGGCTGGGCCAGCAGCACCAAGCACCCCAGAGGGGCAGGTATGGCCCTGGCTACTCCAGGCACAGCCCAGTGGCCACCGCTGGCCCAGGAGGTCCCTGGCACAGCAGTGAGTTGGGGGCACTCAGCTGGAGCAGGAAAAGTCCATTTTCTCCATGCCCTGTCCTGGTTTTCTCCTAATTCCAGGGGTTCTCCGTGCTGTTAGAGGCAGGATGGGGGTAGCTGTGAGCTGCAGCCAGCTCTCTCTTACCAGCCTTAATAACTCTCATTTCCAGGAGATGGCAGGAAGTTATTTCAGAATAAGCTGGGCTAAAACTGACAGAGAGGTCAGTCCTTGGGAATTTTTATTTATTTAAAAATAATTTTTAAAAAGGACAGCTTTAGAGCTTAGTAAGGAATGCATAAAACTTGGTGAATTATTACCTTTCTAAGCCCGAACCTGTAATATTTTATTCAGATTAACTGAATAAAATGGATTCAGATTGCTGAGTCAGATATTGCTTCCCATGGATATTATAATATTTCCATGAAAAGTCCAGCAATGAAAAAACATTTGCAGTTTTGGGGGGAAAAGGAGCTTTTGGGAAGCAGAGGAACCTTGGGCAGAACAGTTTGTTCTCCTCTGTTTGTTCTTTCCTGTTCTATTCCCACACAGAGTTTGTGTTAAATTCCTTCATTCAGGGCCCAGGAATTGGAGTAAAAATGAAATTTATTTCAACTTTCACCTTTATTTCACTGGGGGTTAAGGAATTTGGAATTTCCCAACATGTTGACATTGCTGTAAGGACAAGATTTCAGGGACACAATCAGGGGGCAAATCTCCCATTGGGAGGGTGTTTGCAGATCAGGTGTAGACAATAATAAATAAATGCAGATAGGAAAATATTTTTGTTCCGATTTAATGGCAGGTATTGAATGTTAACATTAATTTGCATTTATTTTGAAGTGTGGAGACTCCCAGGATGGATTTAAGGCATCTTGCTGGCTCTTTCCCTCGTTTTGGACTCAGAGAGGCAAAATTTCTACTTCTGCATGATGCTTTTTGGCCATCAGAGTTGCCCCCAGGAGGAACATTTGTGTGTATGTCCATCTGTGAGTGCTTGGATGGGCCTTTGGAATCTTCAGCCAGTCCTGGGATGAAACTCCGGGGCTCTCAAAGGCCGTTTGTCTTTAGCACCTGCAACCCCTGCAGTAGATATCCTGAGCGGGGCATAGTCCTGCGGCATATGGACACCATTTATTTATTGTGCAGCATTTGGAGCTGCAGGATTATTGGTTTGGTTTTTTTTTTTTTTTTTTTTTTTCATTCTAATTCAGTGCTGCATTTTCTGTCAATTCTACACGGTTTTCATATTTAAATTGAAATTCTCAGCGGTAAACTTCAAGGAAAATATCAACAAAGGGACTTTTCAAAAACACATCTCTGGCCAGAGACAGGTTCTGCTGCCTCACCAACGTGTTCTGCAGGAGATGAGTGGCTGAAAATTATCCCAGTTCTTCCAATATCGTGAATAAACTCATGGAATCATGACATGGTTTTTGTGGGAAGGGACATTAAAGATCATTTCTTTCCACCCCTGCCATGGTAGGGACACGTCCCTCTGTCCCAGGGGGCTCCAGCCTGGGCTTGGGCACTTCCAGGGATCCAGGGCAGCCACAGCTCCCCTGGGAATTCCATCCCAGCCCCTCACACCTTCCCAGGCAGGAATTCCTTCCCAAAATCCCATCCCACCCTTCCCTCTGGCAGTGGGAATCCATTCCCCCTTGTCCTGGCACTTTCTGCTGTATCAATTACTTATCTGGCATTAATTTATTCTCTCTTTAGGTTTCCTGTTGTGCTTTAACTCACCTCGGACCTTGTTTATGCCACAATTTTTAGCAAGATCTCAGATAACCGGGTTCATTTGAGATTTAATGGCAGCTGAGTGCCCAAATCCCCTGGGCACTATTAAAGCTGCCAGTTTGGATTTCTGATGATTTGTAATAACTGAACCCCATGGATCTGGAGAGGGGATGAGCTCCGGGACTCCACTGAGGTTCGGGAAAGGCCTCGAATTTGCAGTTCCTGACATTTTTAAAGAAATTAGCAAGCCCAGGTTTAACTGGGAAAAGCTTTTGATGCTGCTGGACATACTGGTGTCCCTATAAAATCCATCCAGCCTAATAGAAATATTCCATAGTCTGCCACACACAAGGGTAGGAGGTAGGGTTGGGGTTGTTCCTGTTTTAGTGGGGCTTTTATTTATTTTTCTATAATTTTGATTAGTTAAGTTGGTCACAGGAACCACTGTATGTGGGAGCTGAGACTCAGCACTTTCCATTTCAGTGATAAATCATAGAAGCCATCTGGGATTTTTTTTTCTTTTTTTGATTAAACAGTACTTGAGCAGCAGAGGTTGATTGATGAAAATCAAGGAGGGTGTGAATCAAAAATTATTCTCTTTTTTTTTTTTTTTGTACCATGAAGATTGAAATTCATTTTTGAAGAGTTCAATGGAGATTAATACACGAGTTAAACAGGCAAAAAAAAAAAAAAAAAAAAAAAAAAGAGTTTTTCCAGAAACGAGCACACATTAGGAGAGAGGAATGAAAAAGGTGCCTGAAGCTCGTGTGCTCTGCCAGTCCTGAGAGAGGAATCGCAGGAACAGCACTGGAAGAGGCAGCTGGAAATGGAAAAAGAACAGCTTCATCTTGCTGTTGGGCAAGGCTCTCCTCCAGTGACACTTGGCAGAAAACAGGCATCAAATTCCAAGTGTTCTCGCTCCCAGGCAGCTGAGTCAGAGGAATCCGAGAGCTGGATGCTGAATCATGGCTTGGAGAGGGGAATTTCAGATCAGAGGAGTCACAAGGCTAAGCCTCTCTCCCCTGCAGACGCTGAATTTCTCGCACTCCCTTTATTCCTGAGCTTGGTCTCCATCAGTCCCCACTATTCCTCAACCCCTGGCAGCAGATGCTGGGCATCACCCAGCAGATCCTTGGCTTTCTTGTTGTTTTTAGCATCAAAGGCACTACAGGGACTTTTAAAACAGCAAAAGAGGACAAAACAAACAGCCAGGAGCCTTGAAAAGAGACTGAGGTTCCCAAAAGAAAATCATGGAATGGGGAGGGGGTGCCCAGGTTTGCTGTGTCTGCTTCAGGTTCCTCACTTCTGGGGGGAAATTGTGATTTTTTTTTTTCTCTTTTGCAAAATTTTGTCCTCTGTAATCAGCATTTATTCTGCTCCTTCACACTCTGACGCCAGCAGAAAGGTCTGAAAGTGTCCCAAAATAAATCCAGCGGGAAAGATTGGAAAGGTCATGTGGAATGTGAGCTTGGATGACGTGAACCAAGGGTACAACTCCCTTAACAGTTCCACCACAGAAGGGGAAGTGACATTGAGGTGACCCTGGAAAAGCAAAAAATTCCTCAAAGGTAGATAAATAGGTCAAGCACTGGATATGGGATGAAAGAATTCCTACTTATTGGAAGGTTTTGTTGGAGACATCCTCCAGACAGCCCCAAAACAGCCCAAATTCCAAGGTTTCCTCCCTAGAGCATGGCCATTCTGTGGTGAGGCCTCCCTGGTTTGAACAATGTTTTGGGAGGGGTTCTGCTGTCAAATCTCACCCCTAGACAATGGTTTGGGGGGTTCTGCTGTCAAATCTCACCCCTGGGCAATGGTTTGGGAGGGTTCTGCCACCAAACCTCACCTCTGGACAATGGTTTGGCGGGTTCTGCTGTCAAATCTCACCCCTAGACAATGGTTTGGGGGGTTCTGCTGTCAAATCTCACCCCTGGGCAATGGTTTGGGGGGTTCTGCTATCAAATCTCACCCCTGAGCAATGGTTTGGGAGGGTTCTGCCGCCAAACCTCACCTCTGGACAATGGTTTGGTGGGTTCTGCTGTCAAATCTCACCCCTGGATAATGGTTTGGGAGGGTTCTGCCACCAAACCTCACCTCTGGACAATGGTTTGGCGGGTTCTGCTGTCAAATCTCACCCCTGGGCAATGGTTTGGGAGGGTTCTGCCACCAAACCTCACCCCTGGATAATGGTTTGGGAGGGTTCTGCTGTCAAATCTCACCCCTGGATAATGGTTTGGGGGGGTTCTGCTGTCAAATCTCACCTTTGGGCAATGGTTTGGGAGGGTTCTGCTGTCAAATCTCACCCCTGGATAATGGTTTGGGAGGGTTCTGCTGTCAAATCTCACCCCTAGACAATGGTTTGGGAGGGTTCTGCTGCCAAACCTCACCTCTGGACAATGGTTTGGCGGGTTCTGCTGTCAAATCTCACCCCTAGACAATGGTTTGGGGGGTTCTGCTGTCAAATTTCACCCCTGGATAATGGTTTGGGGGGGGTTCTGCTGTCAAATCTCACCCCTAGACAATGGTTTGGGGGGGTTCTGCTGTCAAATCTCACCCCTGGATAATGGTTTGGGAGGGTTCTGCTGCCAAGTCTCACTCACCCCTGGACACACAGACAGGGAACAGCTCCCCTTGGCCTCAGCCAGGAGCGTTTGTTCTGGGCTGGGATAGGCTGGGAGGGCTCTGCTGGAGATCCCGTGGAGCGAGGAGCACGTGGTGGTGTCAGAGTGCTGGTGCCTTTTGGGGCTACTTGAAAACAGAGCCAGACAAAATTAAGGTGTGAAAAACACCAATCACTTGTTTTTTAAAATCTTAAAAGTTTATTAGTAATGAAATAGTTATAGAAAATAGTAATAAAATTAGAATTATAAAAATTTGGACAATGAGGATTAGGACACTACGAGACAATAAAAAGCAAAGAATTTCGGATGTCCAGATATTTTTGGGCACTGAGCTGCCAAAACCATGCCTTGTGAACAAAGGAATAACCGTTAAAAGCAATGGCCTGTTGCATATTCATATATCTCACACATGGTGCAGAAATTCCTTGCAAATTAAGAACTTTTCTGGTTTTTTTCAACTTCTTCCCCTTAATCCTGGTGGTTCCATAAAGGTGGAGAGAAGGTGGAAGGATGTTTGTCTTCTCTGACAAGGAGGCTGTAACTCTTTAGATTTCCTGTTGCTGTTATCTCTCTGTGAAGAGTTTCTTGATTATCTTTTCCCTTTTCTTCAGCTAGTAAAAAATATCTTACATCGCAGAGTTTCTATTGTAACATCAATGTGTGGCCTAAAACTATGATTAACACACTACTCAAAAAGGATTAATACAGTATAACAAAATAACCCTCCATAACACATATAGCATCCAACACAATATTTGCGAAGAGCCAATCATAAAATACACATTTTTCACAATGGGAATAAAAAACATTTCTATTTATTGAAGGGCCTTCAGGGACATTTAGGGCAGACAAAGCCCCAACCAAAAACGGACGGCGGGTCATGGGTTTTCACACTTTTGTGAGGTTGCTCCATTTGCATATTGGGGTTCATCTTCCAGTTCCAGCTTCAGGTGGTGAAGTCATTGACCCCAAGTTTGCTGCCCCCAACTCACTTTTGTTTCCATCTCTGGGGCCTGCGGCAGTGAGGTGTCCTTGGTTCCCAGCCTGGAGAGGAATTGTTGTGTCTGCCCAAAATGGGGAAGCAGCAGCTCACACTGAGTGTGGAGTTCAGAGTTCTGCACTAAAGAACTGCAGGATTACAAATAGATGGAAAATAGAAAAGCTGAAATCCTAAGGCATTAGTGGGTCCTGCAATGTGTCAATAACATCCCACAAATCCTGGTTCTGCTGTTAGCTGAGAAAACAAAGAACTTTCTGCAGCTCTAGAATGGATTTTTTTCCTCTAAAAATCACACTTTTTCAGCTTTGATATATTGCTGTTTAAGCTTAATTAAGTAAATAATAAATTCAAACTTTTCCACGTGGAGATTTGCTTAAACTAGAGAATATGAGGTGAGTTAGGCACCCAAGGGACAAACACAGATCCTGTGGCCATGTTTTTCAATCATTTGTGTCTCAAGGGTTCTTGAGAGGTTCTGTTATAACCCAGCTCCTTGTGACACCACTGCCACCTTCTTCTGTCCCTGAGGGAGCTTAAAGATCATTGTCCCCTCTGGCTGAAGGGCTCAGCCAAGATACCGAGCTCTAACTTGTCATTTCAGCTTTTCTTCTCCTGTGTAAAACCTGTTTATAACACCTTTTTATAACTAGGTTATATTCTGGAATTTTATGGGAATTGCATTTGTCCTGTCTACCAACTTGATTAGAAACAGACACCGGTGTCCAAACTGCTCAAAACCCCCTAAAAGAATAATTTAAAGGATATCCTCCCTCTAATTAAGTAAAACCAATTCTTGAACAGTTTGACTTTACTTATAAAATACAATTTAGGATGCTGACTTTGATCCCAGTTCAGGTACTTTTAAGATGTTTTAAATTAGACAAGACCATAGTTCTTGCAACTCCAGACAAATCTGTAGTTTTTGTAGTTTTGCTGTTTTGGAGGTGATGCTTACATCCATCCAAATTAGAAGGAGATGGGTGTGACAGGGAGGAATCTTTTTATTGCTCACTTCAGCCATGTGGAATTAGGTGTGAGCAAGTAAAGCAAGCACAGGCAGTGCAGAACAGAGAAGCTCCTGGCTAAATGTGAGTGCTGCCATGGAAAACCAGGCTGGAAAAAGCCTTTATTGTGTGCTGGAGCAGCAGCTGAGCTGGGAGAGGCTCACCTAGGAACAGCATTAAATGAAAGCAGATGACAAATTCATTTTGTTCCCCTCTGGGAGATGGCACCTCATGGTCTGTGCCCAGCAAAGTGCTGGAAAGGCGTCTGGGGACCTCTTGGTTGAGGCCACCACGGTCTGGCACAGCCACTGGGAGAGCATCAGGAGGAATCCAAGCCTGGAAATCTGTGCCTCTCAATTCCCCTTGTGCCTGTGATGATAAATGTTATTTACAGGGCAATGTGCTTTTATAATTTCATTGCAAATCTACTTTTCTGAAAGTGCTGATATCTGGAGCCAAGCCTTCAGGAGGGGTTTCTTTTGTTCCTTCTTCCCAAGGAGCTTTTCCAAAGGACAGTTCTACCTTCTCCTCCATGGATCAGCCCTTCCTCCTTCAAAACCCTGAGGAACTGCAGCATTCACAACACTGCAGTTTGTTAGATTACTCCTTCAAATGAACTTCCTGTTGCTGTAAAATGTAATTAATTTCCAGAGGTCATGATTTATGAGGTTAATAATGAAAGCCGGGAGTTCTCAAAAATGCTTTATTTTCCTATTCCCAACGTGTGCTCCATCCCAAAGAAACTCCAGAGCCATGGGTGATTTATCTTCACTTTGGGAGCAGCCTACAAAAAAATCTGCTTTGAGGATCTTTGCCAGGCAGGCTGCAGGTTTTTAATGGGAATTTTGCTTTGGAAGAAACAAATTTGAAGCAAGAAGTGACTTCTTAGGAAAGTGATGGAGGAAAGTCAAGCATAAGCTGGTATTTGCTGTTCATAACTCAGCACCTCAGCCTCTTCTCGTGAAATCTGTTACACCAGTAAAGGATCTGTAGGATTTGAGCTTGGAGAGCTTTTGAGATTGTGACAGGGCCTGAAATTGCTGCGTCCTTGATGTGTTTGGCACATTGAGTTTGGCTCTTTTCAGGGCTGACTCCTTCCCTGTCCAGCCCCCTCTGCTCAGGGCTCAGCCCGTGCCAGTGGAATGCCCACCCGGCACTGGGGACATGGATGGGATGAACTGGCAAAAATTCCCAGTTCCCTCAGTGCTGGGGTCTGCCTTTTAACCTGTTCCACTGCACAGTCCTTGCATGGTGCCCAGGCAACTCTGAGCCTGGTTTTAGTCAGAAGTTTTACATCTTTGGATATAAAACTCTCCATAGGAAGCACTTGGAGTTTGTTTGGTTGTGAGAGCAATAATAACAAAGGAGAGGCTGGAGAGAACAGCCTGAAAAACTCAGCTCAGTGACCTTAAAATCTTTATTCTTTTGAGAGGTGACTTAAATTGTTCCTGGAATTAATGATGGATTAAGGTACATGCTCTTCATTCTCTGTTACATCTTGCTGTCACTGCAGGGGCCACTGAACTGAGGACTCGGGCAATGGAAGAGTCCTTGAAGGGGAAAGGAGGCTCCGAATTCCCCGTCTAGCCTGGAGAGTCTTCCCTGGCTGAGGCTGGGGCACACCCAAATGTCCAGGGCTGTCTCCAATCCCTCTGTCCATCACCTTCTGCATCACCTGCTGGCGCTGCCCCATCCCTGGAGGTGTCCCGGGCTGGGCTGGAGCAGCCTGGGACAGTGGGAGGTGTGCCTGCCCAGGGCAGGGGTGGAGCTGGGTGGTGTTGGAATCCTGGATGCTGAGAATTTTAGACTCTCTGTCTAAAAAGGCACAGACCCACAAGAGAACACTGCATTTGACCTGAGGCTGCGGAGAAGACTTTAAAAATGGATTGATAGCACTGGGATTACTGGGTGTGTAGTTGGTTAGAAGTGTGTAATATCACAGAGTGGAAAACTTAGAGTTTGGGGTTTTAGAATATAGAAATAAATATGAAGCAAGATGGAGGTTTTAGGGTGGAGACCAGTTTTTCTTCTTTACCTTCTTCCTTCTTCTTCATGGGTTTGGGTGATGTTTTGTGATTGGACAGAAAGGTTCACATTGTGGGCTTCGAGGGATCAGTTATTGGGTTAAAAGGGAAAATAATCCAGGTTTCATTTCTTAATTGGACAGTTTAGTTTTAAAAGACCCTGTAACAAGAGTTAGTTAGCCATTTTGTGCCTTGCTAATGAAAAGCTGCCGAACTCATGGTTGTGAGACTGTAACATAGCTAAGAAATAATAAACACCTGAGTCCAAACATGGAATGCTGTCTCAAGAGCCTTCAATCCCGACCTTGAGGAACTGATAGGTGGGATTTAAGGTCCCTTCCAACCCAAACCATTCCATGATTCTCCAATCCCCCAGCAATACCAAGAACACTGACTCAGCAGAGCTGCGAGCCTGTGAGGATGTGAAGACAGAGACTGCAGCAAGCCCAGCTGGGTCCTTCATCCCTGGGTGCTGTGTGGTCCCTGTTCTGATCCCCCTCCTAAAGATCTGCTGTACCAGGAAGCAGCTGGAAACCCCTCAGGAATTTCACCACTTGATGAAAGGGAAATTCCATTAAATTTACCAGCAGATCAGAAAGCTGATTCCAGGTTTGACTGCCTGTTCTGATACAGGTTTAGATCAAAACCACGATAGGGAAACTTTGACCTTCCTGTTCTAAAACAGCTGCTCTGTGTCTCTGAGACATGAGGAACAACTTGTTTGCAATAGAAACACAGCTAAAATTACCCTCATAAAGTTCAGGCACAGCAACCCATTGATTTCTGAGGGGCTGGGATGAATGGCAGAGGAAAAACCTTATTTTTAGCTCTGCTATTTCTGGCTGCAGATTGTTGAGACATGTAAATGCAGCTCTTTGATTTGAGTACGAGGTGGGTTTTGGGAGCTTTAGCAGATCAGCACTTCAGGGCCGGGACAATTCCACCTGAGCTCTTGGAGCCTTACAGTTTCAAGGCAGCACGTGAAGAATTCTGCTGGATACAAATTGATCTAAATTTCCCAGGAGAAAGAAAATTATAAGGGCTGGTCCTATGTGTGATAGGACTGTGAAAATGGAGTTGAGTGTCTCTCAGTCTCCTCCCTACCAATTCCATTCATCTCAGCCAGGAGTGTCAGTAACCTTGGCAACTCCCTGTTTGGTGGTTTGTTTTTTTTTTTTTTTTTTGTTGTTTTCTTCTCTGCTCCTGTGACAACTAAAATTCTCTTTATTTTTTATTGTATTTTGTGGTGATGTAAAACCAGAGCCCAAATCACATCATGCTAAAGGAGGCAGAGGGAGGAAAAGGCTCAGGATGCTTTTTTAATGCAAATTTTATGTGTCTATACGCTTAGGGGTAGCTGAGACAGCTGAGACATGATTGTAATGTTTTTATTTTATCTGTAGATCTTGCTGTGTGGGGATATTTAGTTCCATCTAAAATGCCACTGAAACACAAATAAAGGGATGGAGATGTGGGGGAGGTTCCTGCCATCAAAAGCCACCCTGGAGGAGAAGTGGCCAGCGAAGCAGGTGGAGCTGAGGACTTTAATGTGGAGGTTCCTCAGCCAAAACCACTTCTCTCCCTCCTGGGCCACAAAGCTTTCCCAAGGCACCCGTCCAGTGAGAAGTTCAGGTGTCAGCTTTGTTCTTCAAACAGCAGCCGAAGGCTCCAGACCTCAGAGTTTGTCTCAGAAATGGAAAGTTTGCTGAGAATGTCCCAGAAATGAGCTCTGGGCAGTTTCTGTATCGGGGAAAAAGCTTTTCCTGCTGTATCCACACATATCCTGAGGGTCTGGAGTGGCAGCTCTGTGCTGGCTGCACATCACAGCACTTACCCATCCCTTAGCTGCTCCAGGGTGAGAGGAATGTGCTGTGAACCTGCAGAACCCCCAGAAAATCACCCTCAGAAGGTTCCGGCACAGCAAACAACTGATTTCTGAGGGCTTGGCATGAATGGCAGAGGAAAAATCTTATTTTTAGCTGTGCTATTTCCAGCTGCACGTGATTGAGACATGTAAATTAACCTCTTTGATTTGAGCATGAGGGGGTTTTTAGGACCAGCTCAATATCAGCCCTAAAACCAGCTCAAACATCTGCACTAAGCACTAGTTCAATTAATTAATTCCATTAAGGCCATGGCTTTAGCCACCTGATAAATACTTTTCCTTTTTGAGAGTCGCAGATTCTAAGGGGAATCACATCCATGACTTTTTAGCCGACTGGCAAAAATGGGGATTTCTTCTGGACCCCAGAGTTTTGCAGTCTCATACCAAGACTGAATAAACACGAGAAATTCTGTATATACCCATTAATTATCCTGGATTTTGGTGTTCCATAGCACGTGCCATGCTCAGCTTTTCCTCTGGTTGCCCCAGCTGCATTTTAAGCACTTGATCCTTGTTTTTTTAAGCAAGATGCTGCACTTGGAAGCTGCAGATCCTCTGCTCTGTTGTCCTATTCTGATCTATGATTTAACTTCCAAAGTTCTGCACTGCCAAAGGACTCTGATAGAAGGTCAAGCTTGTTGATTATGAAAAAGTAATTGAAATTTGTTTTATTGGGGCAGGGGAAGGAAGGGAAGATGATTTGTATGTATCTGATAATAGAAAACATTATGGTCATTTATTTCAGTTTCTGTAATTGAATTTCAAACCTTTCAAGTTGAGGCGTGTGCACTGTGGATACATTCAGCCCAGAAACTTTCTGTCATTCCCTCATCCACTCTTGATCAATTTTAGTGATTGTATGGATTTGTCTTTCCAGCAGTTGATTCCCAGCCTGTAGTTAAAGAGCAGCAGCTGAAGGAGCTGCATTATTGGCAGCCAGCTAAGGTGGGCCAGGCTGCTGGTTGCTGCTGCCAGAGCCTGCAGGGCTGCTGCCACACGGGAGGGTGTTCCCTGCCCCTGGAGCGGGCTGGCAGGGAAACAGGGGCTCCTTTCCCTGGAACTTGTGTACTTCAGTCACCCTGTGTTCCCTGAAACTCAGCACACTTCCAGCAGCAGGGCCAACTTTGGAACGTGGAAAGGGGGCACTTCGGGGCTTGGGATCCAGAGGGATCTGCAGGGCTTTGTTTTGCATTTCCCAGCCCTGAGGAGAGGCAGGGAAAGCATCACAGCAGGGCAGGGAGAGCTCACCCGGGGTCTGGTCATGCAAAAATTTACCTGAGTGTGCTCTAAAACTCTGTGCGTGTCCCAGACAGAAGCGGGGTGGGGAGAGGATGGCAGGACGTTGATGAGGGAACTTGTTGGGAAGGATGAAAGTTTGACAAGAAAGTATCACAGAGATGTATGCTTGGCAGAAAGATTTCTGAATGTAGAACCTTGAGAAAGAAATAGAGATGGAAGCAAGTTTTGCTATAGAAGAAAAGAATTGCTGAGCCAGTCTTACTGGATAACTAAGAAGGCAAAGGGTATGTTAGTTACAAGGGGTTTCTATGGCCTAGAGCAAAGGATAAGCCCACCTCAAACAAGATGTTTTTACCAAGCAGATAGATAGCACTGGCAAACAAGACTGCCGATGTTGCAAGTACAAAAAAGGTCTCAGGATTTTCCACTGCAAGAAAACTGAAAAACAACTTCTAGCTTAAACTGTAACAAACTAACTTTCAGTGATTGGAGCATAGTAACATGAATATGGTGATTATAGGGGTTATGATAGGCTATAGGCAAAAGTTAAGGTATAGACTGGTTCTTCTGCGTTACGATGCTCAGCAAAGAAAAGTATATAATGCAATGTAACCAAAATTAAAGGGTCTTCAGGCTTGTCTGCAGCTGGAGCTGACAGCTGTAGGCACAGGCTCTGTCACCCACGACCCTGGACTGCTGTAACGTCTTGGGTACCATAAACTGCATTTTGAAGAGCTGCCTGGGGTCCCACATCTCTCATTCTGGCTCTTACAGGAACTCCTTGCTTTTCTGAAGATCCAGGTGATGCCAGAGCCGACAGGGTTCACCTGCCTGCAGGGAAATTCAGGGCGCCTCTTCCAAATGGCCTTTGTTGTTGCCCTGCTCATCTCCAAGCAGCTCGAACTGTTGAAGTTGGCAATGCCTAACTGGTTTTCCCTCCCTTAAAACAAACCAATTATCCAGGCCTGACAAGAATAGAAACAGAAGGTGGTAATTTCTTGCACTCTTTAATTGCCTCCCAAAGAGGATAAAGCAGTTACTTAAAAAGACTTAGTCTTCATCTGCACGGCTGAAATAAAGCCTTTTGAGGATAACTTAAAAGGACAGATGAAGAGCCTTCGTTTGTTAAGGGGAGCCAGACCTAAATGAGCTGCTGCCTTCGACAAACCTTGCCTAGCATTAGGAATTCTCTCTGTCCTAGGAAACAGTGCAAATAGCATGGGAATTAATGCAGGGCCTCCAAAAAAGGTACAAGATTTGGGTAGCTGGGGTTTCAGAAGCCATTAGGAGTTCTTGCAGTAGAAAACAGTTCAGTGGGTAGGGAGCAGGTGTGAGGTGTGGATTATCCCACAGGAACCCTGCAATTTTCTGTGGGATCTCTGAGAATTTTGGGTGTCCAGGAACTCAGTCCTCAGATCTGTCCATGTGAAATTGTGCCATTATTCAGGATTTACACTGGGGACTGATTTCTTTTTATTATCTCTGTGGTCAGGAATACCACTGTGCCTCTCTCCAGTCCCTTGTGCTTGGGCAGGTTCATCCTGCACTGCACTGACATGACAGGGGTCAGGGCATGTTCCACTTTTGAGTTCTTGGAGAGATAACCTCCCTGATCCGCCCTGTGGGAAGCAAACGACTGGCTGTGGCCAAAATCTGTCTCAGGAATTCTCAGAGCGTTGCTCTCCCCATGAAAAACAGCACAGGGATGGCTGAGATCAGAAAGTGATCCCTCAGATCATGGAGATCCTGCTGATCAGAGCACAGTGCCCGGCTGCAACTGCTGCATTTTTATGCTTAGAAAAAAAATTCTGGATGTGAATTTCCCACCTGCCCACCCCACCCTGGGCCAGCCTGAATCCCCTGGAGCTGCTTGCACGGGAGCTCAGTGCCTGCTGTTGTTGGTTGGGGGACGATGTACAAATCACAAACGGGACAGGATTCTTGAGGAACGTGTTTTGAATTGTTTATTTTTTAGTAATAAACAATATTTTCAGTTTCATTACATGGTTACGAGAATGGGAGGATGCCAGCAGCTCACATCTTTGGTAGCAGCCAAAGAACTTAATGTTACAACTTAACTTAAAAGCTTTTTGACCAGTGACACAAAGCAAAAGCATACTGACAGTAGTTCTATCCAACCACTATAAGCACACATACCTTTGTCTAAAACAGTGCTTGCTTATTTCAGATACAATTCCTGCTTGTAAGCCTTAAGATACAATGCACAGAGCTCCATTATTAAGCTTAGAACTTCCTAATATCTCTCTAGATATACTTTTCTGTAGCTTAGGGAGTTATTCTAGCCAAGAGTTAATACACAGACTCTTGTTCTATTTGTCCTTACTTTCTACTTGTTTTATAACTTTTCTGCTGACAAATCTTATGGCTACTGTTTACTCTAACCACACTTCTACTCTCTCTGAGGCCTGCCTTTTGCAGCTTTCCCAAAACCCTCTGATTTTAAGGATTCCCACACCTGCAAGCAGGATAAAACACAGAGAGCTGTGCTTGTTATCTGCCAGAGCTGCAGGCTGCTCCGGTGGGGCAGGGAAATGTCTGCCCTGAATGAAGACCCCACGTGGAAATTTCGGCCATGCAGGTGGGATGTCTTCAAAATACATAGCAGCAAATTTTGCCACTATCATTTGTGCCCCACCTGTGGTCCTCGTTCCTGGCTGAAAGGCTGAAGATCCTGGTTTTTTTGTGAATAAATCTGATCCTCTGCCTTCTTCTGGGCCTTTGACATAATTAAATTTGTTAATCCTGGTTTCTCTGTGTGTTTTCTCCTTTCTTTGTCCCATCTCCCTTCTCTTCTTTGTCTTTCTCTTTGTGTCTGTGAAAAATGGGAAGTTCTGGATGCTTCCATGCCCTGTTTGATCCATTGGACAGGTGTTTTTTAACTGGAAAAAATACTCTCAATCAAAATGAAAATAAAAGTTGGAGCCAGCTCTAATGAGAGCATGCAGAGAACATTCCCTAGGGGCTGTTCTTGAGGATGTTTGGTAATTCCTCCTTATATAAAGTGTAACATAAGCTGGGAAAATGGTGTTGGAAATACTTCTGCTGCTGCCAGAACACACAGGAGCAAAGGAGAGCAGGTAAGGGGCCTAAAGAAAACCAGGGGAAACTTGTTTTGCTGAATAATTGCATTCCTGCAAGGAGTTTTTCCAGCATAGAAATGCCTAAAAATGAGAGCATCCTCCTGCAGCTGGCAGTCAGAGGGATTGGACTTCTCCAGGAATGAGATTGCTCCTGCTCGGGAGTGTGCTGGCCCCACAGCCTCCCTCCTGGAGTGCAGGGCTGGGAATTTGTGTCCCTCGTTAAGAAGAATCCCATGCAATTGCTTGTACATGACTTTCGGCCGCTGTGGGTTTGTGGTTTTAGGTTTCTTTTCCTCTAGACAACTGAAGGACAATCCAGCTCCAAGGGTTTAGGGAAACCTTTCTTAACCGGAAGGATGAAAACAAGAAACGTTCCTGCTAAGGAAGAAAGGAGTCACTGCCTGGGCCTGGGAGGGGTCTGGGGGTTTCTGTGAGTGACAGGAGCCTTTTAAGGATCTCAGTGGGGCAGTAAATACTTGCCACAATTGGGATGTGGGTAGGACAAAAGTCCCTAAGATTTTTCTCCTTTCTTCCTTCCTCTGTGAACCAGCTCCTCACTTCATCTCCGTCTCCCTGCTGAATTGAGGAGATCTGTTCCATTAGAAACTGGTATTTTGAAACAGTTCCTGTCCCAAATGATAGTGAATAATCAGAGCTTCCTGTGAAACAGAATGAGGGGGAAGAGGAGCAGAACTGAAGCAGTCTTACATAAAAATCTTTCAAAATCATTCATGGAATTGATGGAAAAATCCATCCATTGGAGCAAGCAGGTTTTGTTTTGTTCTTGTATGGCAGATTCCAGAGTAACTGGAATTTTTTTCGCCGATGGAAATACCACAAAAATCATTAAACAGTGGTTCAGTACAAGAGCTGAGATGCCACGTTCTGTCTTAGGGAGCAGAGGGAATATCCTGCAAATTTCCAAGGAGCAGGACAGGAGGGGGAGCTCCCCGTGCTTTGAGATTAGGAGGGAAAATCAGTTTCCAGCCTGCCCCTGTGATTGCTTAAAGCCACCCGTGCCCCGGCTTTGAACCGGACCCCAAAGAGTGAAAGGCTCCCCTCCCCCTGCCAATCCCCAGAGGATGCAGCTGCTCCCAACTCGGATTTGTAACTAATCCTGCCCCGAGGGCAGCAGCCTCTGCTTTCCTTCCTCTGATCATCGATGGCAATTTAAAGATTTCCCTTTCTTTCTACTACTCCCGTGCCCACTGCACCCTTTTCTTCCTTCTGCCATCTAAATCCAACTAAATCTTCTGAAAGGAGATTAAGAACTGGTAGATTTTAAACAGCCTAAACCAAGGTGGATGCTTACATTCCAAGGGGTTTTCCCCCCAGTTCCTTGATAGACGAAGAAATCCTGAGCTTAATCTACTTCTTCAAAGGAAGACTCAAAACACATCTGACCAAAAATGCAAATAGCCTTGAGCAGGGTGCTTTCTTGTTGATTCTAACCCTGACCAACCTCTGCTGTTGGATCACCACTCCCTGCTCTGCTCTTCCTGGCATTCCCTGCTTGACCTTCCTTTTCTTGTTGCAAAATCCTTATTGACTTCAGGGGGATTTGTATCCGAGCAGCATCAATCGAGATTTTCCACCCTTTGACCTGAGTTCTGCTGCACCTCAGCTCCCAGCCCCTCTGTACTCCAGGAGCAAACAGCTCCAGGACGTCCCTGTGGAATTCCTGCTGGGTTGTTGGATGTTTGCAGCAGGGATGTGCTCTTTGCTCCGTGCTTTTGTGGACTCGAGGAGAACATGAAGAGCAAGGGCAGAACGTGGCTGTGGTGCTGCTCAGCTCTGTCGTGTCCCTCTGTTTGCTAGCACTTTTTGAGGTGTTTAAAAAACAGAGACAGCATGATCACCAGCTGACTGTTAATTAATGCAAATGCACATGTTGCCTTCAGTTCATCCTCCAAGATCCCTCCAATTCCTTGTGGAACTCTCCTCTTGTATGTTTTCCAAATTTTATGACCTCGTAAGAGCCAGTATTCTTTAAAACAGGATTTAGATCACAATATTACTCTTGTGTTTCATTTTCTAAATGTTATTGTAAAAGAACCAGCAAAATATACAGTGGTATTAGGCAACTCTCCGGATACCTTTTAGAGTGTTCAGACAAAGGGGATGTCACAAAGTGTGCAAAGGCTCTCTGTCATTGTCCTATTGATTTCAGCTTCCCTGCCATGCTCAGTACAGCTGAGGAGTGGGGGGGTGACACTTCCAGAAGGGGCTGCTGATCTCAGAGCTTTATTTTGGGTTTGGCAGCCCAGTCTGGAATAATTTATAGGAGTGAGGTTTGAACTTGGAGCTGACCTCACCTTTCTGTCCACGGTGTTTATTTGTGGGTGGCTGAAACCAGGTAAGGTCAAATCTTGGTCTCTGCCCAAAATCCCTATTGATAATTTAGACATTAATTAAATTCTGTGCTCTCTCCTTCCTTTCCTGAGCATTCCTGACCTGGGACCAGCGTGAGGAAGCAAGTACGGACAAGTGGGAATGTCTTCAACAGCCCCACATTCCCACTCTGCCAAGCTGATTTATTCCTCTCCTGCCCCATCCCTCTGCTGAAAATTCACTCTTGGAGACAACAGAAACTTTCTCCTCTCTGATTTAGAAAAACAAAACAATCCTTTCTGATTACTGAACCTCCCTCCCACATTGCTTGGGAGATTTTTCTTCAAAGTTTTGTCTGAGCAGGGCAGGAACACCTTCCCTTGTTCTCCCCTGTCTCAGATCAATATAACGACCTTCACCAGAGCTGTAATTGCATTGGGCAGGGATGCATCAAACCTCAGAATATTTGATTTGTCCTCAACCTGAGGTGAGGACTCTCAGTGTATTTCTTTCTCCCCGGCCCTCTGCAAGTGTAATTCTGTTTAAATCTATGGGGATCACTCTGAGATTGCTCTCATAAAGGAGGTGGGTTAATATCCCTCCTGTCCTTGGCTTTACTGCAGACAGTGGCAACCAGGGGCCTAATTAGTGTGATTGGGTTGGTGCTTATGGAGGTTGCTCCAAGAGAAACTGGACTGACACCATGAAACTCATTAAACTCAGCTCTTCCAACAGCATGGCTTTATGTGGAAGAGAAAAGAAATCCAGCAAGAGGGAAGTCAAAGTAGAATCCTCATTAGAGTAATTAGTGCAAGTCATTATTTCCTAGAAGCCTGAAATGGGCACATTTATTCTGAGGAGATGCCAAGGGTATGGCTGGATGGAGCTGCCTTGGGAGGCGAGGCAGGAGAGGGGGTTTGCCCACATTCCCTGGGAGGTGACGGTGATCCTATTAACTCAGCACAGCTAATCCCTTTCACGGTGCTCATTCCCTGCCATTATCTTTATTTGGCTGCTGATTTCCCTCATGGAATTCTTCTGCCATTCCAATTGAGAAAGGCAAAAATCCTGCCTGGACTGTGGCAGCGTTGCTGGAAGGAAAAGGAGCTGCTGCAGGTCTGAGAGAGTGTCTCCAATAAAACCTTCTGCTGGTGGTGGCACCTCCTCGGAGTATCTGTGTTCCCATTCCTGGAACCCATCCTGTTCTTTCCTGCTGAAGCTGGAATGCCTTGCCTCAGCATCAACAAAGAGCTTTTCCAGCAAACTTCCTGCACTTGGAATGATTGAAGGAGAAAAGGGGATCATGGAATAGAGTAGGGAAGTGATTTACCAAAGTCCTGCAATGCATTCGTGGGCCCCCAATTGCAATTTCAGTGTTGGAGGCACGTGGTGTCACCCCTAGGGTCACTTCTGACCTTTGAAATTGTGAGCACACCCTTCAGAACCTCCTTCTCTGTTCTCTGGCCAGAATTCCTCATGGATGAGCCTTTTATGGGCCAAATTTTCAGCTGCCCAGAGCAGCTGTGGCTGCGCCTGGATCCCTGGAAGTGCCCAACGCCAGGTTGGATGGGGTTTGGAGCACCCTGGGATTGTGGATGATGTCCCTGCCCATGGCAGGGGCTGGAATTACATGAACTTTAAGGTCTCTTGCTACCCAAACCATTCCCTGATATCTGATTTCCATGATACTGTCAGAAATGAGTTGGTAGTTGAGTCATTGGGGAGGGAGGGCTTGGTTTGGGGTTTGGGTGTGGTTCATCTCGGGGTTTTTTTAATAATAAAAGATATTTATTGCCTCACTCTATATTGCCCTGCTTTATCAATACAACAAAAAGAGTGATGGTTTCATTGTGGAAAGATGATTATTTTTATTTATGGATTTACTTTCCCTCACTTTGGACACTCCCCATCCCCAGCAGTGCAGTGCAAGCAACTGATGCCAAAGTAAGAGAAACAAATAGCTCAGTGATGCCACAGGGAGTGTGCGTGGTTTAAAGCTCATTTGTCAGGCAGTGTTTGCCTCTTAAAACCTTCCTTTGTTATGGAGAGCAGAGATCCTGCAAATGCAACGTGATTGCAGCTGGAAAGATGGAAGGGCTGTGTTCTGACCTGCAGACAAAATGTGTCAAATGAGACCTTTCAGCACGGAGAGGCTCCGAGCTTTTAATGAAATCTGTCAGGTACAGATGAATGGTTAACCTGCCTTTCATTCTCCTAGCTTATTAAAATCATTAAAAGCCAGCAATAATTATGATCCTTTCTGACTGCTGTATTTATGTCAACCCTGGGGGTCTCGTGCCTGCAGAAGGATTCTGCTTGGATGGGAATCATTGCAGAAGGTCACTGCTGTTCCTTCCCAACACTGGGATGGGAAACTGGAGGTTTTTCGTCTTTGCTGTCCTTTTCAAGTGCAAGATCTGACCTCTGGAACACAAGCAGGGGATTTTTGCTAAATATTTGTTTTCATTTATCAATTAGGAATTGAAATATAAATCAGCTTTGTGGTAGATGAGTAATGCAATGGCTGACTCTCACAATTAGAAGGCAAATATAATGGATATAGGTTAGGAGAAGTTTTGTAGATTTATAGTTATATTTTACCCCCCTTGTGTTGTTATCAGGGGTGGCCTGGGTTTGGGACATTTGGGAGGGTCGGCTCGTTACCATGGCAACAGCTGACCTCCAATCAAGGTGTCAGGAAATTACCTCCACCCCTGAACAGCGAAGAAGGAGTTCGTGGACAGAACATTGGGAGGGGTTAAAGGGTTAAAAGGCAAAACCTCTATCCTGTGGGTGAGCACATGGTGGAAAAAATCCTCTGCTTATGGAAGAGGATTCAGTCTTCTGTAGTATTTTTTGTTAAAAACGGGACAACACTCTGGGCACTAAAAGTGATTTCAGCATTTATTATAATAAAAAGAAAGGTCTAAATCAAGGGCGCTCATCCGGGATGAGCAGGAGCGTTCCCGTCGAGGAT
The DNA here is from genome assembly GCF_031753505.1 of Anomalospiza imberbis. NCBI lineage: Eukaryota > Metazoa > Chordata > Aves > Passeriformes > Viduidae > Anomalospiza > Anomalospiza imberbis. The sequence continues at coordinate 3,501,914 of NC_089708.1, forward strand.
GCTGCAGTGCCAGCACTGGGTCTGCTAAGCAGCGATGTCCCCGATGTTCCAGGTGGGGAATACGGGTTCACTGGGTCAGATGCCCCTTTTTATCCTGTTTTTTGTCCCTTTGGATTGGTTTCTTTTTGGATCCTTCATTTGCATGAAGGTTTAAGGTGCTTGATTGGCCCATTCCACTTCTGTCCATGCTGGCTCGTTTCGCTTGGAGGGCGTGCGCTTTACTTCGGTGTAATACGGTACATTGAGTGCCGTATTTCTGACAACCGCCCCTTTAAACCCCTTTACACTCTAATAACAAAACTAACAGAGCATGCTTAACAATTATCCGCTATTTTACAACAGTCTCCAACCTATTTTTAACATTTTTTATAAGGTTTTAATTAACCTTTTAAAATTTTTTAAAGTGAGTATCATTTCTTGTTGTATTGCACTAAATAGTTTATTTAGTTGCTGTTTCGCACTGGGTTTTGTATTTTGCACTGAATAGTATGTTTGTATTCCCCTCTCTTATCACATGGTTTTCCCCTCCCCACTAAGCCCCACTGGTAGCGGTTCCTCCCTGGTCTACTCCTCCCCCCGCCCCCTCCCCACTTGTATCCCATTGGCTGTGGTTCTTTTCCTTCGTCCCCATTCCCCGGGTTTAAAATCTCCAGTCATCAGGCATTCCCTCTCTTTTCCCCCAGGGTTTAAAATCTCCCACCATCAGGCATTCCCTCTCTTTCCCCCAGGTTTAAAATCTCCCCTTTCCCCCTGGGTTTAAATCTCCAGTCATCAGGCATTCCCTCTCTTTTCCCCCAGGGTTTAAAATCTCCCACCACCAGGCATTCCCTCTCTTTCCCCCAGGTTTAAAATCTCCCCTTTCCCCCTGGGTTTAAATCTCCCACCATCAGGCATTCCCTCACTTTTCCCCCCAGGGTTTAAAATCTCCCACCATCAGGCATTCCCTCTCTTTCCCCCAGGTTTAAAATCTCCCCTTTCCCCCTGGGTTTAAATCTCCCACCATCAGGCATTCCCTCTCTTTACCCCAGGTTTAAAATCTCGCACCATCAGGCATTCCCTCTCTTTCCCCCAGGTTTAAAATCACCCCTTTCCCCCTGGGTTTAAATCTCCCACCATCAGGCATTCCCTCACTTTTCCCCCAGGGTTTAAAATCTCCCACCATCAGGCATTCCCTCTCTTTTTCCCCCCAGGGTTTAAAATCTCCCACCATCAGGCATTCCCTCTCTTTCCCCCCCAGGGTTTAAAATCTCCCACCATCAAGCATTCCCTCTCTTTTCCCTCCCAGGGTTTAAAATCTCCCACCATCAGGCATTCCCTCTCTTTTCCCCCCCAGCGTTTAAAATCTCCCACCATCAGGCATTCCCTCTCTTTTTCCCCCCAGGGTTTAAAATCTCCCACCATCAGGCATTCTCTCTCTTTCCCCCCCCAGGTTTAAAATCTCCCACCATCAGGCATTCCCTCTCTTTTTCCCCCCAGGGTTTAAAATCTCCCACCATCAGGCATTCCCTCTCTTTACCCCAGGTTTAAAATCTCCCCTTTCCCCCTGGGTTTAAATCTCCAGTCATCAGGCATTCCCTCTCTTTTCCCCCAGGGTTTAAAATCTCCCACCACCAGGCATTCCCTCTCTTTCCCCCAGGTTTAAAATCTCCCCTTTCCCCCTGGGTTTAAATCTCCCACCATCAGGCATTCCCTCACTTTTCCCCCCAGGGTTTAAAATCTCCCACCATCAGGCATTCCCTCTCTTTTCCCCCCAGGGTTTAAAATCTCCCACCATCAGGCATTCCCTCACTTTTCCCCCAGGGTTTAAAATCTCCCAACACCAGGCATTCCCTCTCTTTTTCCCCCCAGGGTTTAAAATCTCCCACCATCAGGCATTCCCTCTCTTTCCCCCAGGGATGTCGCCTTGATGCCCAGGCAGCTCCTATCAAGGAATAAAGTGTGACTCTGGTCCTGAGAGGAAAGAGCCCCTCTAGTCTTTTACTTCTGTCCTTGTGAGATGAGAGGGGCCGGGGGTCCATAGCTAGCCGGATCGGACCTCAAAGGCCCCAGGATCAATCTTCCAATTTCTCACAGCTTGTATTCCAAACTGAGCAGCTCCTGATCCTCTGCCATGTGAGACAGCCCATGGATGTGCACAGGACTAAGGGAAGATGATGCGCTCCAGTATCACCTGAGGGAAGACCTAATCTTTTAAACCCATGCACCCTCACAATGACATTATGTTATTTATTTTCTATTTTTTGGCCTGTGGGTAACTCCTCATGTCTTTTCTCCACATTTTTTTTTAACAAGTGGCATCCCTGAGAATTCCTGATGTTCCTCTCCCTTTTCACACAGGCTGGGTGTGTTCACACAGGTATTTCTGGAAGTCTTGGTGTAAGTGCTGTGGTTGTGGCTGTGAATTTTGAAGGCTTTGCTGAGTTTCATTGATTTTTACTGACACTGCTGCACTTTGATGATCTATTCCAGAGGCTTCAAGTTTAAGGTCTGACCCAGGTTTGTACTGAAGGACATTTCTCCAGTGGCAGAAGGATTTTTTATACTTAGCACTGGAAACATTTTTCTGCTCATATAGCTCATAGAACTGAGTGTGATGGAGCTAATTTCTCAAAGCTGAAAATACAGACTGTCATGGAAATCCATAGAAAGAAATCCATAGAAAGATTCCTTTTTGTTTTATACCAAATTTAAAAATCGCTTTTGTTCCTGAGTTTCTGTTTGAGCTCGTCCTTGCCAGCCAGGGAGTCTGGAGACAAAGAATTTAATATCAGGTCTGGGGGTCTTACAGATTTTGGAGGGGAAAGGGGGAGCTGATTCCTGTGAAAGTCCCTGTCTGGTTCCATATCAGGCATTGACAAAGCAATCAGTGGAATTCTTCTTCAGCACAGATTATGCTGTAAAAGCAAAAAAAAAAACCCAGCATTGATTTGGGTTTGTAATAAGATGACAAGTCTAATGATCAGCAGCTTCAGAGATTACAGAAATGTACATTTCATTTCTCTGACACAATGTCAATACCTTTTCTAGTTTTTCTGAATATCCTGAGAGGTTTTATCTTAAAATCTGTGTTTGAGAAAGATAAGCAAGAGAAAAGGTTGATCTGCCATTGAAACGGTGTCACTTCTAAATTATTTTGTGTTTGATAAAATATATTTTATAAAGTGTTATAAAGTACAAATGGGGTCAGGGAAGCACCTTTTGTTCCACTTCAGGTTGACCTAAGCCCTGTGTTTGGGTGATTTTCAGAACACAATATTCATGAGGTTTTGGGCTGTGAGGTGAGTTTTTCTCATATTGTACCTGGCCAGAATTCTTGCCATCTTTTTGAAAAGATTCAATGGTTTTAATGGTCCTTTCCAACCTAAACAAATCATGGTGAGGCTGATGTGACCTGGTCACAGCCAAATCCATCCCATGTGGGTAAACCAGGCTGAGCAAAGGCAGTGGGCCCATGGAATGCTTTATATTCCTTTGCGTCCATCAATTATTGATAACGCTTTTAGCCATGATCATCTTTAAGTGGTGTTTTACACCCCAGCACGTGCCAAAGGATCTGTAGTAACCCAGCTGGAATTTTTAAATAGATTAAGCACATAAATGCTGGCAACACTCACAGAATTAGATAATCTTTAGCCCTTTTTGGGGGCTAATATTTTATTATGGAGATTTGCATGATCTGTTGCCATCTCCATTGCGCTGCTCACTGGCAGACTGGCCCATTTGTTCCTTTGGGTCTGCTGCTTGTTGGACACTCTCAATTCTCTTGGCAGTGGATTTCCTCTGGGTACACATTTATGGAAGTGAGCTCTGGACTGGCTTCCCCAGCAGAATTCCCGCTGCAAACCCTGGAGCTGCTCTATCAGCTCCTCTCTCTGCCTGTGGGGCACACAAACCCTTCTTGTCCCTCGCTTTCCCCTCTCCACGTTCTGCACTGAAGCCCCATGAATTTGGGGAATTTCGTTGAAATTCAGGCATTTGTTTTGTGTTCATGTCACACGTTGTTTCTGCCACAGTTGGTCTCCTTCCCCCCTCAGCGAGCAGCGCACGGAATAAAAGGAGCTTGTGTGAGATTTGGCTCAGCAGCCTCAGCTCTGCCTCTGTGCCAAAGCCCTTAAAGCTGCAGCAGCCCGGCCTTGTCAGGGCTTTTCTTCTTCTCTTTTAACTGTTCCTGGTCCTCCGGCAGGGGAGGAGATGAGGGGCTCCAGGCAGAGTCACCCAGTGCTCCCAGTAATAGATCAGCACCGGGCCAAACAGGGAGACCCCTGAGCAGGCAGGGGAGAGCATGGTGGGATTTCTCCAAGTGAGAATGAAAGAGGGCAAATTTAGGTGGGACATTGGGAAGGAATCCTTCCCTGGGAGGGTGGGAAGGGGCTGGGATGGAATTCCCAGAGCAGCCCCTGGGTCCCTGGAAGTGTCCCAGGAGCAGCCTGGGACAGTGGGAGGTGTCCCTGCCATGGCAGGGGTGGCACTGGGTGGGCTCTGAGGTCCCTTCCCACCCAAACAACTTCAGGATTCCATGAAAAGCAAACTCTGGGCTGATTAAACCAACCTGGGGGGATTTTTTTTCCTGTGCTTGTACCTTGTACAAATCCCTGTCCCTGTGGCTCTTTCTCACAGACACTGGGAACATCCACGACAGGGAGGCTTTGCTTGGCTCAAGGCCTTGTTGGAACATGATTAATAATGGTCAGCTGCTCATAAATTATCTATGCTGGGGTTTAGGGGCTAAATTTAACTGAAACTCACTGCCAGATCTCCTGAGATTCCAGCTTCCCAGTCAACCAGGGCCCCCAGAGGGTGCTGGGCACTGCCCCAAGGAATGGGCACAGCCCCGAGGCTGCCCAAGATCCAGGAGTGTTTGGACACCAGGGATGTACAGGGTGGGATTTTGGGGTGTCTGTGCAGGACAGAGGTGGATCAGAGATCCCTGGGGTCGCTCACAGCTCAGGATATTCCATGATTTTATGATTCTGTGAGGTTATTAAAACAATTCCCGTTGTACCACTACTCCCTTTCCTTTTCCTCCTGGATGTCAGTGGAGGCTTCGCCCAGCACAGGGTCAGGCCCTGCCTGGTGGCTCCTGTCACTCCAAGGAGCACCTAAATCCCTGTCAGCATCTCCTGCTGGAAGGAATTCCCTTTTCTGTTCCCAAAGGTAGATAAAGCTAAACTCATACCAACATTTTTCATGATACCAAAAGAAGCTGCTGTCTGTACAGGACACCAAGCTGACTGCCAGCATCCATGGAAAGTTTTTCCTGCACAAAAACTTTGAAATCCATCCTGCAGTTCCACTGAAAGGAAGACTCCTGTCTTTCCTTAAGAACTGAATTTGGCTCTGCAAGTAGAGGGGCCTTGTGGCAATGGGAAAGCTACAGGAGGGCTGGCAGCAAGTCCTGGCTTTCCTACAGGATTTGTAGCCTTGGGCCACTCATTTGGTGCTTGTGCCTTTTAAAAGTGTACATTTTAATATATAAACACAAACAGCCTTCCCAGAGCCTGCTCCTGATTCTGCCTTTCCAGAACACAGATTTCCTTGAGCCCTTCTGGAACCCTCCTCGCCCAGCAAGTGAAGCAGAACTTGGCAAAAGGAAGAGATTAAAAACTTGTGAACTCTGTGTTGGAATTAAACCTGGCATATTTCATGGAATCATGGAATGGTTTGGGTGGGAAGAGACCTAAAGATTATCCAGTTCCAACCTCTGCCATGGGCAGGGACACCTCCCACTCTCCCAGGGTGCTCCAAACCCCGTCCAGCCTGGCCTTGGCAACTTCCAGGGATCCAGGAGCAGCCACAGCTGCTCTGGGAATTCCATCCCAGCCCCTCCCCACCCTCACAATTCATTTACAGCACTTTGCCTTGTCTGTAGCTCAGTGGAAGCAGTGACTTTGATGTTATCACCTGGGGTTGGAGATTAAATATTTTCATTAAGTCTGGAGTTTTTTCCACTCCTAAAAGCATTTCTGTAGCACTGTTTACTAAGCACAATCATTTGGCTGTTGATGTCTATATAAAAATATAGAAATTATCTCTTTTTTCTAATGCTGTGAACACTCATTGCCTTTTCCTTCCTGCAATGACAACAGGAGAATTGCCTGTAATTAAAATAATGCAAAGCGATGAGGATTCTTGGGAAAAAATATTCATGGTGGGGGAGGAGAAATGGTAGGGGATCAAAATTATTTTTTTGCTTGAGCTGTAATGAAAAACTTAGGACCAGGCCTGTAGACTGCAGCCTTCTTCCCTTCCCTTCCCTTCCCTTCCCTTCCCTTCCCTTCCCTTCCCTTCCCTTCCCTTCCCTTCCCTTCCCTTCCCTTCCCTTCCCTTCCCTTCCCTTCCCTTCCCTTCCCTTCCCTTCCCTTCCCTTCCTTTCCGTTTCATAAAATCACAAAATAGTTTGGTTTGGAAGGGACCCTACAGAACCCCCAGTTCAATCCCCTCATCCATATCCATCCCCCATATTCCCATTTTTTTGAGGTACGGACACAGAATGTGAAATCCCTGGGAAAATGCACGCCTGGTTTGGGTTTTTTTTCCTTAAAAATTCCAGAGTATTGAGCTCCCTTTAATTAATTTTACAAGATGATAAATTGACAGCATTACAACATCAGAAAGCCCATCCAGCAGAACGTTTATGGAATAATTTGTAAATCTGCTGCTTGTAAAATATTAAAGAAAAGCTGTGGTTAAAAGTTGAGTTTGATGCATGTTGACAAGGACTGGCCTTAAAATGGGAAAACACGGAAAGGGAGTCTGGGTTTGGGGACTCTGGAGGCAGAAAGAGGGCGCTGAAGGGGTGTTCTGGTTGGGCAGAAGGGAAGTAGAAATATTCATGGATTTCATGGAATCATGGACTGGTTTGGGTTGGGAGGGACCTCAAGACCATCCAGGGCCACCCCTGCCATGGCAGGGACACCTCCCACTGTCCCAGGGGGCTCCAGCCTGGCCTTGGGCACTGCCAGGGATCCAGGGGCAGCCACAGCTGCTCTGGGAATTCCATCCCAGCCCCTCACACCCTCCCTGCAGGAATTCCTTCCCAAAATCCCATCCATCCCTGCCTTCTGGCTGTGGGAAGCCATTCCCCCTCTACTTTGCTTTTGAGTTGTGCCTTCTTGGGATTCTTCTTACTCCCAAGAAGTTTTATAATAAATGATATTTTTACTCATTTTTTCTTTACAGAGCATGCAAATGTCCTGAAATACTTAATTTATATATTTTTTTTAATTATTATTTTTAAATAGCACTGTGCATAAACTTTTCATTTGGTTCATTTGGGGAAAAATATGGCTGACCTAAATAGCAAAACTACCTTTGATCTTGCAGAGATTGAACCGTTAGCAGAAATTAATGACTGAAAAATGAACACGTGTGGCATTCCTCCAGAGAATAACACACAGCTCTGAATCAAAGAATCCCAGTGCAGAAGAAGCCAACTCCCCACAAAGCTCGTGCTTTTAAACAAAATGATTGGATTTTTAAAAAGTACAGGAATGACCAGCCTGTGCCAGAGTTTTACAAATGAAAATTCTCCATGGTGTGTTGTGCGCTCCTCACTTGGGATTGTGGGTAGATTTGAAGTGTGTCAGCCTTTGCTGGCTCCATCTGAGCAGCTCCAGAGAGCTGGAAAATCTGAAACAAGAGGCATTAAACCCATCTTTGGAGGCTGAGTCTGAGGCTAGAGAGGTAGGGGATCAGCACTGTCCCTCCGAACCTTCCCCAGAGGCAGTGCCTGGACTCAGGGCTTCTGTTTGGGTGAGGAAAATGGAACAATGAAAGCTTCCACTGGAAGGCTGGGATGCATGGCCTCGTTTGCCAGGACTGACAAGCCCTTGGTGTAGATGGAATTTGGTGTTTGCTCAGCACATTTGGAATTCTGAGTTGTTCCAATCCTAAATGCTGAGTTAGAAACACAAATTTCTGCTCTTTGCATGAAAATTTATGGTTTTTTCCAGAATCCCGGCATCTTTTCCCCTCTAGGATGAGGGGAAATGGCCTCAAGTTATACCAAGGCAAGTTCATGTTGGATTTTAGGGAAAATTTCTTAACTGGAAGGGGCTGCCCAGGGCAGAGGTGGAGTCCCAGATCCTGGAGATGTTAAAAAATGAATGGATGTGGCCCTTGGTGATGATGGTTTAGTTTAGGTGGGATCTGGTCAAAGGTTGGACTTGAGGCTCTTGGAGGTCTTTTCCAACCCTATTGATTCCATGATTTTATAGAATCAGTTCTCCATCTCTAGAAAAGGGCAATACTGCGGAGGGGAGTTCTCTCTTCTTTCTCTTTATTTGCATTTAAATTCCAGGTTCTTCAAGGTCTGTCACTTATTGCCCTGTGCACAATCCAGAGCACCCTGGCCTTGGATTTCAGAGAGGTCTTCCAGGAGGTTCTTTATGTAATTAGCAATGGTCAATCTGACTGAAGCCATAAAATGTGTGTAATACTCTGCCCATGCAAGGCTTAATTAATTAAAATTCATTGAATGTGTCACAGAGCTTGCTCACTGAGGAGCATGCTGGAAACACCAAATATTATTTATTACTTCTCTTGTGAAAATGTGGATAATAACTTGAGTTTGTGATTCCAATTTACAGGATTTGTCTATGAAAACTCAAATTCCCTGTGAGATAACTTGACCTCAATTTCCACTTATTGACAGCGTGTCTGGCTGCCTCACCCTCCTCAGGCTTTGGGGTGTGAAACGGAATATTCAATTAAAGAACAAAAATTAATGTTTCTTTCTGCACCCTCTTCCTGGCTGATGGCAAAACTGGAAGGATACTTTTTATCAGAATGTGGATGATCCAAAGGAAATTCCTCTTCCAGCTCTGTGCTCCTTCATTTTAGTGTCTTTAGGGGCACAGGAAGTTCAGCTTTTATTTCTCCTATATTTCTAACTGGAGTTTCCCAGCTGGAACTCCAGGATCTAAAGCAGCCATGGTGCTGCTGCAGCAACACCAGCTTGGCACTGCTGGGCTTTGCTTCCTCACATCCTGCACAGGAAGGCAATTCCAGCATCACCTGGACTCCTGGAATACATTTGAGATAGCCTGGCTCTGGTACTGAGGCTATAAAGCTGATGTGGGGGCTGGACCCAGTCCAGACTCCTTGGACAGGGAATTTGGTCCATGGGTTCTTCTTCTGCTGTGGATGAGGAGAGATGGAGCCTGACCTTTGTAGGGGGACACTTGTGGGGCTCAGGGACACCTTCCTGAGCCAGGGGCCAGCAGGGCCAGGATTTCTGATGCCACAAAAGTCGAGGCAAAGCTCTTGGTGCCTCTGCAGCCGCTCTGGAATCAGTTCCTGCTTTGGCCCTGTTACGTTTCCTGATTCAAGCCCCGTGTCAGCTCTGTGCAGCCAGACAGCACAGGCAGGGTGTCAGGTAATTAAATGGTGATTAAATCAATAGCAGAGGAGTGGGGCTTTGTAGGGGGAGAGCTGGGCAGGTCTCCACTCATGTGGCTCTGCAGGAGGTGAAAACAGGTCTCTGAAACTTGTGATTTCTGTTCTTTGTGGCTGTGGTTTCCTGGAAATGTATTTGGGAGCGCTGCTGGTGGCCACATCCTCCTAGAGCAGGTGTGTTTTAGGGAGCAGCTGCAGCCAGGGTGCAAAGATGCTGTAGTTAAACCTGCCCTGATGGAAATGTGCCTGTCTGCAGGTTTAAGCAGCCTGTAGAGGTGTCATTATCTCCAGCACAGGCCAAAAATACCTTAACAATATGCTTCCTTTCTCAAAAAAAAAAAAAAAGCAGCATTTCTTATGGAACATTTCATTCTTGTGCTTCTGCCATTGTCATGTGACAATGCCTGCAGCTGCTTTGTCCCACGCTGTCCTGTCTGCTGGGAATGTGCTGAGAGCAGGGTGGGCACTGCAAACAGAGAGCTCCTTTGTGTTGCAGGTACCTGCAGACATCATTTACCTGCTTGGCACTGCACAGGAAACAGCTCTGCACAGCTCTGGGGCTGGGAGAGACACCAGGAATTGCTCTGCATCTGTTCTTGCTGCTAATCCTATTACCAGCAACAGGATTAGTTCATAAACAAAGAGCTCTGCTCGTCTGCTCCCTGTGCCCTGCTCTGAAAATCAAACGGGGTTTGCTTTACATGCAGCACCTCTCACACTCAGCACCTCGTTCAGCTCTTCCAGCTGCTGGAATTCCCTGCACTGATACACAGATTTGGATGATTTCTGGGTGGGGGGGGAAATGGATAAGAATGTAGCAATCATCCTTATCTTGGTTTTGAGGGTTATGTGTTATTAAATATATTTCAAAATGTAATTATTCCAACAGACTTGCGGGATGGGAAGAGGCAATAACTTGGGGATTTTTAAGGAGGGGACTGTCCCATGTGCCCCTGCCTTGCTCTGAGGACAAGGGTGGTGGAAGGAACCAGTTTTCCTCATCAAGTTACTCACCTGGAAAGGGTTTTAGTGATGCTCAGCTACTGCAGGAGACTGAGAGGTGCCTGAGGTTCTCCCACTGCTCTGTAATCCCTGGGCATCGCTGCTAAATCCCATTTGCACCCAGTAATCAGATGGAAACACCAAACTTCTTCAGCTTTTGCTCATGCTCTTGCCTCGCTGCAGGACCGCGTTCAGAGATGACAGAGAAGGGAGCAGGGAGAACATATGTGAGCTCTCCCCGAAGGAGCTGAAGGGCAGCAGAGCCTCGTTCTTTGCTTTTGTCATTATTTCTGCAAAGCTGTGCTGGCAGCTCCTCCCTGTAGAACCTCAGCATATGCCAGCAAAACTTTCTGTGCTGGCACCACTCCTCGAGCTGCTCAGATGATGTGAGCTAAGTTGACAAAAGCAGGATTTTGTCAGTGCTGCTACATCTCCTGGATTCAGTATTTCAGGACCAGACAGTGCCATTCTTCCCTCCCTCACCTCCTTCCTTGCTGCTCTTCCTCTCTTTCCCTTGTGTCTTTCCTCACCACTCAACAGAGGAAACAAAATCAAGCCCAAATCTACCTCTGTGCACCAAGGCTGGCAGCGTCACCCAAATCACTGCAGACCCTCGATTCCAACTGCACGGAAATATTGTATGAATATGGGGCTTGCCTGCTCCACACCTGCTCCAGGTATTTCCCAGCTGGAGATCTTTGCTTTCCAGGACAGCCTGACCTGACCCAGAGACGGCAGACGATGTCACTTGGCCTGTGTGGTGTGTCCGGCGCGGCCAGCCCAGGCTGGGGACAGGGACGTGAGGAGCAGATGGGTTTGTGGCAGGGGCTGGGTGGCAGATGGTGCCTGCAGACAGCTCCTGTGGTGGCCCCGGCCTCAGTGGCTGTAGCTTTCCCCTTTTAGCTGTGCTGATGAGGCTTTGAGTGGGTGTTTGGGCATTGCAGAGATGTGCTGATAAGGAGCTGCCTCAGCATCAGCAGCACGAAAAACTCTGATGTTTGGTCTGAGGGTTTAAAAGTTCAGCTTTACTCCTGGTAAAGCAGAAACCTTTCCAGACCACATGATCAAACCTGTGAATTCTTGAATCACCCTTTTTCTGACATCTTCATCTTCAGTGCATGAGATTTATTTAATCAGATATGAATTGTCACATTAATTCATCTGATTTTTTTTTTCTGGGTTCAGAATAAACCCAGAGCCTTCTGGCCATGCCTGTACAATTGGAAACAAATTTCTATTTTTTTCTAAATGCTCATTAGTTCCATCATTTTCTGTAAAGGCTTTTGGGGCTGGCTTAACCAAAACCCAAAGCTTTCTTAGCCTTAAGCTTCTGAGCAGGCTTAGAGGGCCCAGCTTGCAGCTGATTTAGAGCACTTCTCTTCCTCCAGAGAGCACCCACAGGAGGGCTGACAGAAACTGGGATGATCAGGTTGATTTGCTCCCTTCAGTGCACCCACCTCAGCAATTCCCAGCTTCTCCCTACACCTGGAGCTCGAGCTGCCCCAGCCCCCTCCCAGGAGCTGCAGATCTGTTATGTGAAATCTTCTCTCTCCAGTGATTTATACACACCTCACTTAGCATTTGTCGACCTGCCCGGTGACATCCTCAATCCTGGACTAAACCCTGGCTTTGCCAAATTGTTCTTTACTGGGCTGCTCTCAATCTCCCTTTCTACATCTCCTGAATTTTTCATGGCCTGTAAAGAAGGATTGTCTTCTGGAGTCAAAGGAGAAAGATGAATTAAAAATGAGGAGTGAGTGGAGTTGGGTTATAATAGGTCAAGTCGCTGCTTTGGGGGTTTTATTTGTGTAGAACTGTGAAATACAGCAAAGAAATTTCACTGAGACAGCCTGGAGGAACCTGAATGTAAAGATCTCAAAACCCAAGTGTAGCACAGAGATGAGGAGATCCCTTCCTCTGTGAATCATCAGGGGTAAAATGTGGTTTTAACTGAAAATCAGGGCAGAATGTGGCTCAGGATGAAATTTTCATTCCGAGACTAAAACAAAAAGAGGTTAAATGTTTGTATTTTACTTCTTGGCACCTCTCAGTTACTGTCAATATGTGGCACCGTCCGGAGTGTGACACCCTGTGCCACAGGGATGCTCCTCCTGTTACAAGATTTTTTTTTTTTTTTCACTAATCTCAAAACATTCTTCGTTTGAGAAATCCCAATAGATGAAGGGATTGGAAGATCCATATGTTTGGGGAACATGCTGTGAAATGTAGTGGAAAACTTTGTGTGCTTGGTATCCTCTCAAAGATGGAGGTGAGCAAGGAGTTAACTTTGAGGCAAAAAGTATTAAATGCTGCAGTTCCAATGTTGCTGAAATCTGAATGGTGTTAAATCCAACTGCCTTTGATGTAACACACCAGTGGAATTGGGAATTGAGGCCGCTGGAGTGGCATGAAGAATGAGTGGACACGGCAGAACTGTAGAGGAGGGAGGGAGGGTGGGGAGTCCCAGCCCTGGATTCTGCTGGCTCTGCCTGGTGTCCAGGTGACTTTGGGGCACTCCCATGACTGAATCTCAGGGGCAATCACCTGCAGACAGGAAGGTCCCTCTGTGACTTGCAGCCTCTGAGAAAGGAGTGAGTTTTGGGTCACCCCTGGAGCACTTTCTGTGGATTTAGGCTCCTCATCTCTCTGAAGTTCAGGCTTGTGACTCCCCTTCCACTGACGCTCCCGTTTTTGTACTTGGATGATGGAGATAATGATGCTGGACTTGTTTATGAAGAGAGCTGAGATTCACGACTTGAAATGTTTCTATCTCTGAAGGAGACATAATTAATTTCTTTCTGTCATTACATGCAAAATTCTGCAACAGATGGACCAATATCATTTGGCAAATAATTCACCTGACATTGCCCTCATCAATCATTAAACAATTGGTCCAGTTCTTCATTGTGAAGCCAGATTTAAATCCTGTTTTATTCCATGTTTCACAGCATGCTGATGGGATTGGGCTGGATCGATGGGAATCAGGGAGGGACTGACTTGGGGGATCTGTGAGCAAAGCACTCCCCTCCTGTCTGTCATCAGAGAACTCCAGACTGGATTGGGTTGGAAGGGCCTGTAACGACCCTCCTCCATCCTCCCACTGTCCCAGACTGCTCCATCCTGGCCTTGGACATTTCCAGGGGTCCAGGGGCAGCCACAGCTTCTCTGGAATTCCATCCCAGCCCTTCACCAGACTCACAGGGAGGAATTCCTTCCCAATATCCCATCTAATATGGTGGCCTGGGGTCCCGGGGGTCCATCCGGGCCCCCGGGCAGCCGCTGCCGTGGATGTCCCGGATAGCGCTGTGCTAATCAGCTCAGCCTGTCTGGGTTCCCCAGGCTATCTCCCAGCTGCAGGCAACTTAGCGAGCACCTCTGGAGTGACTTCAGCTCTGTGAGTTCAGCTCTTAGTGGTTTCAGCTCTTTGCTCACTATGTGCCTCAGCAGACGCAGGGATAGAGAGAGGAGAAGTCTGTATGGAGTTCCGCAGCAGTGTCTTTTATCGGCAGCTCCTGCGAAGGCTTCCAGTGACAGCTCTTCTGCCAAACTGGGCAGAGATGGGGGTTTATGTAGGGTACTGGGGTGTTGGAAATTGTCCAATAGCCAGGGTTGAGGAGAATACAACCTATGGCCTAACAGAGAGATAACAAGGGTCCGAGGGTGGAAGAGGGGCTGCTTTGGTCCACTCATCGTGACTCTGCATTTCTTTTCTTAGGCGAGTGACCGCCAGGGAGACCTTGCAGGGCCTCTGACTGCTACAACCTAACCCAGCCTCTTGTAGTTTGAAGCCATTCCCTGTGTCCTGTCACTCCAGACCCTTGTGCAAATTCTCTCTCCATCTTACCTGGCTCCTTGGAAGGTCACATTTTGGTCACCTTCAAGCTTTTCTTCTCCAGGCTGAACTGATGCCTTTTGGGGCTACCTGAAAACAGAGGCCAGAAAAAATTAAGGGAATAAAAAGCATTTCTATTTATTGAAGGGCCTTCAGGGATGTTTAGGGCAGACAAAGCCCCACAGGGGCTACACCCAAAAACGGACAGCGGGTCACGGGTTTTCACATTTTTGTGAGTTTGGTCCATTTGCATATTGGGGTTCATCTTCCAGTTCCAGCTTCAGGTGGTGAAGTCATTGACCCCAAGTTTGCTGCCCCCAACTCACTTTTGTTTCCATCTCTGGGGCCTGTGGCAGTGAGGTGTCCTTGGTTCCCAGCCTGCAGAGGAATTGTTGTGTCTGCCCAAAATGGGAAAGCAGCAGCTCACACTGAGTGTGGAGTTTAGAGTTCTACACTAAAGAACTGCAGGGCTACAGATAGATGAAAATATAAAAGCTAAAATCCTAAGACTTCAGAATAATCCCAGTTTTCTCAGCCTTTCCTCCCAGCAGAGCTGCTCCATCCCTTTGACCATCCTGGTGCCTCCTCTGGACCCTCCAGCAGCTCCAGCTCCTCCCTGTGCTGGGCCCCAGGGTTGGGGCAGCTCTGCAGGTGGGGTCTCACCTGAGCAGGGCACAGGGGCAGAATCCCCTCCCTGACTTTGTGGAGAAGTTTCCTGATGTTCCATCACTTTCTGGATACCCAAACTCCCTGCTGTCATTAGATGCCTGCTCCAGGATGCTGAGTTGGCTGTGTGTGGCTGCAGGACAGGGGTTTGTCACAGCTGACCTGGGTGAATCCTGCCTCCTCATTAAACAGCAGCAGCCAATAAATCCTTTTTTTAATAGTCTCTTGAATTTTTAAATCTTGGAATTGCTAATGCCCAGGCTGGGGATGTATGGAAATGGATATTTCAAAACTGGGCCCTAACTTTAAGCAGGGTGATTTGGATAAATGATTTCACTTTTCTTCCACCTTTTAATTAAAAGCACGGTGGCATGGGCTGTGTGCTCCAACACCTTCCTTTAATAAATGGCATTAGGTGCCATTATCTTACAGGGGATTACTCCAGATTAACTCTCTCCTTTCTGGGATTTCCTCAGCTCTTTGCCATGTGAACACAGCAGCTCTTTTTGCCTTTTCTCCCTCTCTGTCTTGCATCAGTATGTGCTGCAAACTCGGGGGCTTCTCCATCCTAAGCGGAGATAATGAGCCCAATATTAATTCCACTCCAGCTGCTGCAGGCATGTAAATGAAGCTTTCATGTGTCCAGCCAAGCAGCTCAGAGCCTCACCCGAGCAGCAGGAGCAGGCAGGGAGGTGAGGAGGAAAGAGAGCCAAAGGCTGCAACCAGCAGGAATTCCAATGTCCAGAATTACAATTTCCTACCTGAATCAATGCCGCTGTTATCTGCAGAATTCATTATTGTGGGGGCACTTCTCCTCTTCCCCACCTGCTGGGATTGGCCATCATTGACCTTTTAACACCAAGACAGACCCGTGCAGTCCCTCCCCAGTTTTTTACCATGTTGGTTTCAGTCTCCTGAAGCTGTGTACACATCGTGCACAGGCTAATTAGATCTGTGTCTCAGCAAACCTAATTAATCCAGACCTGGTCCTGAGCTGGTGTGACCCTGTGAGTCCTGGCAGGAACTGGTTCATGGCTGATGTGAGGCTGATGTGACCCAAGTGTCTCTTGGTGGTGTTTTTAAGAAATCTCATGCTCTGTGTGGGATGGGAGGGAAATATTGACTCTTTCTATGGCCTCTTGTAATCCATTTCTGTTTTTCCAACATACAGAGGCTTCACAGAGCTCTAGAAAGGAAATAATTGGTTTTTAGATCAGGTTTTGTCTGTGTTAACGGTGCAGTAAGGAATTGTCTCTGGCTGGAACAGCAGGAGGATGGATAACTCTGCACCCTGGGACAGTGGGAGGTGTCCCTGCCCATGGCGGGGGTGGCACTGGATGGGCTTTAAGGTCCCTTCCCACCCAAACCATTCCAGGATTCCATGATTTGTCCTAATCTTTGATGATGCTGGAATCCAGGTGCCCATTTTCCTCAGCTCTCTCTTACTCAGTTATTAGGGGGATGGAGCTGTCCAGTGGACTCCCTCATGGATCCTTTACTGGAAGAGTTGTGTGGAGGGATGCCAGGAATCACCTCAGAGTTCTGGGGGATTGATCTGGGACTGCATTTGAAAGCTCAAAAGAGATTCACTGTCATTATTGTCAGAAAATAAAAGAGCTGAAGCAAATTTTGCCAAAGTAGTTTTGGGACAATTAGGAGATACCATGGAGGAAAAAGCGAGTCCCTGGAAAATTTGTATGGGAGAGACCAAAGCAGGTCCTGAGGAGCTGTTTCAGTGTGTGCTAAGATGATGGAGATAAAGACAAGGTTCTATATTTGATTTTATGAAAAGCCCATCAAACACATTGCAGTTGTGACGGGCATATCCAACCTCTCATATAAATAAATGTGGTAACAGGAAATATTTCCTTATTACAGGCTCTGGAGCACCTGTAATTACACTCAAATAATAGACTAAAACAGTTTTCTCAATAGAATAAATAGAAATTTTTATAAATGTGGAAAACATTATTTACTTACTGGATTTTGTTTGCTGTCAAAGAGCTTTTTCCTGGATTTTTTTCTGCAGTGCTGCTGGATTTAGTTCCACGTGAGGAGAAAACCCAAGTTAGACATTTCTCACTATGATTCTGTGTTTGCTTTGATTAAATTCAAGGATTCCGCTGATAAACCAGCATTTCTAGGGGCCAGAGAGGTCACGGGGGTCTGGTGCCACTTCCTCCTGCTGGGGAACATCTCCTGAGGTTCCTTCCCTGCACAGCTGTGGTTCCCACCCTGCCAGAACCCAAACTCCTGGTCCCAGGAGGAGGCAAGGTGAGAACAGACAGGGGGAGGGGATTTGTCAGAACACAGCCAGAAATAAAACCTGAATTTCCAGGTTCATCCCATGCTGTCTGCTGATGGATTTTTTTTTTTCACTGTGTGTCTTCCCATCCATTATTTCCTGATTATCTTTTCCATATTACTGTAGGTCAGCATTTTTAGGGTGTTCATAATCACAACTAAATATCAATATCCAAAATTTATGGATAATTTCCTATGGTGGGTCCTTGCCTTTTTCTCCCCTCAAGGCCTTACTTGCTAAGAATAATTCTTTCATTCCATGGGAGAATTTAATCCCAAATGGTGAGATGGACAAAAACCTGCTAGGATGGGATGTCCTGTATTCTACTTTTCCTTGGAGTGCCTGTACAGAATGGAGGATTTCTGCAGATAAATAAGAAAATATTTTCATTTATCAAGTTAGAATTAAAAATAGGTGCTGCCTGATGCATTTTCCAAGAGTCTGACAGGTTTTTTACATGTTAAAATTTCCTTTACACATTTTATGCACGCCATCGAAAGGGCCTCAGTAAAGATAACCCCTCACAACTTGCCCAGGTCTTATAAAGCAGAAATCAGGATTTAAAAAAATGACTGAAAATGAGTAATTGGCCTCTTGAGTATAAATACAGTCGATTTCTAAAGGACATTTGCTTGTGTTAAAATCAACCTTTCTCTTCAGCTAAAAAATAGATTTTTTTGGCACTAAGGAAGTAATTGCCAGAGTTGTTTGTGTCACAATAATTTATTAATCTGGAAAGATGAAGATACTGCCCAGAGGTCGTGGCTGACCTGGTAATGAGACCATCAAGCATCCCCATTAATAATTAACCCAAGCACATTACTGGGGAACTTTTATGAGCTCCCCTTCCTGAGGCATCTCCAGGTCCTTCATTATCTGCACCATTTGTGTGATGGGAGATTCCCAAAGGCAGACCTGCACCTGAACCATCCCTGGGAATGTCTGGGGCTGATTCCCCACACTCTGCACCTGAACTGTCCCAGGGAATGTCTGGGGCTGATTCCCCACACTCTGCACCTGAACCTTCCACAGGAATGTCCGGGGCTGATTCCCATCACTCTGCACCTGAACCTTCCACAGGAATGTCCGGGGCTGATTCCCCACACTCTGCACCTGAACCTTCCACAGGAATGTCTGGGGCTGATTCCCCACACTCTGCACCTGAACCTTCCACAGGAATGTCCGGGGCTGATTCCCATCACTCTGCACCTGAACCCTCCATGGGAATGTCTGGGACTGATTCCCAACACTCTGCACCTGAACCATCCATGGGAATGTCTGGGACTGATTCCCAACACTCTGCACCTGAACCATCCATGGGAATGTCTGCAGTTGGAGCACCCAGTGCCCGATCCAGGCAGGGACAGGAGCCCTGGGCAGTGTCCTCCTGACTCCTGAATATTAAAAAAAACGAAGCCTCCACAGCCTCTTTGGTTGAGCTCCCTCACAATATAAAGCTTTTATTTCACTTTAAAAACCATTTCCAGGTTTTAGTGTGTGCCCATCACCCCCTCCATGGCTCTGGGCAGCTCACGGGGTCTGGCTTGGACATCTCTGCTCCTTCCTGGCAGTTGCTTGGATGACATTCCCCTGATCCTTCTCTTCCCAAGGCTAAACCATCCCACCTCTCCTTGCCTGATATGCTCCTGATTTGATCTCAGTCTCTATCCACATTTCTAGTTTCAAGCAGAGAGGAAAAATTAGAATTAACCTGGTCTGTAGCTAAAACTTGAACAAGGATGGACTTGTTTTTCCCTCCCCAGCCCTCCCTGGGAATGCAGAGCTCTTGGGAGAAGATCTTTGAAACCCTCAGCACAGGCTAGGAATTGGGAATTGTGTATCCTGGCAATGGGAGAGATTTGGGATGTGTGGAAAAGGGGATGATTTGTGTTTTCAGAGCCCTGCTGAAGTTGTTGTGTGACCCCTCAGAGTCAGTGTCTCCTGTTAGCAAAGATGATGATCACTGTGTTTACCTGAAAGGCATAATTAATCTGAAGTTAATTGAGTATTTCTGTATTTAATCTCTTATAACAGAGAATTCGATTGACTTCCTGAACCAATCAATTTCTCTCTCTCTCTCTCAGATTGTTTTGGGTCTTTGCTGGTAGTTTTTAAGCATTGTCCAAACCCAGTTTGGCTTCACCTACAGCAGACCCAGCAGCTCCCTGCATTCCCCCTGGGAGAGGAGAGATGTACAATTCCTAAGGGATTTGTCAGTCTATCCTATACCATCACCAGGATTAAAAAAACCACATTGGAAAAGTCCAGCAAACACCTTTTCACCCCCATTAAATGTACCCAGTGCCTAAACAATTGCAATTGATTTTATCTGCTCTGGCAAACACGAATTATCCCGCAATCATCCCAGCTCCCGGCCTTGGGTATCCAAGTGGGAAAAAGCTGACATTGCCACACAAACCAGAGAAGTTTGAGGCGAATGAAAGGTGGGGATCTCCCTGCTTGGCAGGAAGTGCAGCCATTTCAAGTAATTGTTGCACTTAGAGCTTATTTAGCACCCAGCAAGCTCAAAAATAAATAAATTACTTTCATTTTTGCTTTTGCTTGTGGTTTCTGCTAAATGGCTGCTTCAGGGGTCAGCAGTGCCTGGCTCTCAGACTGTGGCATTGTTTAATTTTATGCAAAACGGGCACATGCAGCAGAATCCTGAAGGGGCAGTGATTTTTGGCTCCAATCCATTTCTGTACGAGCCAGGCTGGGTGGATGAGTGCGGACTGAGTCCTGGAGACGCAGTTATACTGCCAATTACCCAATTTGGGATAACAGGGATTTCCTCCATGGAGAGGACAGGGATGGGCATCACTGGGACTCCCTTTTCTGGATAAGGTGGTTTATTTTTTAAATGGCTTTATTCCCATTTTCCTGTTGTCTTATATTTTTATATGGCTTGGATTTCCTGTATTTAGTGATTTAACAGCTACTTTGTGTAATTTCCTTTTCTTTACTCTTTTGTCCTACAGTGTCTCTGTCTGCAGACCCTTTTTTATATTTAATTCTAAAAGAGTCCTATGAAATATAATGCCCTGGAACCGCACTGTCCAATCTATTTATCTTGCGAGAAACACAAGGCTCGTTCCTGGAAGGGGGATGAATGCCCACTTGCCATGGAGAGGGAAGAGGAATAGGATCTGGAGTGAAAATCTCGACCCCAGGGTGTTTCACCTGGGTCCTGAGCTGAAAAGGAGCTGCTCCGAGTGTCTCCCCCATCCAACACATGTTCCATTGTTATTTTCAAGTGCAATCTTTCTCTTACAAGAGGCTCCTTGGGTAACTCCGAGGAAGGAAATTGATTTGGCAAGGAGCTGAGTGCCCTTGATGTCGATGGGAGTGAAGGATGCTCAGCCTCTGGAAAGGAGCTCTGGACGAGGCTTTAACCTGGCTGGGAAGAGCTGGGATAATGAGAAGTGGCAGGGCAGGATTTCCTGGTGGTGCTCTTGCAGTTTCCTTCACATGTCAGGTCTCCTGTGCAAGCCTTCTCAGTTTTTTTCATGTGGCGTTGATGGTCAGTCCAGGGGCTTGCAGGAGGTCTCTGCCCTCTTGTCCATCTGGGTCCTGAATTAAGGGAAATCGGAAGATTCCTGTGAGCAGCAGCATAAGGGGTACAGTGACAATGGGGGGAAATTTAAGAAAGCCTTTCTGAGTTCCTGAACAAATGGAAACCACAGGAAAGATTCACGTGTATGCTATTCCAGGCTGTGCAGAGAAAATCATTCTATCACCCAGGGTTCTTCACTCGATTTTTCACAGACTTACATGGTCAAAGCCAGAGAAGCACATTGGTTCAATGTCCATTGGTCCCAAGTTGCACAATTCTTAGTATTTGGTTTCCTATTGATTATTGATCCCTCCGCCTTCAGTTGTAATTAGGTCCGCATTCTTGGTTCTCTTATTGATCTTTTCCCAGACCAGCTGTCTCCAACCCACCAGGAAGGATGTTGGGGCATTGATGTTTGTGAGTGGTCGTTTATCGTTTGTGCATCCTCGGGCAGCTCCCAGTCCACTGAGACGTGAAGCTCCTCAGGCCTTGCCCAGGGAACAGAGCCTCTTGAAAATAAATGTCCATTCCCTTTCCCCTGGGCAAACACTGACAAAATCCCTGATAAAGCTTGTTAAAAAATATTAGAAGTTGTCTCATTTCCAACAGCTGGGCTACAAGAGAGGTGAGCCATGGGTGGAATGTGAAAAGGCACCAGCTCAGCTCAGCAGATTTGTTGTGACACTCTGGGCACATCAATCCCTTGAAGTTTCAGTTCCTTGTCCATCACATGGGACACTCCTGTTGCCTCTGCATCCCTTTAGCTCCCAAATCCTCTGTGTCTCTGAGAGGCAAAGGAACAGCCCTGATGATGGCACGTCCTGCACCCAGAACAACCATGGCACATCCTGCATCCAGAACAAAATACTGACAGGGCATGAACACAGCACATCCTGCATCCAGAACAAAACACCGACAGACCGCAAACACAGCACAAAAAACCACCAACAGAGCACAACCACGGCACATCCTGCATCCAGAACAAAACACTGTGTCTTAGGTTACAATGTAAGATGAAAAGTACATTTCTATTACCATCTGTTAAAACCAGGTGGGGCAGTGTTCTTTATCTCTCCCACAACCAATCCTCCCTCCAGGAGATCTCTTCTGTTCATGGGTCAGTGAGTGTCCTGCATGGCTGAGAAAATTCCATCATCCTATTGGGAGATGCTCCGCCCAGTGGGAGGAGCCAAACATTCCTACCTGGATACAATCTGAGTTCTGGAGCACCACAACAGCCTTTTCCCACTGCATTCCCAGAGAACAAGAGCTCCATAACCACCCCTGGACCTTCAGAGGAAGATCAAACCCTTGTCCAGGATCCCTGCTCCAACAGAACCACAGCTGGCGCTGTAAGAGGGCTGCAGCCACCATGGAATGGGACTGCTGCCACCACCCTGACCCACAGCGTGTCAGGTTGTATTCTGACTCCGTCAGTGTTTCTGTATTGCATTTATTTTAATTTTCCTATTAAATTGTATTTCTGACTTGGGATCTCCCAGTGGTTTGCTTTCACACTAGTAAACACACCCAGGAATCCAGACGGGTTTGCTCCACTCGGGTTTCAATGCACCAGCCCAAGGCAGAAGTCATGAATTGTTGACAATTAAACACTTAGCACATGAAGAGCTGGAGATAAGAACTCGGATGTGAGTGCTTTCATCAGTAGTTCACAGGACATTAGAGCCTCAATGTCAGAAGTTGTACTAAGCACGCCCTGACAGGGTAATAATGAAGCTGCTGAAGTTGCTCCAGCCTTTACATGCAAATAGCTAATTTATTCATTATTTACCAGTGGTGGGGAGAGGGAGGAAAGGAAAACCCAAGGTGTGAGTTCTGCAGCCCTTGGAACAAAGCTGCACAGGGGCTGCGCTGGCAGCAGCTGATTCCTGAGCTGTGGATCTGTTTCATCCTTGGAGAATGAGTCCATATTAAAAGGGAGCAAGTGAATGCAGCCCAGATAAAAATTGACTCCAAGCAGCCCTTATCACCAAATCATCCACTGGAGCTGAATGCTAGCAGAGTGAGGCACTCCTGCAGTCAGGAGGATGGGGAAAGAACACGTTCTCATTGCCCCAATAACCCACCGTGAGTTGGTGCTGTTTAATCCTGGGATTTGGGGTGTTACCAGTGCCTGATTCATGTGTCTCACACCAAAGGCAGTTTGATCCTTGTGAGAGGAAAGATGTGGACCGGTGTTTTTACAAACAATTTGATGGTTGTTAACATCTTTGAAATGGGTCTTAATGTCTCTACTGACTTTGGGCAGCAGGTTCCTTCCCCTCCCCGCTTTTTGTCCCTGGTAGGCAGAATCAAAAACTGATTTTCAAAGCAGGTTCTGCTGGATCATTTTAAAATAATCTCATTTAGGGAGAGAAAAGAGTTGGATGACCTGAGATGGGGCAGGAAGAGGAACCTGGCCAAAGAGCAGCAGCTCAGGAGCTTTCAGCATCTGCTCCATTACTGATCCTGTGAGGAGAAGTTACTCAGGGTTGTAAATCCCCAGTAAATCTTCTTCCCACACAGGAAACACAAGCGTCTTCTTCTCTCCCTTGGAGGCAGACTGGGAGAGTTGCTGCTGCTGGTACCTGTGGCAAAGCTGATGGAGCATGGAAACATCAGTTATTATTAATTTTAAAGTATTTTTACATGGAAAAAGATGGGTAGGATGAAAATTCCAAGCATATTTTATACTATGTGTATACCTGTGTGTATATGTGTATATATTTATATATATATATATATATCCATGCATATGCAAAATATAATAAATATAAAAGATATATTTTTATAATACATAAATAAATATACAAACCTATATATAATAAATATAGAAATCTATAATAAGTAATAAATAAACACAGAAAATAGCATATTGAATATAATATAAAAATACTAATATAAAATATAATGTTTGTGAATATATATAATATAGATTTGTGAATATATAATATTTATATTTGTGAGTATAGATATTTCTATATATATTTGCACAAATATATATATATTTGTGCAAATATATATATATTTGTGCAATATATATCTATAAATAAATGAATAAATAATGTACATAAATAAATAAATAAATAAATATACACACATTCATATATAAAATAATCACAACTCAAAATCAAACCCTTATCCCTGTTCAGACCCCTTTTCCTGGCGGAGAACCCACAGAGCCCACGGCCCATGTCCTTCCCAGGATGGATAATTTCTGTAGGTAACCCTTGCTCAGGTGGGAGGGAGCTCTGCCAGCTGGACCAGGATCAGCTGAGCACTCAGAACATTCCTGGTCTCCCTGGGCAGAGATCTTCACCTCTCTACCTGCTCCAAGGAAACGGAACCAAACCACAAAAAGCCTTTGCATCCTCCTCCTTTCCATGTGTTTTTTAGCTCAGAGTCCCTTATTTATGCTGATTAAAACTTCCCCATTTATCCTCCATTGGCAAATGTTCAAGTGGGTCTGTTTTCTATTTAATCAGAAAATGTAAAATAAAATTTAAAAAAAAAAAAAAAAGGAGGGCGTGGCATTTGTGCTGCAGAGTGAAAGGTCCCCTGGTTCAGCTCAGCTCCTCAAGTTTTCTGCCTTGGAATTTATGAAATTTTTCATTAGAGCATCACAGGATTTTTAAGGCAGCAAAATCGTGTCCACCTTTTGGGTAGGAGTGTGGGGATTTTGAGGGTCAGTCAATGGCAGAAGGAGAGCTCATGGCTGTGCTGCTTCAGCTCTTGCAGGATCCAAGGATCTGGGAACAGATATCCCTGGAAATGGGTGCAGTTCCTGTGGACATTGCTCTGCTCACTCCCGCATCTGGCAGAGTTTCAAATGGACCCATCCTGGAGAATTATCAATCCAAAATGGAATAAATAACTGCACACTTCAGCTTTTAAATTTATTGGGAATAATAAATATGAACTCCTGCTCCAGTGCTCCTGGCTGTGATGCATATGGGGTTAACTGAGATATGGGAGAGGTATTTTCAACATTACTTATGATAATTAAGTTCTGAATCTTGTTTGAGGGAGTTGTGTGTGCTGCTGTCCAATCCAGAATAAAAATAGTGATTAATGATGATATTTTTCATATGCAAATGAATATCTGATCTATAGGTAGCGACAAATTGTCATAACAGAACGAACCAAGCAAGGGTTTTTATTCAGAAGTGAATATTTATGCAGTGTGGGTGCAGATGCAGTTTGGATGCAGATATAGGGGAGGACAGGTTGGTTTCTATGGATTGTTTTGTGGGTTATTATTTATTTTTTGGAATGGAGTTGAACTCTTGGCCCATCCTGTGTCCCAATCTTTTTCCTGCTCCTTCAGAGGGCTGGATCCTGGGGCTGGCCAGGGGTGACTCCATCTCAGATGGATTGCAGGGGCAAGCAGTGAGCCAGGAATGAGGAATTCGGATGGAAGGGCTGGCATCTGACCTTGAGATTTGTGCAATTTTCATTTTTGGTACAGAGTGGGATCATCAGTGGCACACAGACAGCCCCAGAGATCCAGGCTGTGGATCCCTGTAAGCAGGGAGTTCCTGGGCCACAGTGGGAAATACTTTAAATATTTAAAAATCAAATAACACACGATGGTTGGCTCATGACTGACTTTGTAAAGCACTGCCACCATTTTGGCAGCTGAAGTAGGATTTGGGCATGAAGTTGTTCCCCAAATAACTGATGGGGGTGTTTGGCACAGGGAGGGATGGAAATGGCACAAATATCCAAGTTTTAGGAGCTGTTAAAGCTGTTCAGAACAGTCCAGTGCTGCCCACTGAGCAACCCAAGTGTGCCGGAGCCAGAAATGGTCCCTGTGGGATCCTGGACCTGCCCTGAGCATTCAGTTCCTTGCAGCTTCTGGCTAAAGAGGCTCCCAGGCCTAGCTCAGGGAGCTCCTGCTGCCCCTGCCCTGTTCCACATCCCTCTGACACCCTCTTGGTGAACTGGGAATTGACCCAGCCCTGGTGAACTGGGAGATGACCCAACTCTGGTGAACTGGGAGTTGACCCAGCCTTGGTGAACTGGGAATTGACCCACCTCTCATGAACTGGGAGTTGACCCAGCCCTGGGGACCTGGCCAGCCCCAGCTGGAGGTGGCACCTGCGGAGGTGTCACAGCCCGGGTCCCACCCTGGCTCCAGGCTGGACCCTGCAGGATCCTGGCTCCTGCTGCGAGAGCCACGGGAGAGGAGCTCAGGAGGAAAAAAGGTGTCACTGATTCTGCATCTTCAGTTCTGCCTTGTTTATCAAAGTCAGTGTTTTTCTGACTAAAAGGCACTTAGATTTTAAAAGAAAAAAATTGCAGGCTACAAGGCAGGGAATTAACCCTGTCCCAGCCACAGCAGGACACGGACTGTTTACATTTGGAGTTGCTGCCTGCAGTCAAATCAAATGCCTTCTGTGGGGATGATCGGTGTTCGCGCAGCCTCTGCCCTTGACCCTGTACCAGGACTGTCACTTTTAACCTGCAAACCCTCCTTTTCCTGCCTCCCCTCCCCCGGGAATACAGGAAAAAAAAGAAGAACAGTTTAGAATTTGCCCAAGCCAAATACACAGGCCAGGTGGATTAGAGCAAGCTCAGGTTGGCAAATCCCAAGGGGAGCAGATGTTTTGTTTGGCGTCTCTGCCCGAAAATCCCACACCATAAACATTCCATAATCCAGGGGAGACGGAGGGGTCTGGCAGGGGAGGGCGGTGGGCAAGGCAATGCTGTGTCTTTAATTTTCTTTTCTGAGGGAAGCAAAGTCTGCAGAGCCATGACAGCCTCACTTGTTCAGCCTTTAATGCGCGTTGGGTTTTCTCCAGTGGAGGGCACTCGGTGTTCCACAAACTCCAGCCTCGGCACCAACCAGCTCCGGAGCATCATCGCTCTCTGGAAAACCTCGGAATTAGACGAGAGCTGCCTCTCAGCACAGCTACAAAACACTTTAAACCCGACCAGCTAAATGGATAAACCGAGCCTGCGGGGCTCCTAAACCGGGCTCTGGCATAGCACGGGAGGCCCTGTCTGCTCCGGGAGCCGGACGAGGATGGATCGCTGTGCCCGGCAATGGCAAGAGGCAGCAGAATGAGGGATGCGAGGCGCCGGCAGAGCTTTGGTCCTTCCTCCCGGAGAAGTTGGTTCGTCTCCATCGCCTGCTCCGGCTTTTCTCGCCGATTGCCGCTTAACGCCGCCGGTTCTCTGATGACTTCCACAATGGCTCTCAGAGCTTAGAGTCCCTCCCTACCCCCCCACACTCCCCCCATCCTTCGTCCTGTCTTCCCCACCCCCAACCCCTTCCCTTATCCTTTCCCTTCCTCATCCCCAAATTTCTCGCTGGTCCTCTCCGGGGAACTTTGTGGGGTTCCTGGCAGGCACGCTGGATGGCAGCGGGGCGAGCGGCAGCCGCGCTGTGACATGAAGATGCTGATGGTTTAAAGCAAAGGAGCCGGTTTTGGAAAAGAGAGAGAGAGGCGAGGGGAAAGCAAAAAAAAAAAAAAAAGGGGAAGAGAGAGGAGAAAACAGCTGGAGGAAGGCGAAGGAGGACGTTATTGATGACAAAAGGATGGGTGAGTGAACTTTTGTGGTTTGTTTGCTGGCACAGCTGCAGCTGCGGGGTGGATTTTGCAGCTGGATTATTCGCCGGTGGCGGGGGGGCACCGGGAGCAGCAGCCAGAGGCGCATTCCGCTGCCAGGTGACTCGCGGTACTTGCCATTGCATTTTTAGCCCTCGTCCCCCCCTCCAGGCACACACACATCTTTCCTCCCGCAGTGGAGCCCACGGGTGGGTTCCTGCCCCGAGTGAGGGGCTGGCCGGAGCGAAGCCCCTGTGCCGCCCACCCCCGCACCTGCACGGGCACCGGGAGCTGCGGCTGTGCCCAACACCCCAAATTCCTGCCGGCTTCGTTTCCCGATCCCCCCCGGCACCATTCGGGCTGGCGTTAACACTTCGCAGGATGTGGGAAGCAAAGGGGAGGGAGGGGGGAGTTGTTTCTTGCATAGGTGGTTTTGAAGAGGCTGAAAAGATGCCCCTGGTACCTCTGCTACATTTCCAGCAGTCATTTGCCAGTCGGGGTTTTTTCGGAGTGTGACAGGTTTATTCCCCTCCTTCCTTCCCCCCTCCCCAGCCTCCGAGTCTGTAGCAGCCAGAACATATTTCTAGCTGGCTGCTGCTGGCAAAGAGAATGGAGCAAAAAATGAGGATTTAAATTACAAATCTACCCATTAAAGTGGAAGGCAGGGGCATTCCAGATCAGGAATTATTTTTGCAGATTGCCTCTTGGTTTAAAATTGGATTAAAGACCTGCAGCACTGGGTTGGTTTTGTGTGTGTGTGACAAATAATAAAGTGATTATTTATCAAGGAGATATGAGCCCTTGAAATATTTCCTGTTGGAAGAATGCATTTTCATTCTCAGCAAGACTGCAATTCTGGGGGCAGCAGCCCTAAAATTATTCCAGGCGTGCAGATGGGTGTTGGGGGTTCTGACACCCCCTCCACGCCCTCTCATAATTATTCAGGATTCTATATATTCAATTATTACATATGTCCTCACATCCAGCACTGCTGCTGTGTGACAAACATGACATCTTTAAGGCAAACCCTTAAAATCAGTCAGGAGAGGGGAATTGAAATAGAAATATCCCCCTTTAAACTTTCTGGGTTTGCTGCTATCTGGAAGTGTTGGGGTAGGTATTTTCATAATCTACTGGATTAATTCAAATTAATAACTGTTTAGGTATTCACAGCCATATGTGGATGAGCTAAATGAACAGGGGTTAAGGCAGTGATTCATTAGAAAGGAATACATCTACCTTTACCTGGCACTGGGGTCCCGTGCCAGCATTCCTGGTACACTTCTCTGTATGGACGAACTTTGTTTCTCTGCATCTATTCTTGTTTTTTAGGTACATAAAACTCACGAGTTTTATTTAAACCTACTCTTTAACCAGAATCATTCAGTGCAAAAAGTAAAACCTTTACTTAGTGCCTCATTTTACAATAAATACAGTTTATAAAGATGGATCAAACTTCAGGAGAAGTAGATTTCACTCTTTCTGGGGTAATTTTGGGGGGATTAGACTTGCAGTTGCTTTCCTTGAGGAACACATTGAGCAGCACGTACGAGCAGAAGCTCTGGCTCATTTCCTCTCCAGCACTATGGAGCATCCAGCACAGTGACTTGACAAATATGTTTATTGTTCAAACCTCAGCACGGAGCGCTAAGGACACCCCAGCTCCTCGGAGAGCCAGGGGACAGGAGCACAGCTGGGAGGGAACAAGCTCCTGCTGCTCCTGGGGGACCCTGAGCCCCACCAAGGGAGTCTGATGGCGGTGGGGGCAGGAGAGATGGCCAGGCAGGCACTCCAAGGACGGCAATTTGCACCACAAAGAGCCGAGGAAGGAGGCAAACAGGTTGTCTCCCAAATCCCCCTGGGCTCAGGCTGTCCCCGAGCCCCCAGTGACGTGGTAATCTGGTAAATTATCTGCAAGACTTTCCAACGGCCCTTTTTCCTTTCGGATCTTGCAGGTTTCCATGTAATCAAGCAGCGGGGAGGCTCCAGGGTGCTGCTGGGGCTGCTTCCCCTGGCACTGCTGGCGGGGCTGGCGGGCGCTCAGCGAGCCTGCCCCAAGAACTGCCGCTGCGATGGCAAGATCGTGTACTGCGAGTTGCACGCCTTCCGAGACATCCCCCACAACATCTCCGGCGGCTCTCAGGGCTTGTCCCTGCGCTACAACAGCATCCAGAAGCTGAAATCCCACCAGTTCGCAGGCCTCAATCAGCTCATATGGCTTTACCTTGACCATAACTACATCAGCTCTGTGGATGAGGATGCCTTCCAGGGGATCCGCCGGCTGAAGGAGTTGATCCTGAGCTCCAACAAAATCACCCACCTGCACAACAAGACCTTCCACCCTGTGCCCAACCTCCGCAACCTGGACTTGTCCTACAACAAGCTGCAGGTGCTGCAGGCGGAGCAGTTCAAGGGCCTCCGCAAGCTCCTGATCCTGCACCTGAGGTCCAACTCGCTGAAAACCGTGCCCATCCGCGTTTTCCAGGACTGCCGCAACCTCGACTTCCTGGATTTGGGCTACAACCGCCTGCGGAGCTTGTCCCGCAACGCGTTCGCCGGCCTCTTGAAGCTGACGGAGCTCCACTTGGAACACAACCAGTTTTCTAAGATCAATTTTGCCCACTTCCCGCGGCTCTTCAACCTCCGCTCCATTTACTTGCAGTGGAATAGGATCCGCTCCATCAGCCAGGGATTGACGTGGACCTGGAGTTCCTTGCACAACTTGGATTTATCAGGCAATGACATCGCAGGGATAGAGCCCGGCACCTTCCAGTGCCTGCCCAACCTGCAAAAGCTGAACCTGGATTCCAACAAACTCACCAACATCTCTCAGGAGACCATCAACACGTGGATCTCGCTCATCTCCATCACTCTGTCCGGGAATATGTGGGAATGTACTCGAAGCATCTGCCCCCTGTTTAATTGGCTTAAGAATTTCAAGGGAAATAAGGAGAGCACCATGATCTGTGCAGGCCCCAAACACATCCAGGGCGAGAAGGTGAGCGACGCTGTGGAAACCTATAATATCTGTGCCGAAATCCAGGTGGTGGCTACTGAAAGGTCCTACCAGGCTCCCAAAACCCCCCAGAGACCTGTGTTCATCCCCAAACCCACCGTCTCCAAACTGGAAAGCCACCAGCCGACATCTGCAATGCCAAGTCCTTCCGCAGACATCCCAACGCCCGTGGTGGAGCCGGAATACGAGCACGTGTCCTTCCACAAGATCATCGCGGGGAGCGTGGCCCTCTTTCTCTCCGTGGCCATGATCCTGCTGGTCATCTACGTGTCCTGGAAGCGTTATCCTGCCAGCATGAAGCAGCTCCAGCAGCACACGCTCATGAAGAGGCGCAGGAAAAAGGCCCGGGAGTCAGAGAGGCAAATGAACTCCCCTTTGCAGGAATATTACGTGGACTACAAGCCAACAAACTCTGAGACCATGGATGTATCCGTTAATGGATCTGGGCCCTGCACCTACACCATCTCTGGCTCCAGGGAATGCGAGGTATGAACCATGATCCTCCTAAAACCATTTCAGCTGCTGGGAAGGAGAGGTAAATGTTCGAAGCTCTTGAGGTATCTCTATATATTAGAAAGATTAATGAGATTTTGTTTCTGTTTTTTTTTCCTGCATTGGGGTTTGCTCTGTAGAGGGTTCTCTCACGTTAAATGACAACAGGCAGGGAAGGGATGGTGATTATTTTGAATAATTAAGACTTATTAAAAAAGCTATTAAGTTGGAGTCAACAACTGTGATAAAGGCATCTGGAGTGTTGTTCTCCTCCTGTTTTCCCCCATTTGATGAGCTGTGGCTACAACCAAATCCTATTTTTAATGGATTGGTAGATGCAGAGGAGCTTATGAGCCTTTTCTGGTTTAAAACTAAATATGAAAACCTCTTTTCTCCAGACCCCACATCAAATCTTGAGGGGTTTGTGGCCTATTTAATGATGATGCCAGAGATTTCCTGCATTTTTGATCTGGTTCAGGAGCAAACCAGGGGACAACAGGACTGCAGCAGGATCTTGGAGTTGTTTTCCTGGAGCAGCAGGAACACTGAGGCTCCTCTGGACATGAGCCTTTGTCAAACAGCATATTTGCAAATATCTAGGTTGGGAGAAGGGGATTCTTGGAGGGTTTCATTTCATTTCAGTGATCAGTAGAGGCTTAGACAGCCCTGCTGGAGTTGATTTCCACAATCTTCAGGCCGTGTCAGGATTTGACTCAGCAACATGGGAAACACAATCAGGAAAAACTCTCAGCATTTCTCTTCTGTTGTCCAGCTTTGCAAAGAAATTCCAAGTTGCTTTGTTGCTCACCTGGCAATGACTCCACTGCTGTGGATGCAGGAATGGGTTTGCTTGGAATGCTGCTGCTTATTTAGAGCTGGAAAAGGAGGATTTGCACAATTCCATTCCAGTCCTGGTCACTTAATCCTGCTTGTGATGTGGCACCAGGTGGACTTTCCTTCCTTGGTTGTGGATGTTCTACCTGAGAGTGTTTCATGTGCCTGTTGGAGTTTATTCCCACCCCTTTGTGCAGGTTGGGATTAGCCTTGGGAATTGTGAGCCCTGGCTTTGGCACCCAGGTGCTGTGGGAGGCGTGGTGAAGATGAGCAGAGGGAGATCTGCAGTTCTGGGATCTGGATTGTTCAAAACTCAATGTTTTCATTCTCTGACAATGGGGCGCCTGTGAGAGGTTTCATATTTGGCACCTGAAGTCCTCAGGTTTTGAACTGTGGAGTTTGAGGGGAAGGAAGAAAAATGCAGTGATTTGGGGTTGCTTTCTCTAGAGCAGTGCTGTCTTCAGAACAGAAAACCACTTGCCATGTCCCTGTCATTGCTCCAGGAAAATGCAGAATGAAGTTGTGTGGTTTGGTTTGTTCTCTGTTACCAGCACAAGTGGAAAATGAGTGACATTCAAGTTATTTTGAATTTCCCCTGGCTGTCACAAAGAGCATTAATCTGGCCTGGAAGGCTCTGTCCCCTTCATGCTCAGGTTTAACACCACTGAAGTTTTACTGACTTGACAGAAATGTTGTTTAATTTACTCCACGGTGGGAAACAGACAGATGACTGTGCAGGTGATAACTGAGGATCCAGGTAATGATGCCGCCATCCCTAATGCATTTGGGAATCACAGAAGATAGGCATGATGTTTGGGAGACTGGAATTTGGGTAATTCAGATTACAGCAGGCAATTGCAAGGTTCAAGAGTCCTCCCAGGTGCAGCAACATGGGGTCAGCGTGGTGTAATTCCCCCAGGTGGCCGTGGTTGTTACACACAGCATTAAACACCAGGGGACCCCAGCTCACCTGGCTTCCAGGTGCTGTGGCAGCACCAGAACGGTTTCATTTGGATTAAATTAAACTGATGACAACTTTGCAGGACTGAGGGGGAGGTTTGTGGTGCCCTGGGTGTAAATCAGACTGCACAGGATGCCCCAGAGCCATGTCTGACAGGTCACTCTGTGTTTGTGTCCTTATTGAACATCCAGTGGCTCTTTGAACACTGTTAGAGACTAATAAAATAGACAGAATAATAAAGACTTCAGGAGCTGGAAAGCAGATCATTGGAGGCACATGTAGCAAGCCAAAGCCCCCACTGAAATCCTGTCTTCAGCTTGGATTTGACATTCTGCGTCTCCATAGCTACAAGGTTCCACTTGTAAAAGGATAGATATTCATTGTACAGCACTTAAAAATGGTAAAAAAAATCCCTTGTAGAAGTCTTCAGCAGTGGAAAGGGTTTGTGATTGGTGAAAAAAAATAGGAAATGGAACCTCTCTTTATTTCCTAATTTACCTGTACTTGTGGAAAACTATTGTTTTGTGCAGGTGTGATGCAGCTCAGGCCCATCCTCCCCTGGGGCTGCCTGGCTCATTCCCTGTGCTCAGCCTTAGGTTTCTCCCAAAAATAGAAGGTCTCAGAGGGGACAGGAGTGCCTGGATACCTGTGTGAGGGCAGGCAGGCTCCAGGACTCAGTGACTGATTTTACTTTGTTTAGCAGTTGATTGATTTTACTTATTTTAGCAATATTTTCCAATGCATTGTCTGCTTTCACGTGTTCACCCGCCGCACCTGGGGGCAGCTGAGGGTCCAGAAATGGTGTGATTGTGGGAAAGGGTGATGGGTCATTTCCATTTGAACTGGGAAAGGAGCGAGGTGCCCAATCAGACACTGCTGTGGGCGGTGGGGTGGGGTTTGAGGTCAGGTGAGCAGAGCTGGTACCTTCACAGGGATCATCTTGGGTGTGGAAGCATCCAGCACATCTCATCCCTAAACCACTCATTTTCCATGGCAGAACTGGCCAGGGAATAATGTGCTGAGGTATTTCCACAGGTTCTTTTCTGCACAGCAGCTCCAGGGATGGTGCTGGTTTAAAATTCTATGAGGTTTTGAGCATTCAGCAGAGGCCCACAGGTGAGAGCTGCCCTGGAGCAGGGCAGGTGCAACTGTGCTTTGTGGGGCTGCTTTTCCCAGTCCCCGCTTCAGGAATGATTCCTTGTGCTGGGGGAGAGAGCCAAAGGCAGGCTGGCTGCAGACGGGAGTGACTTTGGCAGCAGTGGGATTATAATCACTGACACCTGGCCTGTGCTCGTCTGTTTAGTCTCTTGGCAGGGCTTGCTGAAATAACTGGATGCTCCTGATTTTGGCTCTGGCCATCCAGCTAGCAGAGTGCTGCTCCCTCAGCCTGGGATTTGCTTTGTGCATCTCCCTCCCTCTCACTTTCCCATTTGTTTGTACATTTGCTGGAGATCTGGAAGCTGTAAAAAGGGATTTCATAAAGCCAGCTATGGTATTCTGTATTTCATGCATATCACACTCACAGAAGATCTGAGAATGGCTCGCTGGAAGGTGTTGTGGGGAGAAGGAAAATGTTTCTGTCTCCTGGAAGGTCATTGCTGTCCCCTTTCCCAGGCTGGCAGGGACAAAACAAACAACAGGCAGACAGGTGAACAGCTTTTTTGTGTGAACTGAGCTCTGTGAGGTCGCTTTTTACACCTCTTCTTCTCCATGTCTGGCCATATCCCATGGATAAACAGCCACCTGCTCACACACAGGGACAGCTCTGCTGTGTTTTCCACAGGAGTGAGAACAGGGCTGGGTGTCACTTGTGTTCACACGTTTCAAACCAGACACACCGAATCACCTTCAGCTGGAATTCTGCTCCTTCCCCTCTCTCCACTGGGAAGAAGTGTATTGATAAAGGAATTAAACATATGCAGGCTTGGTGGGCTGCTGCAGACCTTCTTCCAAGCCGAATTTAAAGGGAAATGTTGACATGCTGGTTTTATTATTTATTTATAAAACATCATGGGGCTGCTTGGAACAAGAGGATAAACCAGAATAATTTCCATCTCCAGAGAGGGTTTAGGGTGAGGTTCCAGTTCTTTAACTCAGCATTAAAAGGCATGCCCTGGGGGTTCAGCCTGAGCTCAGGGGGTTTTGGGACCTCATGGGAGAAATCACTCAAGGACTGCCTGAATTTTGTATTTTTATTTTTTTTTTTTTTAAGAGCAGTAGTTGCATTTCCTTTGATCATCAGCCAGAGGGGTTTGATAGGAATGTTGAGCAAGGACCCCATGGCTGAGGTGTGAGTTCACCAGAGCTTGGGGGAATGGAAAGGGAGTGATCCCACAGGTGGGACATTGCAAAGAGGTCTCCTGGGAGGTGAGGAGTGAGGAGAATGGGAGCAGGAACTCCTCGTTAACCCTCTGTGATCACTGCAGGGCCAAAGCACCGGGGTTTCTTTCCCGTGACTCTTGTGGGACACAGGAGGATGAGCACTATTAACCGAACTGTTCTGCTCCCTTCTGTGCTGTGGCTCCTTCTCTCCTCTCCCAGCCCTCTGTGACTCTGGAACCTGAATTTGTGTTGGGCTATAAATGGAGGGTGAATCAGCCCAAGGGAAGTGTCCAAAGCCCTGGGTTTGTGTGGGGAGAGCCAGGAGAGGGGAAGGTGACAGTGCTGCTCCTCAGGGCTCTGCCCATGGGAGGAACAGCTCAGAAGGGGCTCAGAGAAGACACATTTTAGAAATCATTGAATCATAAAAGGGTTTGGATGGAAGGAGCCTTTAAGGTCACCCAGTGCCACCCCCTGCCATGGGCAGGGACACCTTTCACAGTTGCTCCAAGCCCCATCCAACCTGGCCTTGGACATTCCAGAGATGGGGCAGTTTTTACCACTCTGAGCCTTTATTTGCCTGTGGCATTGCAAATATAACCCAGTCTAAGGGGAGGTGTGCTGGAGAGGCACCAGTGATGTAGCAAGAAATGCACAGGGGCAAAATTTCCCTGGGCTCAGCACTTGTAAAGTGTGAGAGTTCCCAAAGATGTTCCCAAAATTGACTGGCCGTGTTTCCGGCGGAGCTGAGCCAGCTGTGCCTCCTGCAGCAATTGAGGGCTGCAAATTTGGAAAGGAAATGCAGGAGGATGTGGAACACTTCTGAAACTCTTACTCGGTGCTTCTTCTGGTGCCTGGCTGAGAGAGGAGCTCATCAGGAATTTGGGCTTGGGATACAGGTGCTGTTCAGACCTTGTGGATTGCTCTGGGATAATGCAGAGCTCAGAGGCAAAGGAAGGAGCTGAATCCACCTCTCCCAAATTCTCCTGACCTTGGGAACTTCCCTGAGTAGAGTCCAGGCATTGCATTTGCTCCATTAGGTCTTGTCCTGAGGCTGACAGCTCATTAACAGAGCTCTGTAATTGCACTGTGGATTCCCAGCCTCAGGCACAATGTCCAGCTGGGGTCATCCTCCCTCTGCTTCCTCTTCACCTTTTTTCCTACTTCCCTAAATGTTGCCACTTTCCAGAGCCCTGGTGGTTTAAGTTATGCCCCATGAGGGTGCTCCAATGGAGAGGCTGCTGCACTGAAGAGTTTTGTACAAGAGAGGACGACACTTGTGAGTCCCGTTATATTCCTTGGGAGGGATTCCTACACTCCTGGAATTGTGACAGATGCCCTTTTCCCTCTCCATCTCCCTTTTCCTTGCTCTCCCCGCTCCCCCTGCCTTTGCTTGCACTCTGATGTGCTGCCAGTGTTCTAAGGAGGAGAAAGGAACAGATTTTAGTGGCGTTCATGCCAGCAGGGACAACACTCATGGTATTAAGGAAAGAATCTGTTCAATTGTGGGGTTTAATCTTGAACACACACAAAGTACAATACACACTCTGGGGGCGGGGGGAGGGGGGGCGCAAACAATTTTATTAGGAAATGTCCTGCTGCTGGAAACGTTCCTGAGACTCTCCTCCTAGATAACAGAGCTGACCTGAGCCTGAATGTTGGGAATTTTACCCAAAATCCAGTGGCTGCAGTGGCACGGAGCAGGCTGGGAATAAAAAGGAACAACCAGCACAGTGTTCATGGTTTACTCTGCTCCTGGACATTCATTTGGACCATCTGCCTCTAGCAGAAGACATCCACAGGCTTCAAATCCATTGGGATTGTGGTTCAGACCCCAGCTTTCCCTGGAGATGCTCGTGGTACCATTGGAATTCTCAGTCTGTCCCGGTGGGAGCTGCCAGCACTCAGAAGTGTGCGTCCCTCGACCCTGGGTGTAAGCCATGGTGTAAAGCTGTGACAGGAGAAATTCCATGTGATCCATGGTCACAGCACTGCCAGCAGCCCGGGGCTGTGTTTCCCCGGCAGGTGTTCCAGCCCCGAACATGGACGGGCTGCGGCCAGAGACGTCTCTGACACAGCTCAGCTTTTCTCACCTCTACCCCTTGTGCAGCCACATGAGCTCAGATCACCTCTGGATCTTCCCACCTCCGCAGAAAGATGAGTGGATCGATCCTGAGTGGTTTCCAGGGAGTTGTCAGCTCTGTCCCAAGTGCAGAATTTCTTTGTTGAAGCTGTAGCACACAGGGAAAGGATGACATCAGAGACTGTTGGCAATGTTGGCTTCTAGGCATGGAGGATTTGTTTTGCTTTTGCCTTTTTAATTTACAAGGAAATCGGAATCTCTTCCTGGCAGATCGATCAGTGTTGGTGTTGTCATGGGCAATGGATTGGGAATTCCAAGAAGAAGGAAGAGAAGGCCAGAAAATGCTGATTAGCTCAGATTTCTCATCTTCTGTGCATGTCCAGCTACAGCAAAACTCCCCCTTAGTTCCTTAGCTCAAATACAGATTTATTTTGGGGTTCTTTAGATACATTTGAATGAAATTGGCTGGAGCAGGAGCAGTTCTTGGGTGCTGGCAAGGCAGAGTCTCCTCAAAGCTCTCTGGTCCAGGGTTGTGTCTCCATCCATGGGGAAATTCCCACAAAAACGCTTTGGGAGGATGCTGGAGCTTCTCTGCTCTGTTTTCTGTCCTTTGTGGGACTTTCTTTCCATTCACATTTTAAGCTCTCAAATCTCATGAGATAAGGAACAGTCTCCTGATTTTTAGTGCCTACATCACATACTTGGTGATCTTAAGCAAAATCTCTTTGCTTTGAAGGTTCCTTTTTTTCCCTGTTCTTTCACCAACACAATTTTATTCTGTTTCCTCTGAAGTAAACAATAACAAAAAGAAAAATAATAATTGTGGGTTTGGGCTGTGGGGGAAACCAATGTGATCAATTTGACTGTGATCCAGGGAGGCCTTTGATGTTGTTTCCTTGTACAGGTGTGTATTTTGTTCACGGAGAAAACTGATTTTAGTCTTGATTTTAACCTGAGATTTGCGAGTCCTTTAGTCAAATAAAACACTGAATATTTCCTGCCTCAACATTTCAGTTGCAGAGGGGTTGTGCCAGGAGAGAAACAAGCTGGCTGTGAAGTGGGAGGGGATGTGGCACATCCTTCATGGCAGCAGGCAGAGCTCAGGAATTACAGTGGGGTACAAAGCTTTGAGGCTAGTGCTTCCACCTGCTCCTGGAATAAATACACAGGGTGGGAAAGGCAATCCCCATCTCCCACATTTGATAGGCAGTGAATGAAAGAATCGTTTATGGAGCAGGAGGTTCTTTGTAATTTTTATTTTCCCCCATGTAAACTATGGTTAAGATTTTTCTTCTCATATGAAAGAAGTGGGACTTTCCTTTTATGTTACTTGGGTGTTGATCCAATCAAGAAGCAATTGATGGTGAAATATGGAAGAAGTGGGATTTTCCTTTATGTTACTTGGATGTTAATCCATTTAAAAAACAATAGATGGTGAAAGAAGGCAAGAATTATGTGTGTTTGGGCAGCAGCTGACAACTTCAAGGTTTAATCACTGCATGGAAACACCAGAGGAGTAATTTTTTTTTGCCTGGGAGAACAGGACACAGCAAATAATCTGAGCTAGAAAGAGGACATGAAACCTGAAGTGTGATTTCCTTGGAGGAGGTGGCCAGGGAGTGGGGCAGCCCAGGATTCGGGAATCCTTTGGCAATATCCTGGTTTTGGGTGCTCCAGCTCTCAGCCCAGGGGTGGAACAGCTCCACCCAAGGTTAGGCCAAGGTTAGGCCTCCAGGGCACCAGGCCAAGGAAGGACCTGTTTGGCACTGAGTGCAAGGTGTCCATGGAAAGGTCAGACTCACTCTCCATGTCTTGCACTCTCATCCACCCAAACCCCATTTTTCCAGGTTTTTCCAATGCACTGAGGGTGTCTTTGATGAAGACACTTGAGCTGTGTGGCTTTGCTCGTTTTCAGTCAGTCCCCATTAAAAGTCAGCTTATCCTCCAGTGGGATGGCCTCTGAAAGCCCTGCTGATTCCTCACTGCTCTCATCCTTCACTGCCACAGCCATTTGGATTATCTTTGGGCCATGATGGATGCTTTAAGAGGAACCAACAAGGCCATCAAATTCCTGCCTTAGTTCAACCAGCATTTGTTAATGTTCTAAATCATCTTGGGTCTGAAATGTGCTGCTTCTTAAATTTAGAAGGATGTGATTGCCTAAAGCCTCTCCATGTGTTAATTAAATCATCATAATTGTGGTTTCTGGAGACTGACAGGTTATAAATAGTTTTCCTTCTCCCCCTCCTGCAATAATTGGTGGGAATGACAGGCAAACCAGCCATTGTTTAACTGTGCCTCTGACACTGCTCTTCCCATTCCAACCCCATTTCTCTGCTGGGACTTGATTGTCCTGAAATAATCAGCAGTGTCATCTTTAAAGGCTGCTTAATTGCCAGGCACTTCTCACATTACAGGACAAGGAGAGAAGTTCTTTTCATCATTATCCCTTTAATTTAAGGATGGGAGGTCAGGAGCTCCAGAGGTCAGGGAAGAGGTTCGTGTACGCACTCGTGACAGGATGCTCTGAATAAACACTGACATATTTTTGTCATCATTCTACCTCCATCTATCCTGTCACGTCCGAGATTTTGTGGAAATAGAAGCCTTGGTGTTCTGAACATCGTTTTCCTCTGTTGCTGCCATGGAATGGTTTGGGACCATAAAATCCCATCCAGTCCCACCCTTGTCAGCGCAGGGACACCTCCCACTGTCCCAGGCTGCTCCAAGTCGTGTCCAGCCTGGCCTTTGGCACTTCCAGGGATCCAGGGGTAGCCACAGCTTCTCTGGGAATTTCATCCCAGCCCCCTCCCCAGCCTCCCAGGGAGGAATTTCTTTCTCATATCCCATCAATGAACCCTCCAGCTCAAAGCCATTAAAGGCAGTTAAAATCACCAGGTCCAGCTTTGCTGTGCAGTCACTGGAAAAAGGCAGAACAACCTGGTGGGATCATGCCTGCTCTGGAAACAAATTCCAGTTACAGTTCAGAGGGTGGAAAAGAAAATGCTGCAAACACTGAAGCTGATCAAGACTTTGTACCCATCTCTCTGCTTCCCTTCTGATCTTCCCCAGCTTCAGAGAAGCTCTGTCTGGAGTGTGTGGGAATGAGGCAGGAAGGATGGGAATGGGAACACCCTCCAGCTGGCATTATGCACGATCCCACTGGGCAATTAGGCCCTGCTCCCCTTTAATGTGGGTCTGCAGCTGTTTACAGCTCTAATTTGCAGAAGAACCTCAGGCTAGAGCTTGGCCTGCTGCTCTGGATCCTCCTTCCTCTTCCAATTATCCAAGGAAACCACACCAGTTCCTTGAGCTCTGGAGTGCTGGGACGTGTCCTGCTGATTGGTACAATCCAGGGCTCTGCAAAATTCAAGGATGTACACAACAGTGGAATAAAAAAGATTGGAAATTGAAATGGAATTGCTTAGGTTGGAAAAACTCTCTAAAATCATCCAGTCCACTGCCAAGGCCACCACTGATCACGTCCTCAAGTGCCACATCCACATAGATTTTAAATCCCACTGGGGATGCAGACTCCACCACTGGCCTTGTTCAATGCCTGAAAACCCTTCTGGGGAAGAGATTTCCCCCAATATCCAACCTCACCCTCCCTCCGTGCAACTTGAGGCTGTTTTCTCACGTTGGAGAAAGTTTCTCCATAGGAAACTCAACCCTTCTTTCCAAGACTGGAGCATGTCCCTCCTTGCTGTGAATTTGGCAAGCAGGAGGACCCAGGATGAGGTTGCAAGGCTTGGGAACTGTTGTAAACTCCGCTGTAAAGTGTTGTGAACAGGCAAAGATCTCTTCATCACAAACTGTTGTGTTTCAAAAGAAGACAGCAAAGCAAGGTCATGTTGACTTTCATTAGAACCTGAGCATTGAAACCAGTCCTTGAACCTTTGAAAATCCCTCCTGCCTCTCTGCTCTTGCCCTCCCCTCCACTTTCTGGGGTGCCCTGCCTTTCGCTGCTGCCTCTGTGGGGGCTCTGGAACAGGGTTGGGGTTTGGCTGCTGCTGCAGCATGAAAGGGAAAAGCATTGTCTGGAGACTCCAGGGTCTCCAGCTGCGCCTGTTTTGTTCCTGCCATAAAAGCCAGTCTGAAGAGCTCTGCTTTGTCTTGGGGAGGCATTAGCACAAGGCTGTTTAGTGCTTTTAAAACCCTATCCTATATTCAGATGCAACAGAGACTGACTTACAGCCACTCAGGTGCTACCTCATCCCCGGAGTGAAATCCAATGATTTCAATGGAAATTTTGCAGCCATTTCTTCCCCCAGAGTTATAATTTTCTTTCTCAGAGCCTCTAAATCACACGTTAGGCTGCTGGCTTTAAAAGCCACATCAATGTCACTTGTGAAGGCAAATGAAGGCAGAGCGTGGTTTCTCTGCAGCGGGAACACAAATTGTACATATCAGGAAAGGAAGGAGCCCACTGGCGATTTTGAATTATGAGAAATTTTTATTTGAAAACAAAATCTATGGGTATTTCCTTTGGTGCCATTGCTTTGTTGAATACATTAAGGGTCCCAGTGTGCTTAAATTCCTCAACAATCTGAGGAACTGATTAACCTCTCTCTATTTATGATTAGCTCCCAAATTTATTCTATTAATTTTCAAGAGTGAGGTCTGGATGCTGTTGTTTTGCTGTAACACGTGAGGAACTGGAATTAATGTTGTCTCAATAAGTTTTCCATGGAGGT
Organism: Anomalospiza imberbis; assembly: GCF_031753505.1. Lineage (NCBI taxonomy): Eukaryota > Metazoa > Chordata > Aves > Passeriformes > Viduidae > Anomalospiza > Anomalospiza imberbis. The sequence goes on from NC_089708.1 coordinate 3,543,624, forward strand.
GATAAAGAAAAGTAGGGAAAAATTTCATATTTCCTTGGTATTTTGCCATGAGTCTCATAAATGTATTGGTGTAGTGAATGTGTCCCTGCCCATGGCAGGGCAATGGCACTGGATGGGCTTTAAAGTCCTTCCCAGCCCAAACCATTCCAGGATTTTCTGAGTCTACATAAAAAATGGAAGTGGGGCAGAGGCACTTCTCCACCTGCTTTGCCACCTTGTCCATCCACCCAACTTGAGAAATTTCGCTGTTTGCACCACCAGTATTTCTCTGCACTTGAAGGTGCCTCCAGAGAGTCACTTGAGGACTCACAGAGCAAACTCCACTTCCCTGATAATTTCTTCCAAAGGTTAATAACCTCCACAGCACGAAATAACTTGTCCAGCTGCTAAAATAATTCCTTTCTCCAGCGTGGCATTAAGCTCATGTGGGAGGAGGATGAATCTGGGGTTTAATTCATGGCTCAGGAGAGCTGTGTGTGTTCCCCAGCCCCGTGGCCACAAACCCGTGTGGAGATTTGCACATGGAAACAGCCCCTTCCTGCCCCTCAGCGAAATCCCATTTTAATGGAATCATTCCAGGAAAATTGACATTTATCCCTGCTTCCATAAGAAATTCCCAGCTTGGCTCTACTTCTCCTGCTCCTTTCATCCTGTTTTGAGTCCAGTCCAGTCCGTGCCTCAGTCCTGCCTTGTTCCCAGGTTTTCCCTTCATGGACTTGCTCTTCAGCTCTCTCAGACCAAAAGACAGAGCCCTTTGTGAGCCCATGACATCTCCACATTTCTCTCCATGGAACACTGACCATCATCTTGAGGGGAGAGCATTATGGATGTTTTTCCATGCTATGAAATGCCATTTAAGGTCAAATACCATTTAAATACCATTTAAAGTGGTGCAATCTACATTCTCATTAAGGTGGAAGTCACCAAAAGCCTCATGCATGCAAAAAATCACTGTAAACCAAGCTCAGTAACCTGTTATTACATTCTCAGATTGGTGGGAATTCTGGAAGTTGTTTCCTTTCCCATTCAGAACAACTTAACAAGTTATTAAATATCAGCTGTACAAAAACAGCCTGAAGAAAAGACTTTTTCACCCCCCAGGCCCCAAATGTGGGGAGGTTTTGGCCTCATCCACAGGGAATTTTGTAGTCTTGCTTTTAGTCTCCTGTTCCAGTGGGGATGTAATGATGATTATTTAACTCCATATGCATAAAAAACAGGCTCTGGGAGGATCAGGTTTATTCTGGAATAAGTAAATTCAAGAGCTTCTGTGTGAGGGAAAAATGAAGGTGTTTGTCAAAGACCCCAGGCCTGTCCTGTCCTGCAGAATTAACAGATTCCTGCTTGTGGGGAGTTCATTAAAAATTCTTGAGGAGTCCAGCAATTGATCCAGTTTTATTTCCCCCATTAATTTGGGATGAGTAACTGCCGAATGTGAAGTTGATGCCAGAAGACTGAGGAGACTTGTTGTCTCTGTAGGCCAAAACCAGACAGGCTTTGTGTAGATCTTGTTTTTAGAACATCTCTTTTCCCAGAATTATCCCAGGATTTTGACACCCCCATTAAAACGCAAACCTGCACACTGGGAGGTGGTTGTTCCCAGGAAAACCCAACCAGCCACATCCCTGGAGTGTTCCCATGGCGGGATGTTTCCTGTGGATGATTTCTGACTAGAAAATTTCACTTTAAATAAATCCATAACAGTTTTAGCCAGGGCTGCTAAAGAGGGAGCTGGATATGCTGAGTTCTCTCTGCCTCCTTCCTTCCAGCAGTGGATAAAATTCCTTCCCCTTGGGGATGGATCCTTAAGAGACAGAACATTTCTGTAAAATAAATCTACCTTTTCATTTGAGCTAGAACAGGAGGTTAAATCACCACTAAGTAGAAAAACCAAGATCCAATAGGGGAAAAAAGATATTATTCCCTTTGAAAATGTGTCAGGTAAAAAAAAATGGAACGGATTTCTCTTCATTCCCAGCAAGTGTTAAATCCTTCCTTCACAGGGGGTGGGGAGTGGCAGGACAGGTTTAATCTTTACTATTCAAAAAAAAAAAAAAAAAAGAACAACCTTTGGTGATTTAACTATTCCATGTTCACTGTTTTAAGGAATTATCAGTATTAACCTAAATTAGCAGCGTAGAGCTGAATTCAGGTCAAAGGAAATAAAATAAATTATAAACAAAACCCATACAAACCCCCGTAACTTTCCCCTTACCCCTTTTTTTGTAATTTTGTAGTTTTTACAGTCCACCTCTGGCTGGTATTTTTCATCCTGACCTGGTGGCCAGGTAAGACAAGGTAGGGGCTGGCCTCAATTCAAACTTAGAGCAGTAATTAATTAGTGGCTGTGTGTACATTCTGTAAGTGGTTTAAAAAGTACTGGTTAAACATTGATGAATTTTAAAGCAGGATAAACACATAAATAAGAGGTCACGTGTGATTTCTGATCATTTCTTACAGCGTGTATTAATTTTTTATTAATTCTGGAGAGCTGTTTACAAACTGCCTGGCACCAGCTGCAGTCAGAAAGCAAATAAAGCCCTCAGAAAAGGAGGGAGACCTCGACAGAAACACTTCCCTCCTCCAGGGATGAACCACTGAGGGAACAAAACACGGGGTGAAGCTGCTCCCAGTGGATGCTGAGATTGAAAGTAGGACTGTGGGACCTCTGGGCCAGTCCCATCCTGGAAGCTGGTGGTCAAAAAGGTCTCCTTTGGGATGTTTTATGTTATTCCGGACTTTTCAAGCGCAGGAGTGGTGTGGTTTGAGTTACCTTGAGGTCAGAGCAGTCATGAGGGGATCCCTATACACGAACACAGACTTGCCTTACTAGGAGTTGTAAAGTTACTCTTTGGAGCACCTTCAGACCAAGGAGATTTCCTTGATCCTGGAGATTAGAGGTGATCCTGGAGATGACAGCTGGGGCTGTCAGAGCCTCACGCTGGTGCAATCCACACAGAAATCCCTGGGTATCTTATTGTCCTTTGCACAAAACCATGGCAGAGTTCTTACATCTCCACGGGGGAGGCAAGTGTAGGAGCCTGGATTTCCATGGGGGAAGAACTGGGACTGGGAGAACCTGGAGCCACTGCAAGCCCATCATTCCTGTCCCAGGTGGAACAAACCCTCTGGGTGTTTCCTTCACCAGCAGAAACCATGCGTGTGAAAGAGTTATCCCAAAATCCCCAGCTGTGAGTGGCTGAATCCTCTGGGGCTGTGTCAGGAAGGATGTGCTGCTCCCAGATAACATGCACCACTTGTCCTGTGAATTTCAGAGTCTTTAAAACCTTCCAAAAAGAGAAATAGCAAAAAAAAATTCCTCTTTTCTGTCTGTTTTCCTTCCTGGATCGCTGTTGATGCACTGGGATCCCACTGGGAGCCCTGCTCATGGTGAGGTGTCCCTGGGCATCAGCTCTGCTTTTGTTTCAGAGCTCTGCAATATTTCCCTTCTTTCAGGGGGCCATTTTCTGTCCCCTCTCCTTGTGCTGATTGCGGATTTTGTGGATGTAAGGATGGCTTTGTTTCCATTGGAAAGCCTTTGCTTGAGACCATTTCATCTTCAGCTTGGAATCAGACAGCAGCAGGAGCATCAATCAGAGCTCTCTGTGCCACCTGTCTCCCTGCCAACAGGCAATTCTCATCTTTTTATTTAATGTATTTCCATCCCTTCATCCATTTGATGCTTTATCTGAAGCTTTTCTATCCTCTCTCCCCCCGTTTCATTGGCAGGTGTTTTTTCCCCACCTCTGAGCCTCAGCTGATTTCTTCAGGGAAGGTCCTTGAACTTGCCAGGCCTCTCTGCAGGAAGCATCCTTACAAAGACTGCTGCTCCGGTGCTGTCCATTTTTATCTTTCCCAAAGGCATTTTGGATTGATATTTCCTTCCTTGTGTTTTACAAGGCGATTTGAAATTTTTGAGCAGAAAATCACTTTATTCCTCAAAGGTCTGATCATTGTTTCCCTCCTGTTTTTGCTTTCCGTACCAATCGTTTGTATTTACTGGAGGGTGGTGCACAGAGGCTCTGCCAGGTCTGAGCCATGTTCCAGAGGCTGTTCCACATGTTGGGATGTCCCTGCTCCTGTGAGCTGGGCATCAGCAGAGCCTGGCTTTGTATCACCATGTCCTGGGCTCAGGATCCATCCTCTGGCCTGGAATGGTTTGGGTTGGAAGGTCCTCAAAGCCCATCCAGGGCTACCCCTGCCCTGGGACACCTCCCACTGTCCCAGGCTGCTCCAGCCTGGCCTTGGACACTTCCAGGCATCCAGGGGCAGCCACAGCTGCTCTGGGAATTCCATCCCAGCCCCTCGACACCCTCACAGGGAGGAATTCCTTCCCAATAGCCCATCAAATCCTACTCTCCATAACTTTGAAGCAATTTCCTGTGTCCTGTCCCTCCATGGCTGCCCTCATCTCCAAACTCTCCCCGCCTCTTACTGGTGCTACTGGTGGGTCTCTTGTTGCACAAGAGGAATTAAGCAAAGAACATTTTTTGGTCAATAGAGAAAACTCCTTCTGTTTATTCTGCTTATTATTATTATTTTTTGCTGTAAAATGCTGAAGCAGATTGCAGCTGGAATAAACCATCTGCTGCCTATCACAGCTCCTGGATATCCCACACGTGGGGAAATTGCTTATTGATCCAGGCAAATGTGAACAAGTAAGGAAACCATGGAAATATTTGTGTGTCCAATGGACACTCTCAGGGCTGACATACTACACTCGAGTCCTGCCTGGAGGGCATCAGCTTCTAGGAAAAAAAACAGTTATTTGGATAGGAAATATATAGCTTTAATGAAAAAAATACTTGGAAAAGACAGGCAGTGCGCTTAAAATGGGAATATGGGCCTTGTAGTGACTTTCTGTGCTCTTTGTGGTGGCTCCTGCACAAACTGGAGGTTCTTTCCATTAGCTGAACCACCCAGAGAGCCTCGGTGTTCCAGGTTCTGTACATTTATTTAACCAGTCATTTGCACACCCTGCACGTTAATTTTAACAGATTTGAAACTGCTCAAATGCGGTCCAGGACAGCCCGAAAATTGGTGTTTTCCTGCAGGGATCCCAACAGCTCAGTCTGGAAATGAGCTGCTCCTGTGGGAGTGAAAGCTGGGAGTTCCAGGAGCTTTGGGGAGGAAAGCTGGAGCACGGAGTGGGTTGGAGGAGACCAGGAGACTGATGGGCTGGGAGAGCATTTCAAGTAGAGAATAAAAAAGGTGGAGAGTTGTAAAAGTCACAGGTAGCAGAGAGCCTGTGGATTGCTGCGTGGAATTCCTGAGGAATTCCCAGCTTGGACTGGGACCTCCTGAGGGAATCTCATCACTGGGCTGGGCACTTGGAGCTGGTTCTACATTTAGGCCACGACTGAGCTGCTCTCACAGATATTTATGTATTCTCCAATATTTGTTATTTCAGAAGCTCTCTCCTCTCCATGTCACCATCCTTCCTTTCCCTGCAAAAGACAAGGAAGGAGTTCTCCCTTCGACACGCACAGCAATGGAATTTTGTCCTGGATTTCCAATGCTGTGAATCATTGCTGATGGGATTGCTCATATATCAATATATTTCTACATTTTAACCAAGTTTGCAAATAAAAAATTGCCAAATGAGGATCAGGATCATCATTTGTTTGGCTGAGGCACAGACTCGCTGCAGCAGGGAGGGATTGTCCAAGTGTCCTACTGCATTTTCCATCAGCATTTCTGGAAGAGCAGAGATTCTCCCACCTCTGCTCAATCTTCCCCTTTTCCTTATTTATGAGCTTATTTTGCATCATTCCCCTTTTTCCTACAGAGTTTCCTTGCCACTGTCACTGCCTGGGGGATGTTTTCCTGATTGGCTTGTGGGATGGGTGGTCCAGGGTGAAGTCCCAGTGGGAGAAGCCTCCTTGGAAGTGCTCTGGATTTGCCCTGTTTAATTCTGGCAGCAGCTGTGTCTCGGGGGTGTGGGCTGAGCTGGCTCTGGCACAGAGAAATCTCTGTGTTTGTGTGGGACTCTGCAGTGATTTCGCTTCTAAAATGATAGGTAATTAAACAGCTAATTAATTTTGTGTTATAGTCTCTGGTAGGGATTACTGAGCCTTGCTGGATGTGTGTGGGCAAGGAAGGGAAGCAAGTTTTGAGTGAAATAATTCAGGAGTTTTGGGGTGTGTTCGGTTCAGGTCTCTGCTCTCCCCGTGCAATCCCTGCCCTCGCCATCCCCATTCCCAGCTGGGGTGGGAGCTCTGTTTTTCTTCCAAATTTTGGGCTTTTTTGAGGGATAACAGGGGGTGCAAGGCTGTGTGCTGCCTCCCCTCCCCACAAATGGGGCAGCTTGATGAGAGGGGTTACTGCAATGAATGGATTTATAAATTAATTTCTGTGTGGTGCTCTCCAGATCCCTGATTTTTACACCTGGGATCTGCTCACAAACGAACCAGAGTGATGCAAAGGAATTGGCCAGGGTGAAGGAGCAGTTTTGACTCTGAAGTTCATCCTGGTGGCTGTGACCTGCTGCTTAAAATGAACTGAATAGAAACTAATTTCTAAATTAATTATTTAATAAATGAAATTATTCTTACGTGGAATGGCCTGGATTGCAAAGGACTTCAGAGACCATCCAGCTCCAACCCAGGCAAGGGCAGGGACAGTCCTACCAGACCAGGGTGCTCAAAACCCCGACCTGAACCCACCCTGTGTGGGTTTGAGGCTGTTCCCTCATGGGACAGAGCTGGGACAGAGCACGAGCTGCCCCTCCCTTCTCTTACTTCCACACACACTTTAAAAACCCACCCTGGGAGGCGTTTGTGGAGTCCCAGAAGACTCCAGACGCAGGAGATTGCCAGCAATGAATAGACACAGCATGAAATATTTGATTTTAATTTCCACACCGCACTGGATGTAGGGATGTTCATTCTGGCATCTGCCAGCAGCGATGGATGGACACAAATAAACTGTCAGGATCTGGGTGATTGAAGCCGTGGGATGAATCTGCTTCTGGCTTCACAAACACAGGCCAAAACCCTGCAAAAACCACTCTGGGGGCTTTTAACAGACCATTACATACATGTAACATATGTATAACATACATATAATACATACATATATGCTGCTGGGATCTGTGATATTTAGGTGCTCCCGAGATTGTAGAAAGTCTCTGTCTTTCAGCCCCGCTGCCAAAGAAGGAGTCGTAATTCGTCTGTGCTGGTTTTCAAGGTTGTTTATTCTTTCTTATCTAAAATATTTTCTCTCTGACCTGCAGCAGGTCTGTCCTGCAGAACAGTGTCCGGGGCTCTGCCCCTCAGTGGGATGTTACAAACATTATATACCAAAAACTACGTGTGCTATATTTACAATAACGTGCCAGTACCTATCACCCATGCTGAACAGTGTGTCCCCAGCCCAAACCAACAGAAAAATGCCAACACCACAGGGAAACACGGAGGGCATGAAGAAGAAGAAAAAGGACAAGGCACGCCCAGTTTCCTCCATCTTGCCTCCTTTGAACCCCTTATCTAGAATCCTAAAATTCTACTTTTGCACCCGTGCCACACTAATTACTACTTATATCAAACACTCAGAGCTTGTAATTCATCCTGTAAGGCTGAAAACTCTTTTGCATGGACAGAGATCAGAGACAGTGTCTCTGGGGGCTCTGTACAGGGGGGCTCCTGACCCCTGCCAGGGTCCCAGACCTTCCAGGGCAGCCAGAGGGATGCCCTGGATTCCCACAATATGTGTGTGTAACATACATGTAATGTGCCTTTATTAAACATTTCCTTGATGCATGGAGAGCTCCTCATGTGTGGCAAAGGCTCCTGTGAGATGCAGACCCCTGGATGCTCCTGAAGAGGTTGCAGAGGCCGAAGGCCCCATGTTTGCCCTTTGCAGAGGAGCCTCACAAGGATTTTCCATGGATTTTGCAGAAAAAGGACGTGCTCAACATCCTCTTTCATGGATCATTTACCCGCAGCCCAGAACTACTAAAAAATACAAATATTGGAAGTTTTAAAAGCAACCCAGACGGGTTGCGATGAATCTCCTCATGAAAAATAATCTTCCTTTCTTTTGGCATAAAAATGTGGATGGGTTTGGGGACATTAATGTCCTTTGGGCTGTCTGACAGCTCCACATCCCAACACTGCCTTCCACAGAATCACAGAATCCCTAGGGTGGAAAGAACCTTTCAGATCATCGAGTCCAACCCAAAATAAAGAAAACAGATGAAAATAGCAGATAGATGTCAACAAAACTACGTAGTTCCACAAGTGCTAAATCTGGCTCACAGTATAACTCAAGTTAGTTAGAAAACATGGAAAAACGTGCTTCAAAATTCCAGTGGTCTCTTTTTTGGCCTCTGCTTTTCTTTAAAACAACCTTTGCTGCAGGTATGGTGTGCTCAGGTTCAGTTATTTGGCTTTTTTTCCCAGTGAGGGTGAGCTGCTGAGACAGGGGCAGTTCCCAGCAGCATCATCCCCTCCTGCCCTCCCAGTGAGGGACACACGGCAGCCAGGCTCTGGGCTTGCTCACCTCTGCTGTCCGTGGACCAGGATCCCTGGGCAGAGGGGAGATGGGACTAATTAAAAGCCCTTCTTCATGGGGCTCAGAATGCTTTCTTTCTGAGCCTCAGAAGCAGACACTGAAGCTTTGAGTGGGGGGGGGGGGTTGGGGGGGCTTTGGGGTTTTTTCTTCCTTTCTGCAGCAGTGAAGCATGACGTTGATCAGGTTTGGGCAAGCACAGATGTACCCAATGGCTTTTGGCTCTTCTGGTCTAGTTCATGTTGATATGAGGCACCTGCACGGATTCAGGACTTCATTCTCTGGTGTTCAGAGGTGCTGAGCAACACTCTGGAGCCCAGAGCAGCTTCTGATTTTCTGTCAAATCAAGAACCTGACTGATCTTACCTGGTAAACTTCAGCTGCTGCCACCTGAGTGCATCAGTCCTGCCTCAGTTTCAAAGCAGAATCTTCTAAACTGGCAATAATTCCTCTCCTTTTAATCTGCTCAGCAGCAAGGAGCTCTCTGTGCTTCTTCCCAGGCCCTAATTTGTGACTTTTCCTCCCTGACGAGATCAGCAGGTACCACGTTCAACTGATCTGAAAGGGTGTAGGTGATTCTGCTCTGAGTTGTGGTAAAAAGAGTTTAAACCTGACTGCTCTGCTTGGTTAATGATAATGCCTGAGCACATTACATCTTCCAGGAGCTGTACAAACATTAACTAATTAGCACCCCCAACTAATACATAGTATTATGTACGGGCTGTAATTATGCATTGCTATCAGAGCTGGAGGAATTATTCATTGAGAATTTATCCGACACATTTTGCTTTTTTTTACCCCCCCTTTCCTGTCATGAATCTGTTTGCAAATATTCCCAGGTGTGGTTGTAGCTGCTCCCACCTCAGCCCCAGTGGGAGTAAAAGGGGTCCTTGGGATTCTGTGCCATCACTTCCTCCTTTTGTTGGATCCCAGAATCCCTGAATGGGTTGGGAGGGATCTTCAAGATCATCCAGTTCCAAACCCCAGTGCTGGTTTCGGGCTATTATTTATTTTGGGACTATTACTTGTTTTGGGATCTCTCTTATCTCATTTTCTCCAGGCTCAGGTGAGTCAGGCCCCCAAAGCATCCCCTTGACAACCCTGAGTGTGAATTCATGGCTGAATGCTCTTGGAGGGCTTTTCCAACCTCAATAATCCTATGAGATTGTTATCAAGGGAAGGGGCAAAGTGGTGGGAAGGGAAATGGATGCAGGAAAAAGGAATAAAAAATCCAAATCCCATGATCGAGTAAATCCATTCTGGGTGCTTGTTTGGAATTTAATTTGATGAAAACCTGTATATGTCTCTGTATATAATATAGATATCTATATAGAGACATATTTATCTATAAATATATTTATATCAGGAGGAAAGTGCAGTCTGTCACTACTTCTGCAAATGTCTCTCTACTCAGCTTTGCTGTTTAATTGTTGCTGCTTTCCCAGCACTTTTGGGAGCATGAGGGAGATTGGAAGTGTTTAATCTTGGAAAAGAGATGACTGAGATGAGGCGTGATTAAAGAATTCTCACTAATGGCTGATTTCAATGAGAGTTATTTGGAGCTTCTCTCTGTCTTGCTGCTCAGAAATTAGGAGACAGTGAAACTGAAAGAGGTGAGCAAAAAAAAAAAAAAAGTGCAAAAATACTTTTCTTCATTGAGAGAAATAAATCTGGGGGAGTCAGAGTCATGAGATGTCCACAGGCTGAGATTTCCTGGCTTTGAAGAGAACTGGGCAGGAACAACTGAAAATGCATTGAGTGATGTTTCAAGATATGTAAAAATATTTTAGAAAGCATGTAGACAGCAAGGTATTTTAGAAAACATATTTTATGGAATATGTGCAGATACTTTATGAAGTGTCTGTACATGTTCCAAGAACTATTCCCAGACTGCAGTGGACACTTCCCTACCCATGGCAGGAGTTGGAATGAGAGGGTCTTAAAAGTCCTTTCCACCACAAATCACTCCATTAATTGATGATTTATGATATAAAATTTCATTCTTTGAGTTTAAGCCGGCCTCAGATCATGAGGAAAAAGATGATTTTCTCATCTGGTAAATTATTTTTACTCCTCTCGCTGTCTCTTTTGGCTGCTTTGCCTGCACTGGTCAGAGGGAGCCAAAAGTCCCCGGATCTGAAATGTTCCTTTGGGTGAAACAAGGCTCTCCCTTTACAGAAAACACCCCTAGAAGTGCATTCCTTATGGAACTCCTCTCCTGTCTGCCATATTCACACTTTTTGTTAACAGTTGCTCGGATTTTGGTCTGCTGCTCGAAGCCACACTCTAAAAATTCCCCCCGTCGTCTCCCGGGCGGCCGCAGATGGAGCAGAAGGCTGAGGGGAAGAGCTGCAGGGAAGTCTCTCTTTCCCTCCCCTGGCATTTTTGCTCCTCTCTTTTAAAGAAGAGGAGGTGAAAATACAAATATGGGCTAAATGCAGCCTGTTAGTCTGGGAAAGCTCCGGGATCACTGTGGTGGGCACAGCATCCTCCAGGTAACCACAGCAACCGGGGTGGGGGGGGGGTCGTGTTCTTTGCAGGGAGGATTCAGAAAATGCCACTTTTTGTCAAAAGCGGGGAATTTATAAATACCTGCCTGGAATGTACTTCCCAGAACTGGTCCTTGTAGTGCTTTTAATTGTGTTCCAGTAAAAAAGAGCTGCTAAGAGCTTTTAGTGAGGAAGAAAAAGGAAGACCACTCATGTCTCAGATAAGAATTTGTCTGATCCGACTGCAAGATCTGCGTTCATCCCATCCAGGTGTGCTGGGCCGGTTGATCTTCAAAGAATTTCCAAGAAAAAAGGCATTAATGAATGGATCCTGAAAGTGGCTTTTGTGCACTTTCAGGATTAATTGAAGCAGGTCTGGTGAGTGATGCTGGGGCAGAAGTCCAGTGTCTGGGTAGTTTCCTTCCCCAAGCCCAAGGAATGACATCGGCAATCCTCTGCCCATGACAAGGGGCTGGAACTGGATGAGCTTTAAGGTCCCTTCCAACCCAAACCATTCCGTGATTTTATAATTCTTGCATCCTAATCCCATCATTCAGAGACCGCATCTTTTGGCCAGTTTCTCTGGGGGTTGGGGGTGGAAAATTTGCTGTTTGGTGGCCCAAAGAGTGAGATTTGACTACAAAAAACAAGTATTGAGGCAGAGAAATGAGCCCACGGGCCTTTGGGGATGTTGAGAGAGCCATAGGTGGGGATGGAGTGTCCTGCTGTGAGGGGAGTGGGGTTCACTGAGGGAGATTCCCCAGAGGCTCCAGGTGGGTCAGGGCTGGTCCTGCCCCGGGGCTAGGGGTGCTGCTCTTGATGCCTTAGGATTTCAGCTTTTATATTTCCATCTATTTGTAATCCTGCAGCTCTTTAGTGTAGAACTCTGAACTCCATACTCAGTGTAAGCTGCTGCTTTCCCAGTTTGGGCAGACACAACAATTCCTCTCCAGGCTGGGAACCAAGGACACCTCACTGCCTCAGGCCTCAGAGATGGAAACAAAAGTGAGTTGGGGGCAGCAAACTTGGGGTCAATGACTTCATCACCTGAAGCTGGAATTGGAAGAAGAACCCCAATATGCAAATGGACCAAACTCACAAAAGTGTGAAACCCGTTGACCCGCCGTCCGTTTTTAGGTGTAGCCCCTGGGGGACTTTGTCTGCCCTAAATGTACCTGAAGGCCCTTCAATAAATAGAAATGTTTTTTATTCCCTTAATTTTGTCTGACTCTGTTTTTAGGTAGTCCCAAAAAGGCATCACTCTCCTGCATCCCAGCCCCAGCTGCTCTGGCTCCGTGTCCCTGGAGATGATATTCCTAAATGCCTGTTTCCCTGACAACCAAAGCCTAACAAATGATTGGTCAATTGATAAATATTTTTAGGATTGAGCTCAGTTTATAACCTGCTGCCAAATTTCCCAGGGAATGGGATATTGGAGATCTAAGCCCCAGCTTTGGTAGACTCTCCAGGCTCATCTAAACCTAAATTCTCTTTGTTGTGGTTTTGTGCTCCTTGGAGCCATCAAACCCAAGTGGGTGCTAATTAATCCCAAATAAAATCCAGCCCAGATTCTCATGTACACAGGGATGCACAGGCACGCCTGGCTCCTTTCTCCCACCTGCAGGAGCAGCCCCAAAATGATCCCAGGGATGTCACAAAGGGCTGCTCCTGACAAGGCTAAATTAAAGGAATGGATGCTGTTTCATTTCCCTGGCAGGGAGATGAGAGGGATCGTGCTCGTTCCTCTTTGTAGATATGGAAATTCCCCATTATACACATCTGGCATGGGCACTAATGAGAGCTCCTGAAAAAGCTGGGCTTTTGAAGAAAATTTGTGGCAGCGCCCTGAATTATGGGGAAAAAAAGGAGAACATCATACCCAGGCATTTCTTTTTTCTGTCCTGTCCTACTGAAATATTAAGTTAATGTCTCTAAATAGCTGAAATTTGGGATATCTGTAATTCCTGGATTTGGGGATTCATTTGAGTCTGGTTGCCTTTGAATTGTTTAACCCTTAGACTAAAAACATCAAGTGAGCAGAAACAAAACTCATTCTTCTCTCCTTATTTCCTTCTCCTGCCTGGTTTTGATTATTGAGCTTGTAAATTACTTGGGAACAGAGAAATTTTCACTGTGGGAGTGGCACAAAGGGAGTGATCTTGCTCAGTGATTCACAGCAGCTTAGATAAACTTGTTTTGGAGTAATCTTTACCTATTTCATGTTTTTTTGTGGATTTTTTTTTTATTTGTTGGTTTGTTTTGAGGCTCTGAGGAACTGAAGTACAGAAAAAACAAGGGATGAATCAGAGTGGCGGCTCAGGAACCAAGTCCTGGTTGCTTTTGATGGGATAAGAGCCAGAAAAATGAGATTTGTTGGCCCAAAATTGCAGCAGTTTTAGGATAGAGCAGGGAATTGAGGTCCAGCTTGTTCCCAAACAAATGGAACTTTTTGTCAGGCACCCGGGCAAGAAAGAATCTCCAGAAACTTGACACAGAAGGGAAAGGAACGGGCAGCAGGAAGAGCTGTGATTTCCTCTTCCTTTGAACAGGAACTTCGTTCGTTCTAGCAGACACCAGGAAAGGTGGAATCCTCTCCCCTGGGAGCAAGGTGCTGCTGAAGTTATCCTGGAATTCCAGGTTTGGGTTTTACCCCTGGGTTAAAATCCAGCAGTAGTGACAGAAATCCCTCACCTGATGTCCAGGAATTCCCACTGCTTTGGAAAAGTACGACACAGCCTCAGCGTGCTTGGCAGAACACATTTAACATCTCTCCTGTGGGTGTTTAAACTTCCACTGGACGTGTTTTGCTTTCTTTACCTGCCCTAAAGACCTCAGAGGATGGAAAGTTCACCAGAGCTGTCTGTGCTGGCCGGGTGCAAACATGGCTGAGCAGAAGCTCCGGAGGTCAGTAATTAACAGGGGGAGCTCAGCAAAGAGACCTGGCACTGATCTGAGCTCATGGACCATCCCAAAGTAAGGCTTTGTAACCATTTGTGAGTGGTTCAATCTTAGGATTCCTTTACTTTGGTGTTTTATCCCAGGTTCCTTTCTCAAGGACAGGTGTGCAAATTTTGTGCTGAGCACTTGGAAAAAGAAAGAATCCCAGGTTCTGTCTGAAAAGTGCCAAGCACTTGGAACTGCAGCATGTTTTACTGCAACCTCATTTTCTAACAGTTTAAAATCACCACTGTTTCAATTTATTTTCAAATTTTATTTTTATGTTAAGAATTAAGTCTGGCTGGGGAGAAATCCAGACTGGCTTATGTCTTACTTCTTCCAATTAGTCTAAAACTTCCTGCCCCTAAATTGTCTTGTGGGTTTTTGCCTGCCTCAGGCTCCTTTATGCCATGGAATTGATGGAAAATTAGAGAGAGGGATGTTTCACTTCCCTGGAATTTGCTCGTAGAGCAGCTTTATCAGCACCAGGATGCTTGGAGGGGATGTTGGAGTCTTGGCTCAAGAGCTCCAAGGGTGGCCAGGACAGCCTGGCCTGAGTGGCCTCATTCTTTGACCACCAAAACTGCTCAGGGAAAGCTTCTCCCCTTCCCGTGAAAAGGCAAACACAAGCATCAGTCTGTCTGTTCCGTTCCCTCATTAGGCTCATAAATATGCAAATGAGATGACACCTTTGTGCCTAAGAAATGTTTGTGAGGGTGCCTTAATTGGAGGGGGTTGACATTGCCAGGGTGTCATGGCAGCATCTTCAGAAGAGTTTCTGGGACTTTGGAGTGCGAGTCCTTTTATTATAATTGTATTATAATCATCAAGAGTTTTTAGCACTTTGTAATTTTGTTTATCTGGCAGATCAGGCAAGGGTTAATAATTAAGGGTTAATAATTAAGCAGAAGCCCCATGTACTCATTACCTGTCACTCATCAGCCTGGCTGCGCTGGGGCTGAGCCCAAGATCAGTTCCTGCAGATCCTTCTCCTGTAGAATCCCAGAACCATGGCATCATTTAGGTTGGGAAGGAGGTCCAAGGCCATTGAGTCCCAGCTGCACCTGATGCCCGCCTTGTCCCCAGCCCAGAGCTCTGAGTGTCACCTCCAGGAGTTCCTGGGACACCTCCAGGGATGAGCACTCCAAACCTCCCTGGGCAGCTCCGAGGCCTGAGCACCCTTTCCATGGGGAAATTCCTGCTGGTGTCCACCCTGAGTCTCCCCTGGCCCAGCCTGAGGCCGTTCCCTCTCCTCCTGTCCCTGTTCCTGGGAGCAGAACCCAACCCCCACCCTGCTACAACCTCCTTTTCCATAAACCAACATTTTCAAACCTGTTTTGATCCCTTTCCTTCCCAAAGAGGTTTGGAGAATGAAATAAGTGCATAAAATCGGGCAGTGACAATAGGGAGGAAAGGAAGTCCAAGGAGATGGTGGGAGATCACTGGGAGATGTGGAGGCCCAGGGTTTCCTGACCTGCAGCTTAAGAGGCTGATGGGAACTGAAATCCTTCTGGAATTTTTAATACATTTATGCTGAACTTCTTGTTCCATTTGCTTCCTTTGGTTTGGGTCAATGGCAAATGCAAAAAAAAAAAAATGAATTCTCTGCACAGACAAAGTTGTATTTTTCAGTCAGCCATAATTACAATAGATTTTAATTTTAGAGAGTGCTTCAGGGGGTGGAGCTTGGAGTTTTACTGTAATAAGTGGAATGTGTGGTGGGAGAGACAGCAAGTAAAGCAGGAATTTCATTCTGTTCAAAGCTGTGGATGATGAACATTGCTGTATCTGGGGAGAGAGATCCCTCCTGAATTTCAGGACCTGAAACTGGATTTATTCAATTTTTTTAATGTGTTTATTTAAATCCTTCTGTAAATATTGTTAAAGGACATCGAGATAAGTTTAAAGTAAGTATTTTCTTTACTAAAACACACAAATATTTACATGGATAGGAGAATATCCTGGAGCTTGATGCACCTTCCCAGAGCTGTGGCTCTTCCATGTACCCGTGAGGTCAACCTGGGAGTTTCCTGACCTTCTGCCTGTCCCTGGCTCATCCCTGTGTCCATTCTGTCCTTTTCCTTTGGCTCATTCCCAGGTATTCCACCTCACAAGGGTGATGTATCTTCCTGCTGTCACATGTCACCTCACAGTGGTGTCACACTGCAGAGGTATTCCAAGATCAGCAATGATTATTTCCTTACTGCCAATTAAATTTAAGGGATCAGGCTGGCCATCAGGAGGAATTTCTTCATGGGAAGGGCTGGAAGGGGCTGTGCAGGGAGGTTTGCAGTCCCTGTTCCTGGAAGTGTCCAAGGAACACCTGGGCGTGGCACTCAATGCTCTGGACTGGTTTTCTAATTTCCAATTTCCAGTTAAAAATGCAAGATTTTGACCTCTAAAATCCCAAATGTCTTGAAATTTGCCTGTGAGATTCCCTTTGTCCAGAGCAGGGATGGAGAGGAACTCGAGCCTGAACCCTCCTGGCTGTGCAAAGGAGGGAGGTGCTGGCAAGACACATTTTCCCAGGGGCAAAATTATTGTTGGAATCCTCTCTGCTCCCATCTGAGACAGGCAGAGCTTGTTGGGAAATAAGCTGGAAAAAGAATTCATTTTGATCACGGAGAAAGAGGGGCAGGAAAAAGCTGCATGTACCTGTTACTCCAGGTGGGTTTGATGGTTGATTCTGGATAATGATTTCCTGGCTGTGATGGAACAAATGTTCCCTGATGGATTCTGAGAGTCACCCTGAGACGACCCTTCCAGCCCCAAAGGGTTTGTGAGTGGTGGTGTCCCCTCTGCCCCGGCTGCTCCCTTATTTTGGGAGTCTGGTGATGCAAAAGCTGCTTTTTGTGTTTCCTCAGCAGTTTGGGTTTGGCGATTCACCCTTGGATTTGTGACGTGGGAGGTTTTTTCCAACATTAATGATTTTATGGGTAGTTTTGCCTGTACATTTGAGGCAGAGATTTCTGTGCATTGATTTCCGTCCAGTAATCCCAACATCAGGGCAGGTTAAACTGACACCAAGTCTGTACCTGGATCCATGCTGTCTCTCCTCAGGCTGCAGCTCAGATTTCACTTTTCAGGGCTCCTGTTGCTCCTGGAGGAGGTTGTTTACCTCCCTCACTGACCTCTCTCCCTCCTTTCATGTCAGGATTCTGAACAGAAGCTCCTTTCCCTTTGAAAGCTTTAGCTGGGTGTGTTTCCTGGGGATGGAGGAGTCAGGGGTGAATTGAAATCAGGCACCCAAGAAGTTTTGCTGTTGGTTTGAAGGGAACCAGGATTCCATTTGAAGTGAGCAGAGGAACAGTAATAGTCCAGCAGGGAATTCCATGAAGGGAATTTATGTGGAAGGAATCGATTTCCTGCCTGTCCTCGACTCAGAGAGAATTCTTGCTGGTTTTGAAACAGCAGCCAATATCTGTGGGGTGAGTTCAGCTGCATTTACCTCTTTTAGATGAAGAGACACAAAAGTTTCTTTTATTTCCCTGAAATCTGCTCTGAAGGTCGTACTGGAGCAGCCCATGGCTGGGGATATAAATCATCATTTGCATGGAGAGTCCTGGAGTGCCAGCACCAAAACTCTGGAGCTTCTCTGATGATAAATGAGGTACATTTGGGGAGCTGGAGGAGCAAGTTAACATGTTTACCTCCCAAAATGTGTCCTGGATACAATTCCTCATTGCTGACTGGAGCAATTGGCCAGAGCATCATTTCTGCATGTTTCTGTGCCTGCTGGAGCTCACATTCCATTGATTTCATTGCAGATTCTGTTTTATTCCGTCGTTCTGTTATCACGCAAACATCACTAAAAAGATGAACATTTACAAACTCAGAGCACAAACCAGCACAAAAGCATCTGTCTTAAGTGGGAGAGAGTCGAATAATGTGCGTGACAACAACAAAAGAGATTTGTCTTGCTGAGAGCTGGGCTGACTCTCATTTGCTGTGTGGGAAATTATGGCAGATATTGTATTAACACTGCAGGGCTCTGCCTCAGATCAAATCACAGAACACAAAAATAACCCCGGAGTTGTTACCAACAGCAGAACTCAGGAGACTTGAGCACACAGAGCAGGACAGGGGGAATGGCTTCAACTTGAGAGAGAGCAGATGGAATACTGGGAAGGAATTCTCCCCTGGGGAGTGGTGGGATGGAATTTCCAGAGAAGATGTGGCTGCCCCATCCCGGGAAGTGTCCAAAGCCAGGCTGGACAGGGCTTGGAGCAACCTGGGATAGTGGAAGGTGTCCAAAGGCTGGAACTGATCCTTTCCAACCCAAAGCATTCTATGATTCCATGATTCTTGGATTTGCAGATGACAGCAAACTGGGAGTAAGTGTGGATCTGCTGGAGGGTAGGAGGGCTCTGCAAAGGGACCTGGACAAGCTGGATCCATGGGCAGAGCCCAACAATGTGAGGTTTAACATGTCCAAGTGTCGAGTCCTGCACTTTGGCCACAACAGCCCCTGCAGTGCCACAGGCTGGGGACAGAGGGGCTGGACAGCAACCAGGCAGAAAGGGACCCGGAGGTGCTGATGGACAGCAGCTGGACATGAGCCAGCTGTGTGCCCTGGTGGCCAAGAAGTCCAATGGCTCCTGGCCTGGATCACAAATGGTGTGGCCAGCAGCAGCAGGGAGCTCATTGTTCCCCTGCACTCGGCACTGGTGAGGGCACACCTCGAGTGCTGTGTCCAGGTCTGGCCCTTCAGTTTGGGAAGGACGTTGAGGGTTCAGAGGAGGAACGAGACTGGAGAGGGGCTGGGAACACAAACCCTGTGAGGAACGGCTGAGGGAGCTGGGGGTGTTCAGCCTGGAGAAAAGGAGACACAGAGGTGACCTTACCATTCTACAACTGCTAAGAGGTGGTTGTGGTCAGGTGGGGTTGGTCTTTTCTCCCAGGTGAAGAGTGACAAGAGGACACAGCCTTAAGCTACACCGCAGGAAGTTTAGGTTGGACATCAAGAAAAAAACTCTTCCCTGGAAGAGTGATTGGGCACTGGAATTGTCTGCTCAGGGAGATGCTGGCATCACTGTCCCTGGAGGGTTTAATAAAGCCTGGATGTGGCACTCAGTGCCATGGCTGGGTTGTTGAGGAGGTGTTGGGTCATAGGTTGGACTTGATGGTCTCAAAGGGCTTTTCCAGCCTGGTTCATTCTGTGATTCTGTGGTTTTGAAAGTTATTTGAGTGAGAACTGGGGGAAGCAGTCCTCAAATGTGGGAGCAGCTACTCTGGGCAGGAGGGAGATGAGGGGTTTCCCCTGCAGAGTCGTTAATTATTTATGTTCCAGTGCTTGTCATTAGTGCTCGCTCTTGACTCGGGTTTCTCTTAAATCCAGATCAAAAACCCAAGTTCAAAACCTGCTCTGAGGGAATTTATTTAAACTTAAAAAAAATGTGAAACTACACAACAATTTTTTAGCAGTAACTACGTGCTTTTCCCTTCTCTCGTTTTTTCCTGCTGCTCCTTGATCAGAATTTGTGGTCCTTCTCACAGCTCTGGGTTCAAGACTTGACCCCAGGGCTCTGTCATTGCTCTGTCCCCAAAGGCCACCCTGAAGCCACTCAAGCCCATCTGGTAGAGGACACATTCCTTGTGTTCCTCAGTTCTGTGTGTAGTCCTTTACACGGGACAAAAAGAGGTGTAAAATTCATGTTCTGTCAGGAAGATAATGATGAACATCCTGTTTTCCCAGCTCTGAACCAGAGCTCGGAGCTGAGGGCAATGAATAACATGAATAAAATAAATAAATAAATAAGATATTATCTGAGCCACTGCTCCTCTGTGGCAGCAGGGACTGCAGCCAAAGCTTCACCTCAGTCGAGTGAAAAGGCTAAAATCCTCGAGGATTTGGGGAGAGAGGCTGCAGGATTTAGGCCTCAGATATTTTAATTTTCTCAGTTGCTACTTAAACAGAACTCTGGAGCACATATTTGGTGGGTGTGGGTAGCTGTGAGGGGTTAAATCCCTTTGTGTCCTTTGTGGTCCCATTTCTTTTCCATCTTGGGGTTCTCCGTGTGTTGGTTTTTGATAACAGTTTGGTTCTAAGCTTGAACTAAATGATCTTGTATTAATTACATCAGCCATCTTTAAAAAACAAACAAGTCAAGGGAAAAAATGAGCCCAGAGCACCCCAAACCTACTGGAGAATACGGAGATGTCCCAGAGACACAGAGCCCCTTGAGCCCAACTTTCCCCAAACCCCCCAATCCTTGGTGACCCAAGAACCCACACAGGCACCCTGTCCCTCAGAGCTCGGGGGTTAAAAAAGATAAATCAGCCCACAACGGCCCCCACAAAATTATCATTTGTCATAAATGTATAATTTATTATAGATACAATTGGCATAGTTATCATTTTATGTTACAGTTTATCATTGCAGGAGACTCTGCTGGTGGACACTAGAGAAGTCCAGGGTCTTTGCAAGCAGGAAGGTGGAGTGGAATTCCAAGAGGGAAGAGGCAGAAGGTGTTGGGAAGATGGTTCTGTGCCAGTGTAGGCTCTGGATTTAGTTCCTTCTCCCAGCCTGGGGGAGGAGAGCTGTTAAAAGAACATGAATTGTAAATTCCTGCCGAGAATACTGAGAATTCCTTTTCTCTTTAAGAAACAGGAGAAGGAAAAACCCAGAAGGGCCCCTCTGTAAATCTGAGCTAATGGGGAAGCTGCATTCCAGGAGCTGCAGATGTGCAGTTCCAGCCTGGGGATGGCATTGGGAACACCATCATCATCACTCCTGCCAGAGTTTTCCCTGCTCACAGTTCTCTTCTAGTGGTGATCAGGAAAAGAAACCCTCAGACAGGTTTGGGAGAAATCTGTTTAGTACCATCCTCCAGCTCCATGGGCTGAGCTTTCCATATGTTCTGACTCAGGCAGGCTCTGGAAATGGGAAGAGGCTGTGAGAGGATTTATCACAGTTAATTGGGAATATCCAAGCTCGCAAAACACTGGAAATGTTGGGGTTTTGCTCCTGAATCTTCTTTAGGTCCAATATAATTTGGTTTTTACACCAAACTGCCTCTTTTGTGTCACTGAGTATTCAGGAGGAGGCATCGCTGCCCTGAAAGTGATTTATTTAATGCCATTTAATGGATTGCAAATGAATTATTTTTTTCCATGGGGTCTTGAGGTCCTTTTGAAGCCTGAAGTGAATTAAATCAGCTCTCAGAAATGCCTTTCCCTCTTCACCCCCAGAGAAACCCATCTGAGCAGCAGCAGAGCAGGTTTCTATTCCGGCTTCTGCCTCCCAGGAAGAAAAAGATCCGATGTTCAGCCGTGCTCCCTGGGAAGATCTGCAGAACGGGTGTCCCGTGGTGCCAGTGTGCTGCAGGATCAAAGGAATTTTCCACATGGATCAAAGCACGAGGAAGTCTTGACCCCACGGTGCAGATTGAGGCTTTCAGCCCTCCTTAATTAATGATGGAGATAAAAGATGGGATGAGAGATCCATTTAAGCAAGAGGAAGTAATTAGTCAGAGAAATCAGGGAGTGTCCTGAGTGGGAAGGGATCCACAGGGATCATCAAGGTCAAGCTCCAATTAAACCAAAGGCACTGACAAAAAGGTGTTGCCACAGCTGGAATTCTGGTTTAGGGAGGAGCCTTCTCTTTCTAGAGCAGTTGAAAAAGAAGTTAGGAAAATTTGGAATTCTGATGGCATTCAGAATGAAATGTGGTGATTCAGGGAATGCCTTCCAGCACTTGGAGATATCCAGGGGGAGAGGAAAAGTGTGTGTGTTTTGGCACTGATAATGCCCTGTGGGTGTCTGACCTTCTTCAAAAGGGCTAAAAATGTTTAAATTTGTTGAAAAAATTGCTGAGCTCCCTGAGCTGGCAGCTTGCAGTGCTGATGTTCTCCCCGAGGTGTTGGGGAGCAGTGGCAGGGAATGCTGGGACCATCCCCAACCCTGCAAGTTGGGAATTGCCATTTTCGAATTTTCCAGGCTGACTCAGGGATTGGGCAGGGGACAAAAGGAATGCTGAGATGTCACTGTCAGCCACAAACCTTTTACACAGAGAATTTGGGGCTTGCGGGGAGGGAGAGGGAAAATCCCAGTCTCTGGAGCACCAAGTGCTGCTGTTTCATATCAGCCTTTTCCTGACCAGTGCCAGGGCTTGGTTTGATTTCTAAACCTGCAAAGGAAATGTGTCCTGTAGTCTGTACAGATCCCTGACATTCAGTCCTGAGAATCTGTTCCCAAATTGTCCCTTCAGAGACTGTAAGTTTTAAAAATTCCACCTCCTTCGCAGTGTGGAACAAGGCTGGGGGTTTTCCTTGCTCCTCAAACAACCCCTGCTCTCCCGAGGATCTCCTGCCCCTCCTAATATGTTTCTCTTGCGCTTCAGAACTTGGGTTTGCTCCAGGAGTGTGTTCCCTGGGACTTTGGTGGGGTGGAAATGTTGTGGGGTTTTCTGACACGGATTTCTCTTGGGTTATTGCCTCAGGGTACAAGGGACAAGACTTTGTCACCTCCTGTCTCATTTTGCTGGGAAGATCATCCCCACTGCCAACAACTGGGGTTCAGGATTTACTAAAGTCAGGTTTATCAACCTTACACTGAATTAAACAAACCTGAGTGTCCCTGCATTTGTTCATCGCGGGGTTTCCAGAGCTGGAAAGCTTCCTTTGCCCAGGGAGGTGTCCCATGGCAGGGGCTGGAACGAGAGGATCTCTAAGGTCCCTTCCAACCCAAACCAGTCCATGATTCCATGAAATTCCTGTGCACAGACAGGGCTCCTGAGCCTTTGGAATAAGAGCCCCTAATTCCAGTTATGGTCCTGTCCACATTTCTGGAGTCAGGGCAACACCACAGGACATAGAATCATCATCAGATCCCAGGTTTGGGTTGGGAAGGAAGGACCTCAAAGCCCATCCGGTGCCACTCCTGCCATGGGCAGGACACCTCCCACTGTCCCAGGTGGCTCAAGCCTGGCCTTGGACACTGCCAGGGATCCTGGGGCAGCCACAGCTGCTCTGGGAATTCCATCCCAGCCCCTCCCCACCCTCTCAGGGAACCATTCCTTCCCAATATCCCATCCCACCCTTCCCTCTGGCAGTGGGAAGCCATTCTCTGTGTCCTGTCCCTCCAGCCCTTGTCCCCAGTCCCTCTCCAGCTCTCCTGGTGCCCCTTCCGACATCTACAACACCCCTTCAGGCCTCTGAGCTCTCCCTGGATCCTCCTCTTCTCCAGCCTGCAGGACCCAGCCTATGGAAGTCCCAGGGATGGGCCCAGAGCACACGGCCCTGGGCTTTTGGACTTGTGGAAAACCTGAACACATCGCAGGGTTCCTGTGCAGTCCCATTTGGAGCTGGGAAATCAGGACAGGGAGTGCAGAAGGCAGAGCTGCCATTTCCTGTAGCCCTTCGAGCGCGACATATGCGATGCCTCGCGAAGGAAAAGCGATCCCAACTGTTGTGTTGAATTTGTTCTGTTTCATAACTGCTTGTGGTTCCAGTAAAACCCATTTGCCAGCAGAGCCGAGCAGAGGGAGCAGGGAGGAGGAGAGGAAGCAAAGTGGCTCCACGGAGCTGGAATTTGCATAATCAGGCAAAGCAGAATAAAATGCTTTGCAGCACGGCTCGTTTGCATAATGCCAGCCCAGGGGGGTGGCACTGGGGAGGGATGGGGAGGAACCCCAAGCTGGGGGGGTCCCACTGCCCCAAAATCTGCTGGGATCCTGTTCCCATCAGGAGCCATCAGCCAGGAGGTGAAGTGACCCAAAGATGGGTTTGTTTTTACCACTGGTGTGCCTGCCTGAGGAAGGAGGGAAGAGCAGCTCTGCAGGAGAATAACTCTCAAATAATAAAAGTATTTGGGACTTTTGCATCTCTTATTGATGAGAAGCCCTGTCACTGAGCAGGAATGTGGGAGAGGCTCTCATCCATGGATTTTTTTAAGGAAAGAGGCATTTTTCCAGCTGGCTCATTACTGGTTCATGACTTGGCCACACCCAGTGGTGGCTCAGGACAGGTGGCTGGAGGTGACCAAGTGTGGCCCAGGCATAAGTGCTCCAGTCCCAAACACCAAACTGGCTCCAGAACCAGAATCAGGGGCTGGAAAGCTCAGGAATTTTATGTGGAAGAGGAAATGGATGGCACAGAGAGTGTTGGTGCATCTCTGTAATGCTGATTCTTAGGAAAAAAGCAACCCCCCACTGTGCTGCATTTTCAGCAGGCCTTGCTCACCCAGAAATCAAAACAAAGGACCAAAAATACAATTTTTTAAATTTGCATTTAATAATACCATATTTTTTCTCTTGAAAGAATGTTTATTTATTCAAAAAAAATGAGCTCAGCATTTGCAGCCTAAAGAGATTACACCTCATGAAATTTTGAATATTTTCAATGTTGGAACAGAGAATAATTATGAAAAATAAAATCCCATCAAGAAAAAACCCATAATGCTGCAAAGAATTTGACTCAGAATCAATAACTTAGGCTCAGTTTTGTATCTAGCCTGGTTTCTTTGTGGTATCCACATGTTGCTTGGAATATTCATTTTGTGGGATGAGGAGTTGGATTGCGATTATTAAAGACAACATTTAAAAATCAGGGCATTATTTTGGTACCTTCTAATGATTGATTCTAAAGATGTTGAGGGGGAAAAACATCCCAAATCATCTGAACATCCCGAATTGTCTGAACGTCCCAAATCCTCTGAACATCTCAATTTATCTGAATATTCCAAATCATCTGAACATCCCGAATCGTCTGAACATCCAAAGTCATATGAATATCCCTATTTATCCGAATATCCCAATTTATCTGAATATCCCAATTCATCTGAACATCCCAAATGGTCTGAACATCCCAAATCATCTGAACATCTCAATTTATCTGAACATCCCAGTTCATCTGAACATCCCTCAGGGAAGGATGGCATCAATTAACTCAGAATTAACAGGTGAATTTTGCACATCCCAAGGTTGTGAGAGCAACAGGGTCAAAAAATCAGGATCAAACAAACTCAGTCCTTTTTTATTATCTTCTCTGCTCCTGCACCTTATATGAACAGCAACAAAAACAAACTCTGAAGGTTTTTAAGGGATCTGCGGTGGTTCCTAAAGTTTTGATTAGAGCTCCCAGGGCCCAGGTGTTCCATTCCTGCCCTATGGCTCATTCCCAGCCTATCCCATGGCACACAGGGATCCCATCCATGCCAGCACGTGACCCTAATCAGGTCAGACACGAAGCCCAGGCAGAGCACAGCTGGTTTGCAAATTAATCACAGCCGAGCAGAGCCTGCCTTGTGACACAGGCAGCATCCTGCAGCTGGTGACAGCAGGGAGTTCAAGCCCTGGGATCCCAGGGGCTGCACTGCTCCTTCCAGGGCCGAGGTTTGGGATCAGAGTCAGGGAATCCTGGGATGGTTTGGGTGAGAAGGAATGTTAAATCCCATCCAGTGCCACCCCTGCCCTGGCAGGGACGCTTCTCACTGTCCCAGGTGCTCCAAGCCCCATCCAGCCTGGCCTTGGGCACTGCCAGGGATCCAGGGTGGGACAGATGAGGAATGCCATGGCTGACTCACAATTAAAAGGCAACTACCATGGATATAGGTTAGGAGAAGTTTTGTAGATTTATAGTTATGTTTTACCTCCCTTGTGTTGTTATCAGGGGTGGCCTGGGTTTGGGACATTTGGGAAGGTTGGCTTATTACCATGGCAACAGCTGACCTCCAATCAAGGTGTCAGGAAGTGACCTCCACCTCTGGACAGCGAAGAAGGAGTCGATGGATAGAACTTTGGGAGGGGCTAAAGGGTTGAAAGGCAAAACCTCCATCCTGTGGGTGAGCACATGGTGGGGAAAATCCTTTGCTCCCAGCACCATAATATTTTCTCTATTCAGTCTCCTGTTGTATTTTTTTTAATAAACCTTTTAAATTCTGGGAAGTGAGTATCATTTTTCTCACAAGGGGCAGCCACAGCTTCCCTGGGAATTCCATCCCAGCCCCTCCTCACCCTCATAGGAACGGATTTCCCATCTAACCTTGCCCTGCTTCCCTGTAAAGCCATTTCCCCCTGTCCTGCCATGGGTTACATGTCAAAAAAGCCCAGCTGCTTTCTAAGTGCCTCTGATATTTGGTGGAAATCACTCTCTGAATCCACACAAATATTTGATTTTTCTCTTAAAAATATAAAAGCAATTGTCTAGGTCATGTTCCTTTTTATTGCTGTTTATTCACTGTGCAAATCTAGAAATTCATGATCATTTCACCAGGAAAAAACCTTGGATTGATAAGAAAGCCACACTTCAGAGAGCTTCATCCACTTCACGTTGGCAACAAGTGCTGGAGTGAGCACTTCCCTTCCAGTCTGGAGATGCTGCTTGATAAAAGCCTATGATTCACTTTACACAAGTTCTCCATTAATTTCCTACAGGGAGAATTTGGGCTTGCATCCTTCACAAACTCTGCTGTAACCTCGGAGAACATCTTGTTCCAGATGAATGTTTTAAGTTACAAAGAGCCTGGCGCTGGGAAGGGATGGGAAGAGCAGAGGGGCCCTGAACTCCTCCCTGATAGGGAGATTTGGGGTGTGGGGTGTGGGAACATGGCCAGGCTGAGCTGCAGGGTGGGCAGACCCTGGAAAATCATGGAAAATCATGGAATTCCAGCATGGTTTGGGTTGGAAGGGACCTAAAAGTCACCGAATTCCACCTCCATCCATGGGCAGGGACACCTCCCACCATCCCAGGTTTCTCCAAACCCTGTCCAATCTGTCCTTGGACACTTCCAGGGATCCCAGGGCAGCCACAACTGCTCTGGCACCCTGTGCCATCTGCCCAGAGGAGAGTGAATACAATGGTGATTAATCCCAAAAGTCAGAGTTTGTGTGTTTAACTACAGTCCATAAATTCCCCAAAGCCATTTAAATCAACACAACTCCCAAATGTGAAGTTGCCACCACTGGGTTTCATGTTTTGAGCATTTGAGGGTTCTCCCTCCACATTCTCAGGATTTTCTGTGTATCGGTGAAGGACCCGGAGCATTTGATGAGATGGAAGGAGGGTTTGGTGAGCTTTGAAGCAGCATTAACCTCTTGCATCTTTCCCACCTGTGAAAAGCAGCTGAAATATGAGCACAGAATCTTTGCAATTGCAGAAAAGAAACCCACCCAGGCTACAATTTCCTCTGACAGTGACATTGCCACCCTTATTTTTGAATTAAATTGGGGAAGCAGAACTGAGTTTCAATGCAGAGCAGGTGTAGACCTGATTTCTGTTATTCCCATAAGGAGTTTAAAAGCTCTGTTATGAACACTCTGTTCCCACATCCAAAAGCTTGGACTTACCAACCTCCCGCTAATTAAACCCAATTAATACAATTCCCTTTTTGTATGGGAACAGCAAAGAGAATGGAAATAAAAGGTGGGGTTGATGTCAGTGGGAGAGGATCAGTTCCAGAAGGGTCAGAGTTACCTCATGGGAGTTCCATCTGGTGACTTCAGGAATCAAACAGATCGTTTTTATTGGGATTTCTTTGTTTATTCACTGGTGAATTGGATCAGATGAATAAATTCCAAGACACAGCCAGAAACTGTTGGTGGTGAACACAGAATTGCTCTGGGAAAAAGGCAGGAAACCCAAAAAAAGCCCAGTTATGGCCCAACTGTGCAGATTTAGCTGCAATTATGTCACTTTTGGTCTCAACTGCAGGGGAAAATGAAAGAAAAATCTCGTGTTTCCTTCCTTCTAGGGAAATAATGGAATGCAGATACGAAAATGCAATTTATAGAGACACTCACTTCAAAATGCTCTGCGG
Source organism: Anomalospiza imberbis (assembly GCF_031753505.1). NCBI lineage: Eukaryota > Metazoa > Chordata > Aves > Passeriformes > Viduidae > Anomalospiza > Anomalospiza imberbis. The sequence continues at coordinate 3,571,316 of NC_089708.1, forward strand.
CAGATGTTGTCTGATTTGTGTTTATGCAACTACAGCAAGGAATTCTTTTGTCCAAATTGGAATTTTGTTGTTTGCTCCTTGTTTGAATCTGGCATAATCCAAGTGCTGGGGTATAAAATGATCCAGGGAAAAACGTTGCTCCCAAGGCAATGTCTGGGTTAGGATTTTTCAATGTCAGATTGTTTTTTAAGCTACATTTGAAAGGAGAATATTCTTTCAGAGCTTTAGTTTTTATCCCTTCTCAGATGCTCCTGGTGAGCCCCTGATCTCCCATTTGATTGCAGTGAATTTCTGGAAAATAAAGAGAAAATCACAAGTTTGGTGAGTGGGAGTGGGAGTGGTTCCCTGATCCCAAACTCCAGTGCCACACCAGGAGAAGAGGGCAGGGAGGGTCCAGGAGCTCAGTGAGGAGGAGGAGCAGCTTGTGCAGCTCATCTGGGGGATCACCTCACACGTGGCTGCTGAAAAATCAATGGAATTCATAACCCAGCACTGCATCCCCCAGATTTCCCTTGACTTTCTCTTGGTTTTCCCTTAATTTTCCTTTGGTTTTCCCTTGATTTTTCCTTAATTTTCCCTTGATTATCCTTAATTTTCCCTTGATTTTCTCTTGGCTTTCCCTTGATTTTCCCTTGGTTTTCCCTTGATTCTCCCTTGGTTTTCTCTTAATTTTCCCTTGATTTTTCCTTAATTTTGCTTTTATTTTTCCTTGATTTTTCCTTGATGTTCCCTTGATTTCTCCTGCTTTTCCCTTGATTTCCCCTTGATTTTCCCTTCATTTTTCCTTAATTTTCCCTTGCTTTTTCCTTGGTTTCTCCTTGGTTTTCCCCTGGTTTCCCCTTGATTTCCCCTTGATTTCCCCCTGATTTCCCCTTTTGCCGTGGTTTTCCTGCGCCCTTGGAGCAGACTCCAGCTGCAGGATGCCTGCTTCCGAGGGCACTCTCAGCACACTCAGCAGGTTCATTCCAGGTGGGAAAGTTTGGGATTTGCAGCTGTTCCAGCCAAGCACACCAGGCTGGAAAAGCTCCCCGGAAATTTCCTTGTAGGGTTTCTGCCCTCACCTGCTCCTGACCCCACACACAAATCCCCACAGAGCCTTCCATTTGATGCTTTCATCTGTTTTTAGCTTCCAGACTCCAGCTGGAGTGATGTCGCCCTTGGCAAAACAAGGATTTGAAGGAGATCCTATACAAGCATATCGGAGTTTGAAGGGGTGCAGAGGGAAGCAAAACCAAGTGAATTTAAATTTGCCTCTGGAAATGGAAGGGGATTGAGGTTTCACAAGGAGCTGTGTCCTGGAATTCACTTAGAGGGCTATCCAGAGGGAAAATGCCCAGGGAGATCCCTGACCTGGTTGCATTTATAGGACAGGAGGCAGTGGAGCAAATACTTGCATTTAGCCAATATATTTATATATAAGATACAGGAATATATATATTATACACATGAAATTATATTTATATCACATAGATATGAAATGATACCTATTCCAGCATATATCCTACATATTAAATGGCATATTCTATGTTTAATATGCAAAATTGCAGGGGCAGGATTGCTGTGGGGGCTGTTGAAAGTCCAGTTTATGGATAAACCACTCCTTCCTGTGGAGAAATGGGAATTAAACTGGAAATTCCCTCCAGGACAGCTTCCCTGGCATCCCACAGGTGCCAGAGGGAGCTGAGGGTGACAAGGACTCCAAACCCAAGGAACTTTGTGCCACTTGTGGTGTGGCACAGGGACAGCCTGAGCTCCTGGGAATTGTTGCTGATTCCTCAGAGGCACCAAAGAAGCTGAGGAGATAATTCCCTGTGAATGATCAGGGAATGGGATTGCAGGAATCTTTCTGACTTTTTCAAAACCCTTCATCAAAGAGGATTTTTTTTTCCTTCCCTCATTAAGTTATTTAAATAAATTACCTGGAGCTTTTTAGGCAGGGCCCGAAGTTGTGTCTGGCTTCAGACAGAGGCAGTGCCTGGAGGGAAATAATCTGATTATTGAAGTTAATTCTTTCCACTCCCTTGCCCCGGTTTGTCCCCAGTTCTACCAGTGCTGGAGCCATTTGTCCCTTCAGGGAGGGCTGGGAGTGATCCTTTCTCATCCCCCTGGAACATAGGAACAGCAGGAGGGGGAATGTCTGGGGGTAAAACCAGCTGTGGCTTCCCAAAATTAAAAAAAAAACAAAAAATCAAAAACAAAAACAAAAACAAAAAAAAAAAAAAAAAAAAAAAAAAAAAAAAAGGGAGCTGTTATGTGTGAGTGGAGCTCAGGCGTGGATTTGGAATGAGGGAATTTGCTCGTTTCCAGTCCAGCACACAAAGCCTTTCCTAGTCAGCAATAAATGAAATATGAGGCTTTGCTGTACCTTCGTCTGCCACGGCGGCTCAGCACCAGGAACAGCTCCTGCTCCTGGCCTGTGGAATATTTAACAAATTCCATATGGTAATTGTGTTCAATCATTTAGACAGCAACACTGAGGGGGGATGAAGTCCAGACAGCTCCATAAAGGCTTTGCATGCTCTGATTTGCTTTAAAAATGAGAATTTGTCAGGTCTCACACAAACTGAACGTCAGCTCCTGGGCTGACAGGAAACTTGGGATGCTCCGGATTAAGGACAACTCCCTGCTCATCAAGGAGGGCAGGAAAAGCATCCCAGAGACCTCAAATTTCACTTCAAAGCCCAAAGAATAATGGAACCTTTCGAGAAGCTGACAGGAAACATTTAAAACAAAAGCTTTCTGTGGTTTTTTTGCAGCTTATGTAACATAAAATCATTCCTTGGAGCTCATGACTCTGAGATAGCTTCAAGATCCAGAGCACCAGGGGGTAAAAGGAATGTATTTTCAAAGGACAGCTGCGTGATTAATGAGGATATTTGGGGTTATTATTCAAAGAGGTCTGGATTTTTGGTGGGGATGCAAAATCTTAAGCCCAAGGACGTAAAGTCAGTGACCAAGGCTGAAGTCTGGGAGGTCAGGATGTCTCACAGAAGAATAAGAACAAGTAAATTTTAACCTAAACCCGTTTCTAACCCACTTCAGGTGTGTTTTGTGCTGGGTGTGGTTTCTCAACCGTGGTTTACAGAAGCACAACCCTGGGTTAAATTTCAGTTCCATTTTCTCCCTGCTCCCTTCTCTGCAATCCTTTCACCTTCCCTGTTGACAAACTGGAGATGAAATGGGCTGAAGCAAAGTGTTTTAAATCAACATAGCATTGAACAGCTGAGTTAAAAGGGAATTATTTGAGGGTTAATGAAGTTTAACCAGTCCTGGTGCCTCACTCACCTGGATCAGGCTCACCTGGCAGATTTGGCACAGGCAGGACCTACAAAAATAATCACAATGATCACCCCCATCTGCTGCCTCTTTTGAAATATTTTAACAGCACTTTGATGCCTTTAACTCAAGGATTTGAAAATGCTAATGCTAACAGTAAATAACTATAAAAGAATTAAATAAGTGACCAAAGACAGACTGGGGGAACTCCCAAAACTTTGAATCCCAAAATGCAACTTTTTTAATTTTTTCTGATTCTGAGCTTGCCTTGCTCTCCCTGCCCTGGTGCAGAGTTTCTCTGGGAATGTCTGGAGCTGGGAATGTCTGGGAATCGCTCAGCTGGATTAACTCCTCAGCTCCCAAGAGCTGGGAAAGAAGGGGTTTTCAGGTATAATCAGAAGTGCAAACTCTGAGGGGCAGTGACTGTATATGCAAATTTAAACTGCTCCCAGGTGAGGACAAAAGTGCAGTAGGAGGCTTCTGGAAAAGCAGGAAGTCACCATGAGCCCTTCCAAAAATCACCTTCACCAGGACACAGGTTCTGCTCAGTTCTGCTCTTCCCACAAGATGTTTTTGCTGCTTTTTCATGATCTGGTGACTCCCAGCTGAAGTGGACCAGTCTCCTCTCAGTTTTTGCACAGTGCTGACTCTGCTCCTGGAGGAGAAATTCTGAAATCCCTCTCCACCTGCAGCACCATTGAACTTTCCAGAACAAACTGTGCCAAAGGGTTGGTGGGCAAGCCAGAGACTTGAAAAAAACTGCATTTGGCTTGGACTGGGCACAATCTTCCTCTTCTCTGCCAGTAAATCAAAGAGCTTTTGTCAATAATTGTACAGCATTGTGGAATAAAATAAGTGCATTTTTGCAGTTTTAGTTGTTTATGACAATGCTGGGGTAAAGAAAAGGCTTAATTTGGCTTCCAGATACAAAATGGGAGAAGTGAGCACGTTGTTTTCACTGTGGGTTGCAGAACAAGAATGAGCAACAAGGCCACTTTGGGTGGAAGAGTGTCCAGCTGGAAACGTGGTTGCCCGCTGCTCTTTGCCCCCTCCTCGCTCCTGCAGCTCCGCCTGCAGCCCACTTAGACCAGGGACAGCGCGGAGGGAGCAGCCGCAGCTGTGCCAGGGAGCTTTAGCTCAGGTTTTAGGGAAAGGTTTGTCACAGGGAGGACTGTAAAGCATTAGAAGTGGTGAGTCCCCATTCCTGGAACTGTTCAAAACCCGCGGGGATGTGGCATTTGGGGATGTGGTTTAGTGGTGGCCTTGATGGTGCTGGGGTGGTGGATGTGATCATCCCAGAGGGATTTTCCAGCATTGTTTTCATGATCATGTGCTGGGATTGCTCCTCCTCAGTGAACCCTAGGGTTCCTGAAGCTGGGACTTCATCGAGTCCCAATGTGGCACCTCACTTTTTAAATAATTTTGCTCCCAGTCCTGCTGTGAACCCATGAAACCCCAGCACTGTAATCCTCAGCTCCTCAGGGCTGCCAAAGCTCTGTCACACAGCTCAAAACTGCTCTATCTGCAGGTTGCAATCATTTAATGGAAATAATTATTACTGGTGCTGAGGCCCAGAGAACTTTGTAGGGAAGGGCTTGATAATTTTCTTTCCTTATGAAGAAGAGTCCAAGACACAGACAGGAAATGGCCCAAATTAGATTGCTGTCCACTTACAACCAGAAACACGCCCAGAATTGTTAAAGAGTTGGCTTGAGCGCCTTGCACTTAAGGAAATGACTGGATCTGTCTGGGACAAACCCTGACCAGTTTCCTGAATGGCCAATTCATTACCCAGCAAAGTGCTCTGTAGGAGCGAGGGTGGGTAGGACGGTCAGGACGGACGGGAGATCTCTGCAGCCAGGTCTTGGAACTTGTGGTGTATTGCAAAGGGCGTGGGTGCAGGGCCCTGCTTGGAGCTGCCAGCCACAGCTCGGAGCAGGCCCGAAAGAGAGAGCTGAAAGAGCAAGAGAGCAAGAGAGCAAGAGAGAGAGGTTCTCGTTACAATACAATAAATCTTCTTCTGTGCTGAATATTTTAATTTTCACTAACTAAGCTGGCACAAGATACAAATCCTATAGCATTTACATACAGCCTATAAGAATCATGACATTACCATTCTGTGTTACATTTTAAAACCTAAAAACTACTCTTTGGACCCCTTCTGCCAAGCTGGTAGGGTCTGCTCTGCCCTTGGAGCTGTCTGCAAGCAGAGGATATTGTTTCATCAAAGGGGATTACCTTCAGCCAGCCATACCATTGTTTTCCAGTTGTTCAGTAACCAAGGCTTGGTATCTCAAAGCTTGCTTTGATTTCAATCTCCTTTATAGCCTCTATATTCTCAAAATCTTTTGCCAAGCAATCATATTTACAAGGCTTTCCTGTTTCATCTTCCCCAGCAGTGCTCAATTTTATATTGTGGGGTTTGGCTGTTCAGGCCAATTCTGCCCTAGCATGAAAACAACAATTAGTATAAAAATAATAACAATAAAAACAACAAAACAACAACAACAACAGGAATCTGGGTTTGCTGTGTTTATATCATGTCTGGGTTTGTCACCTTGCGCCTCTGTACATCTGTAGCATCACAAATTCTTCAGGAGCATCGGCAGCAACGTGCCTGGTGTGGAAGGAGAAGAATCCCAGAGAACTGGGGAAAACTGCTGTATTTTGAAACTGCATTGGAAAATTTATTGTGGATTCTCAAAAAGTCAGGGAGGAATACAAGTGGTCCAAGACTGGTTGGAAATGTTGAATAGTGTTGGAGTTACCTCCCTCATTAATGATACCTGTGCTTTGGGTTTCACAGCTGCACTGCTCCAGAGCTCCTGTGCTCCTCTCCGGTGTTCAGACTCATTTTCTCTACTCTGATGCCAGACCTTAAAGTCAAATCCAAGAGCTCAAAGCCAGTCCTCTCCTGGATTTTTGGGCAAGAGTTCACTCCAGGGTAAGCCAGGCAGTTTATGTCACACTAAATGTCACTGCCAGAAGAGGAACTCGCACATCCCCTGGAAATGCAGATTTTTATCAATCACTCAGCTGGGGATGAAAAGCCTGGAGCTCTTCCTGATGGGTGTGCCTGGAGTTCTTCAAAATGTACAACTGGGATGCATGGAATGGAGTGGTGTAAAATAGAATCATGGAACTCAAAAATAATTTGGGTTGGAGAGACCTTAAATACCATCCAGTCCCAGCCCTGCCATGGGCAGGGGCACCTCCCACTGAAGAACCTTCCAGTGCACCCAGACTCCAGGGGTGCCAATTTTATTCATTAAATAAATGTTTGCAGGGCTCTGAGTCAGGACTCCTGGATGGATATGGGATAATACAACAATAATTTGTACTCACCGTGACACTGGCAACAAAACTAAGGTAAAACACCTGAACAAAGCCCAGTTTTGAGCCCCAAAGGAATAACTGGTTTTGGGCTCTCAAAAATACCATCCCAACATACTCTGAGGGCAAGCACTGAACTGCTCACTTATTATAGAGCATTAGTCACTCCAGCACACCTCCAACCTCGCTTTTTGTTCTTTTCATTTCTTCTGCACAAGCTTATTTTTAGAGGGCTGCACTCAGATTCATGCGCAGCAATGCAGCCTAAAATATCAACCTTTAAATTAATTCTATTTCCCCCCAGCCCCCCTTCTCCAGCAAAACAACTAAAATTACACTGCCTGGCGGATCCCAGGCTCTGCCTCTCCCCACCCTCTGCTTTTCATGGAGGAAAAATCACTGCAGTCCACGTGCAGCGGCTCGGCCGAGCCAATTCCACCTGAAGGTGTTGGAAAAGTCTCTGTGGCTCTCATTTCTACTGAGCTCCCAAGTTTGGGAACAATTCCTCTGGATGAATGGCTGGAAACGTGAGGGGGACCTGAAGGGGTTCAGTCCTGGAGGTTAAGGCTGTCTGGGATCTCTTCTGGTGGCCCCAGTTCTGGGGCACCTTTTCCACTGGGTTTTGGAGATCTCTGGGTGTTCTCTGCTGGTGCAGCTTTTTGGAAACTCTCCTGAGTTCCCTGCAGTTGAAACCTGTGATTAATGTGGTGTTGATCAGTTGCCAATCACGCTAATTATGGATAAATTTCAACCTGGGAAATGCCAGGATAAGCCAAAGGACAAGACCAGCAGCACGCAGTTGGAGATGTGGACTGATGTCTCTCCTGATATTCGGACCACAGCACTCTGAGTTCCCAGAGGAGGATCCAGTCTCTTGAGCTCTGGGCAGATATGGAGGCACAATTCTGTTTTTCCTGAATTTGTGTGCTGGAAACACTTCATGCTCCCAACCAGACAGAAAACCCGAGATTTTAACCCCAAATTTCTGCAAGAACCTTCTTAGAAGAGGCTCTGCTTGTCCTGGGAATATTTCCCTGTGTCAGCTCACTCTGTACTTCAATATAAAACAATAAAATTGTTTTTTGGGCTGTGGCTGCCACACAAACCTGTCCTGGTACAGAATCAGGGGCACCAGGATTTGGGGTGTGGAAGAGCACCCAGAGAGTCACCAAAGGGCTTACTGGGTATCCACCCCTGGGACATCACTGGAATTCCTGCAATGTCTCTTTGGATGTCATAACAGGTTAAAACCAGTTTCCTGCTCACTTTTAGACATTGTCCAGGGAAAGTTATGTCCTGATCCAAGGAAGTTATTTGTTCCTCTCCCCTGTTCTATGCAGGATTATTTATCCTGGATCATATCCCACCATCCCATATCACTTTTTCCCCCATGAGGTTCTGTAGGCCCCACTCTCCATCATTCCTTGTCTCAGCTTTAATGATTGGTGATTTGATATCAATTAATCATTGATGATTTAATATCTTGCTTGGCTAACTGGCATTATCCTGGTGTTCCATCCTTCACCCTTGATTGATTTGATTGACCCTGAGGAGCATTTAGATAAGGCAGGTGACAGTGACAAGGCAGGTGGCAGGAAGAGGACCTTCACTGAAATGTTTGCTGGGCACTCTGAGCCATGTGGGAGTGCTGGAATGAGATCCCTGGGGCACTCCAAGCTCTGATCCCGTGGATGGATGTGATCAGACCCTCAGGCCAGGAAAAGTCATCTCCTGATGTTCATGTCAAGAAGGAACTAGCACCTGCAGCTGCCCAGGAGCCACTTTTGCAAAGCCAGGGCCTCCTTCCTGCACCTGGCCTGTTTCCCGTGGATTCTGTGGCCAGGGGACAATCCTGATGAACTTCCCTCTGCCATTCCCTGCTCCGTGTCACAAGTTCCAGCCCCTTGATTAAGCACTGATGGCTTTCTGTGAACCCACTCTCAAGGAATTAATACTTTTTAAAAATCCATAAAAAATACCAAGGTTAATTCCTTTCCTTTCCCAGCTGGTTCACTGCTGAGACCAAGAGGTCAAGGCAGAATCCCCCACTTTATTTTTTCCCATTGTGGAGCTAAGAGTGGATCCTACACAAATTATCTCTGCATTATCTCTATGTCTAATATATCTCCAGTGAGTTCTCTCTGTATCATGATGCTTTTAGGTTTTCCTACAGAATAACTCTGGTATTATGTGGTGTCACTGTATGAGTTTACTTGAAAGAAGTTGATTTATATCCTTTATTTATCAATTTATCCTCCCTTTCCAGCTCCATCATCATTTACCCAGGTGCTGGGAGTGCAATCCAACACCTCTGAGCACAGGAGATGCTCTGGAGGGGCTGGGGCTGCTTGAATTCCTTCCTGAGGTGTCTGGGTGCTGTGGGGCTGGGTGTGAACGTGGGAGGCTATGCCAGACTCCAGGCCCCGTTTGCAATAATTAAGTAGGTCACTGTCAGAGTAGGCAAAGAGAGTTTTTTGGGTGTTGAAAGGATGTAAAGTGAAGGAGATGGAACCAGCTATCTGTGCTCCTCTCTGGCACAACCGAGGCAGGATCCGGGCAGCTCCTGAGCTCCATCCCGTCCCTGATTGCCAAAATGCCACTGGAGAGAGGAACTGGTGCCACTGGAAAGAGGCACTGGTGCCACTGGAATTTTTGCCTGGTGTGGCCTCAGACAGAGCAGTGACCCCGAGCTGTCAGGGGAGGGAGCACGGCTGGGCTGCTTTGCCTTCCTACATCCTACACATCCCACCTCCTTCCCCCTCCCCACTCCAGCTCCCAGGGGCTTCTGGTTGTCCAGGGGAGCTGGGACAGGTTTATTGTCAGCTCTGACAGTGCTCCCTGGAATGAGGGCTGGATGCAGCCAGCACAGCATTCCAAGTGCCATCCTTCCTCCTCGGGATGGATGGGTGATGGAATTTAGGGATCCAGGCTGTCTGAGCCCCTGACCTTGTGTGGGTGATTCTATTCCTTCAGAAATCCCACTCCTCAGGGATCCGGGGTGTCTGAGCCCCTAATCCCACGTGGGTGATCTTATTCCTTCAGAAATCCCACTCCTCAGGGATCTGGGGTGTCTGAGCCACTGACCTTGCCTGGGTGATTCTATTCCTTCAGAAATCCCACTCCTCAGGGATCCGGGGTGTCTGAGCCACTGACCTTGCCTGGGTGATTCTATTCCTTCAGAAACCCTTCTCCTCAGCGATATGGGGTGTCTGAGCCCCTAACATCCCCTGGGTGATTCTATTCCTTCAGAGACCCGTCTGAAGTGGGGTAATAATGATGATTTTGGCCATGAAGTGCTGTGACAGTGACAGTGACAGGCTGTACTTGTGCTTCGGAGCTGGGAGAGAATTCCCACCCCTCTCATCAGGGCAGGCTCAGACAGGCAGCTGAACTTTAGGAGGAGACATTCCATCACCCCAGGGCTCAGCTGGTGGCAGGTGCAGGTGGTTGGATGTGCCAGGGAGTGGAGTGGGACAGCTCTGAGGACATGGCGAGACAGGATCATGGGGCAGAGGGAAAAGAGCCCCCAGTTAAAGAGGATTCTCCAATTAAAGCCCAGCTTGGAATGTGAAACCCTGCTCATGCTCCCCAGGAATATCAGATGCCACTGGGCTCCACCATGTGTTCCTTTTTTTTTTTTTTTTTCTTTCCCTTGGTTTTTTTCCCCTCTCCCAAAGCCTGCTGCCTGGTAACGGCAGTATTTTTGGGACTGATTCTTTTGCTAATTGCTCACCAGAAATAGCACCTAAGTTTGGCAGAGCTTTCAGGAGAAGAATGAAGGCTTTTCAGGGTGGGGGAGAAAATTCAGATATGCATAAAACTTGGAAAAAAAAAAAAAAAACTGGTTTCTTCGTCTTGCTGAAAATTCCCTGCTCAGACAGGGAATGTGCAGGGAATGTGATGCTGACAAGTGGGAAAGGGACCAGAAAAGTCGGGATGGTTTAAGGAGGTTAAAGTTGCAGCAATCATCTTCTCACACTTAAAAAGGAGTTGGGGTGGGAGCCAGAGGCTCTGCAGGAGCTGGTGGTGGGTCTCTCTCACCTGGGAAGCTCCCAGGGATGTTCCCAGATGTTCCTCTGCTAGGAACATGAGGCTGGGATGGTGAGGGATAGAGAGTGAAAGGAGGGAGCAAAGAGGGATGGGAGGTTTGGAATGCCTCCCCTGCTTGAGAACTGCTGTGCAGGGATGAAGGGGCCTGAGGAGAGGCTGGCCTGGGCTGTGGGGCTCGTTTCATCCAGAGCCACAACAGGGAACTCCGGGCACGGGAAATGTGGGATTTCTGTGCTTGCTGGACCTGCTGCAGGTCCAGCAGCTCCTGCTGGAACCGGGGATGTTCCTCACTCCACATCCTGGCTCACAGCCTGTCCTGCTTTGGGAGGGGATGCTGGGAGCTGCAGAGCTGTAAGGGAAGGGTCCCTTTTTTGTGAAGGAATTCCTCCCTGTGAGGGTGGGGAGGGGCTGGGATGGAATTCCCAGAGCAGCTGTGGCTGCCCCTGGATCCCTGGGAGTGCCCAAGACCAGGTTGGAGCACTCTGGGACAGTGAGAAGTGTCCCTGCCATGGCAGGGGTGGCACTGGATGGGCTTTGAGGTCCCTCCCCACCCAAACCACTGCAGGATCCCATAATTCTATAAATTACTAACCTGCACCTGTTTCTTTCTGGGTTTGTGTGAAAAACAAAAGCAACGATTACTCAGGGACCAAATCCCAGAGGTTTTCCTGGTGCTGGGGAGCAGCTTCTCCTGCTTTTCCTCACTGACTCCTGTAGTTAAATGAGCTGCAACATTAAAATTTTGATGTTTTCAGTGCTCCCTGATGGCCACCAGTCCTTCCAGGCCATGGAAGTGACAGCAGTGCTGGAACCCCTGGAATGCTGGAGGTGGCCACAGCAGCACCTGTTGTTGGCAACTCCTGGAAATAGATGGGATTAAACCTCCAGGCTTTTGTGTGAGCCCATCACTCAGCAGGGAATGCTATAATTATTTTGTACTGGAGGCTGATATAAAATGTGGCCATTTTTTATTTTTTTCTGACTCACATATTTTTTATGGCAACTGCAGAAAAAAGAAAGCAGATAATGCCCAGAGAGGGCAAGCTGGAAATGAACCAGCTCAACGCTGGAGCAGCTGAAAATGAACATTTACAGCAAAAATCAGGAGGAAAAGGAACAACTGGAGTTCTTGTTGTGTCGTGTTGTGCCTGAGAACAAATCAAAAGACCACAGAATTTGTCCAAGGGTCCCCTAATTAACGTGGCATCAAGTGGCACAATTCAGTCTTGAAGCCTTTTCTCATGTAAATTTTTTTCCCCTTAAAGTATTTTTTTCATCTCTGGATGTTTTTTTCCAAGGAAACTGGGATTATCCTGAGTGCCTCTCTTAGCAAGGCATGTTCCTGTTGGCAGCTCTTTGGATGGTGCTAATCCACCTCAGCAGCTGCTTTATTATTTCAGGTTGCTTCGAGGGTTAAATTTCCTCATTCACATGTTTTTGTTGTTATTTGTTGGACAAATAAAACCTCCAGAGAACAAGAACTCCTCCAATTATATCCTGGACACAACTGGAGAGTCCCTGTTCAGGAGGATTTGGAATTGCAGGCAGCCAGAAAACTCAAATGATGAGAAAAGCAGGGGAGGTTTTCCATAGATTTATCCTTTTCCCCCACCCTGCACTGACATTTCTAATCCTCAAGGGAAAAAAAAAAAAAAAAAAAAAAAAAAAAAAAAAGGGAAAAAAAAAAGGGGTTTTAAAGTGAAGGGAAAAAAACCCCACAAAACAACCAAATCCTGATATATTTTCCTGAAGCATCTTCTGTGTCTTCCAGCCCAGAAGAGTAAGAAAAACCCGTACTGGGAGAGGAAGATGGATTTTGAAGCAGTGACAGGGAAATACGTTAAGGATTTTTAATTAAAAACTGTAGTTTTTTATATTATTTGATTTTTTTTTAATCTGAAGATGTAAAACCCCAAATAAGACAACAAAACAAATAAAAAATCGTGAGGGGGTGGCTCCTGAACATGCATGGAGTGGTGCTTGTCAGATTATCTTCTGTGCACGTCGTCTGTGCAGATCTGATGGGGTTTTTCTGATTTACAGAGTTTCTGCTGCAGATTGGCCTTTGAAACTTCCAGGGCTTTCCAGCAGATCCAGGATCCCTGTGAGCATCTGCTCTAGGCTATTCTCATTTCATGAGAAGGAGTTTTTCGCAAATATGGCTGGGATGAGAAAAATAGAAAATGGAAAATCCTGTCCTGTCCCTGTGGTTTGGAAAGGGCCATCAGGTGGGGATGGCATTAATTTAAGAGTCTCTAATTAAGGAGGGATGGAATTAGGTTATGTCCATGGAATAATTGGGATGAGCTTGACTCTGAAGTCTGTTTTTTCTTGGAAGATTGGATATAATGGCAAGCCTGGTGATAAATCTGGCAAAAAATCCACGAATCTCAAAGGGCAGCTGCAGGATGTGCCAGGAGCACCTCTCCTGCCTTTTGGGACTACCTACAAACAGAGACAGACAAAATTAAGGGAATATAAAGCATTTCTATTTATTGAAGGGCCTTCAGGGACATTTAGGGCAGACAAAGCCCCACAGGGGCTACACCCAAAAACGGACGGCGGGTCACGGGTTTCACACTTTTGTGAGTTTGCTCCATTTGCATATTGGGGTTCATCTTCCAATTCCAGCTTCAGGTGATGAAGTCATTGACCCCAAGTTTGCTGCCCCCAACTCACTTTTGTTTCCATCTCTGGGGCCTGTGGCAGTGAGGTGTCCTTGGTTCCCAGCCTGGAGAGGAATTGTTGTGTCTGCCCAAAATGGGAAAGCAGCAGCTCACACTGAGTATGGAGATCAGAGTTCTGCACTAAAGAGCTGCAGGATTACAAATAGATGGAACATATAAAAGCTGAAATCCTAAGGCCTCACCTTGACCCAGTGTCAGTGCACTGACTGCCACACCCAAGGGATTTTGTGGAGCTGGGAGATCCTGCAGATAGGAAAAGGGAATTTCTGGAGGTGCAGGGACTGCTTGGATGCCTGAGTGCTCCGTGGTGATGCCAGTGCCAAATATTCTGGGCACAGGGAATGTCTGGAAGTGCTTGTTATAGATGAGTGTTGAGATGGTGGCGCTCACAATTAAGGGATGAACATTAGGTGTATGTTAAGAGAAGCTCTGTAGATGTGGGGTTATATTACTGTAATACATCCTCCTCCTCGCACTGTTATCACTGCGTGGCCTTGGTAGTCTGGGCATTTGGGGAGGGTTAACTTAATTACTGTGGGAACACCTGACCTCCAATCAAGGTGTAAGAAAGTGATCTCCACCCCTGGAGAGCAGGGAAGGAGCCGACTGACAGGACATTAGGAGGAGTTAGAAGTATAAAAGGCGGAGCATCCATTTTGAGGAGGAGCACATGGCTGGTAGTCACGGCGGCTTCCAGCACTGTGATTTTCCTTATTTAGTCCTTTTGTTGTTTTTTTTTTGTTAAAATTTAATAAACCATTGTGGCAAGCACATTTCTCTCTCTCTCTCAGGAGTTTTCATAAAGGTACACAGAGAGAAATGAAAGAGAAAACAATTTCTATTTCTGCTCCTTGTTTTTTCCTATGTGGAATGTGTTTGGAGAATTGTTTACCTAGAGTGATCGCTTGGTTGGATCATGGTGGATTGTTCCATGGTGGATTGGCCTGATGGCCAATCAAATCCACCTGTGTCTGGACTCTGGCGAACAGGGCCACGAGTTGTTGGTAGTTAGATATGATAGTTAGGGAAAGTAGCATGTAGTTTTGAGTATCCTCTTTTATATAGTATATTAATGTATCATAGCATAATTATAATAAAGAAATCATTCAGGCTTCTGAACTAAGTCAGACATCATCATTCTTCCCATTAGGTTTGCCAACATCTACAACTAACCATTAAAATTTTAAAAAGTGAGCGGTCGTTTCTCTCATCCTGGAGTGTCCAACAACACCATCCAGAGCTCCTGCTGGTCAGAGCAGGTGTTTGGGATGTTTTGTGCTCACACCAAAGGAGAGATGAGCTGAGCTGGGGCTCTGCCCTGGAGCCCTGGCTGTGCTGAGCAAGGAGCTGCCCGCAGAGGGGGTTGGGTTAAAATTCCCAAGGTTCTGGCATGCTGGGAAGCAGGGGGTAAACACTGCATGTTCTGCTCAGCTGCTGCTGAGGGCTGCAATTGTTTATGGTAAATTTGTCCCTTTTAATGAGGACACACTTTTAATGAGGCTGTGTTTGGGAGAAGGGTTCATCAGGCATTTCCCATTCCTGTCACAGCTCAGGAGGAGCTGGAATGGCTGAGGGGGCACAAAAGATCCTGGGCCTCTCTTCCAGGACATCTTGGGATCCTCCTCCACACAGGGCTGGGAGGGAAAATGGGAATTGATTCCATATTGCTGGGAGTGTTTGTGCCCAGGAAATCGATACGGGGGAGGAATGCAGGGAGTCAGAGGGGCAGCACCTCCCACCCAGGGCTGCAGCTGGCACAGAGGATCCTCCTGGGGCACTTTGGGGCAGACTGATG
This sequence comes from Anomalospiza imberbis, assembly GCF_031753505.1. Taxonomy (NCBI): domain Eukaryota; kingdom Metazoa; phylum Chordata; class Aves; order Passeriformes; family Viduidae; genus Anomalospiza; species Anomalospiza imberbis. Next base: position 3,586,457 of record NC_089708.1, read on the forward strand.
AATTTTGGGGTATTTACCCCAATCCCTGACTCCAAAGTGGGAAAAATCCCTTGGAAGGAGCCATGTAGGCACTGGTTTTAATCCAGTTTCAGCTAGAAAATTGCAGGTGGCAGATTTGGGGCGCAAAGTAGCGACCTGAGCACCCACTACCAGGATCCCTGTGCTGCCATGGTTTGTGGTTGTGCTGGGAGCAGTGCAGACTCTGGTGAGTCCAGTTACCATGGAAATGGAGGCTCCATGAGGAGGGTCCACTGGAGACAGAAAACATAGGAGAATTGGGCTGTTGTGGTGGAAAACACTGGGTTTGTACAGCGGCTCCGGGTGGATTTGGAAAAGCACCAGTATATTTTCCTTTTTTTATTATTGTTGTTCTTCTGACACCAAACCATGAGCCCACAGTGGCAGAAGCTGTAGAAACAGAGATCAAAGAGGTGGCCCTGACCCAAAAAAACCCAAAATGGACAAATTTGTGTCTCCCTGCACAAATACTCCCCTCAAATGATCCCATCTTGTTACTGAACCCATCCAACATGAGAACAAACACAGAAGAGGAAAATGGGATTGAGGGTGACCTCACCATCCCAACCACCTCCACCAGCCCTGAGCTCTGACCTGTGCCTCAAAACCCAACATTCCATGGGAATGTTGCCCTCTTTGCCAAATAATTTGCCACAAGAGCAGCCCCAGTCCCTGAGGTGGCTCGTGCAGAGCCCTGGGGGCTTTCGCAGGGGGTTTGCAAAACACGCCCAAGATGCCAGTAATTATCCCGATAATTATCCTGGTAATTATCCCCATAATCCCTCTCCTCTGCATCAGGTCACTGATGGAAAGCTTAAATTTACTCTGCAGTGCTGTCAAGTGCTGGAATCTTTGTGGCATTCTCAGCCATCTGGGCTGCTGTAAATCTCCCACCAGCGGAATTGTCCATCGGGAAATCCTGATTATTGCTCAGCCCTCCCTGATGAGACAGCAGCCCAGCTCCTGGCAGGTACAGCGCTCCGGGGAAGGTTAAGTGCAGGATCCTTGGGAAGATAAACAGAACAAAGCCACTTCCCCCAGCGATAATTTAATCTCCCTTGATTGCTGATTGATTGGATGGACACCCTAAAAACGTGGCACCTTCACAGCTCCTCCCATCCCTCACTTTAATTTGCACTCTCCCAAGTTTCAAACACGTTCTCAAGGTGACTCCATGGAATTTTTTTTTTCCCCTTTCCCTCTTCACACATGAGAAGCAGAGGAGTGATGGGAGGCCTGAAATGCAGCAAGTGCTAAACAGATTGGGATTTCTTTTTTGAAGCCATAATAGGGAAATGTTATTAGTGGGAAAATGAAATGCTTGACGTTGGCACTTTCGGCAGCACAGAGAAGCTTTGGGGGAGAAGATTCTTTGCAAGGTATTAATGTCACCTAATCAGCTTCTGCATGGAGACAGGGATGGCAGAAATCCTCCCAGGACCTTCCAGCTGGGGAGTTCAAAGTGCTTTTCACACAGAAAAGTTTCAGGAAGTCTTTTGAAAAGTGAAGATTTCTTAGGGGAATCCTGAGTTTTTAGGGAGAAGCTGAGGGAAGTTGTTCCTCTTCAAGGCAGGATTTAGTGTTATGTTGAATTTTAGGGCTGTTCTGAGATCCTGAGCAAGCCCAGTGGGTTTTGGGTGATGAAAGTGAGTGAGGTGTGGTGGGATTTTCATGGAAATTAGTCAAGGAATCCTGTCCTGGGGTTATCCCGAGAAATGAGGGGGAAAGGGATGTTCCAGACCCACTGACTGACGGAATGAGTCTGCCTGAGGAGGGTGGCACGGCGTCACTGGGTCATCCTGGGAAATCAGGAGAGGCTCCCATCCTTCTGGGAGGGAGGTGCAGCCATGGCACAGAGCAGAGAAATGGCACAGGAGGGTCAGGATGGACCTGCAGGAAGGATTTGGGCAGGAAAGTCAGGATTTGGGCAGGATTTGGGTGTAACAGCTGAGCTGGAATAGTTGCCCTGACCAACACACAGAGATAATAGAGAAATGACATTCATAAAAATGGTAAAAATGCTAATTTCAGACTAATGGTTGATTATAATTAATACTATTTTAATACTAAAAGTAGGAATTTGGGGAGCAAAATGAAGCATATTAAGTAAAATGGGCAAAATTAATTTGGGGAGATGTGTCTTGAGTGAGGATGGTGAATAAAATAAATAAACAACCCTTGAACAGGGTTTTAGTGCAAGTCAAGGCAGTTTTAGGGCTTTTGCAGCACAAACCACAACAGAAAACCCCAATTTCCCAAGGCCACCGTGTGATCCTGGGACAGAGGAGGTGTCCCTGGAGGGGATGGAAAAGGAGGGAGGTTTTTGCATTTGTAGGACTTTCATCTCCTCAGGCAACTCCTTTTCGCTCCTGCCTGCAATTATTGGAACCCAGGGAGTCTGGGGAGTCGTTTCCATGATCTTCTGAGCGATGTTTCCATGGGAGACAGATCCTGCACAGGTGAGGGAGTGGGGAAATCGCAGCCAGATGGGATTGGGATGGAATGCAAATATCTTCATAACATCAAAACTTGGAGTGTTTGAGCACCTGGGAGATGATGGAAAAATAATAACCCATTTTCCAGGGAAAACAACTTGATTTGCTTGGAGGCTGTGTCTGACTGGAGCAGGAATTGGAAAACCCAGTATTGGAAAACTCAGTTCTATCTCCAGCCCATCAGTGCTGCTCAGTTCATTGCAATTCCCATTTTCCTGTTCAGAAATGGTGCTACAGCCCCCAGGTTTCTTCATGTGGCACCTGAAGTGTAAAATTGTCATAATTTCTGTTTATTTTTGGAGTCACAGGTCACTGCCTGCCCCCTTCTCCCTGAAAACCCTCAAGGAAAGATGTTAAAATTCTGACTCCAACTAAATTCCTGCTATAAATATCACCAAGTCTGAAGAATTTGCCTCTCCTTCCTAAAAGAGCAGGGTAAATACAAATTTTGACATAGAAAAGGGAACATTTTCTTCCCTTTCTCAGGAGGGGTTTGATGTGTGCATTATGCTGCAGAGACAGGATTTCCCATGGAATGCTGGCCCAGAGCATTCCTGGAAAGCTCTGGATCACCAGGTGCTTCTGGTGGCTGAAAGATTCCCTTCCCTTCCCTTCCCTTCCCTTCCCTTCCCTTCCCTTCCCTTCCCTTCCCTTCCCTTCCCTTCCCTTCCCTTCCCTTCCCTTCCCTTCCCTTCCCTTCCCTTCCCTTCCCTTCCCTTCCCTTCCCTTCCCTTCCCTTCCCTTCCCTTCCCTTCCCTTCCCTTCCCTTCCCTTCCCTTCCCTTCCCTTCCCTTCCCTTCCCTTCCCTTCCCTTCCCTTCCCTTCCCTTCCCTTCCCTTCCCTTCCCTTCCCTTCCCTTCCCTTCCCTTCTTCTTCTGCCATGAGCAGGAAAATAACTTGGGAGGATTTTACCTTCCTGAGAATCTGTTCCCAAATTGTCCCATCAGAGACTCTTTAAGTTTTAAAAATTCCACATTTTTCCTCTTTTTGTGTGTTTGTTCAATGTATAGCAGAGTAAGAGCCTCGGTGCTGGACCCTGATGAAGGGGTTTGGGGTGTGGGGCTGCAGCTGGGCTGGGAATTGGCTCCGTTTCGGCTTTTGGGCCAGGAGAGAGCAAAGGGAGAGGGGGTCCCTGGAGCCAGATGTGCTGGGTCATCCTAAAGCCAGATGTGCTGTGTCATCCCTGAGCCAGATGTGTTGTGTCAGGCCTGAGCCAGATATGCTGTGTCAGTCTTGAATCCAGATGTGCCAGGTCACCCCCAAGCCAGATGTGCCACGTCATCCCTACGCCAGATGAGCTGTCTCAGCCCTGATCCAGATGTGCTGGTTTGCCCTGCGCCAGATGTGCTGTGTCATTCTTGAACCCAGATGTGCAGTGCCAGCCCCAAGCCAAATGTGCTGAGTCAGCCCTGATCCAGCTGTGCTGTGTAACTGTTGAATCCAGATGTGCTGAGTCAACTCCAATCCAGCTGTGCTGTGTAACTCTTGCCCCAGATGTGCTGAGTCAGCCCTGATCCAGCTGTGCTGTGTAACTCTTGCCCCCAGCTGTGACCTGCCAGCCCCAATCCAGCTGTGCTAACTCTTGCCCCAGATGTGCCAAGCCAGCCCCAATCCAGCTGTGCTATCTGTTGCCCCCAGCTGTGCCGTGCCAGCCCCAATCCAGCCCCGGAATCCCCCCGGAAAGGATCCAAACCTCGGCCCCCTCCCCCACTTCGTGTTGAACTTTGCTCCTCCCAAGCTCCGAGCTCCCACTTTTGCCTCTCCCCGTTTCCCCACCCCCGTCACAAAACTAGCTGGGAAGTTGTGGGTGCAGCCTCCCAGAATTTCGGTTTAATCTGCTTTTATTTGTTTTTTGCGTGGCAGGAACACACAGAGATCTTACAAAGATTTTGGCATGGTTTATGCTGGAAAAACACGATCTGTGTTTTTTTCAGGAGCTAAAATCAAGATTAATTCCCAGCACTGAGGAGTTCTAATGGATGATGTAAGAGAAGTGGGAGTTTTCCACCCGGCTCCACTGATCTCTCACATGAGCCCCAAAAAGCCACTCCCAAATGGGAGTGATTCTTTTTCAGTTAAAACTCTCTGGGGAAAAAAAAATCTCCTTTATTAAAAATGTGCCCAGCAGTTCTCATGGTCCACGAGCTTTTGCTCTTTAGT